>NW_027493200.1:0-310649 GCF_021521415.1 Bidens hawaiensis
TCTCTTCCTTATCAGGTAACCGTTAACAGTTTATTAAATACACGAATAGATTAATAAGAAATATAAAGATTATATGTACTTCATAACTGACATAGTGAAGTAAAATGATCAGATACTGTTTCTGGAAGTAAGGAAAGTAGAAGAACTTGCTGAAGACAATATTGTTGAATTTGATTGGTTGGCGAGCTTACTTACAGAGCTTATCGAGACGACATTTGCTTGGATCTCCAAAAATGGTGAAAATTGGGTGATTCACAAGAATGATACAACTGATGAGCTATCTGATGCATTGACTCAGGTGACATTATTTATAAAGATTAAATATAGCATCTATATCTAAAGTTGATCAGCTTAACTGCGAAGTTTCTTTTATTAACTGTTGTTTTGAAACAGTTTGCCCTTGACAAGCAATTTCTGGTTGAGATAGCAAGGCGTGGAGGATATTTAACCACCGATATGATCAACTATTTGACAGATGTGGTATCACAGATGGAATCAGCCATAGTTTCTTCTGAGTTTGATCTAAATAGGTACATACAGAATGACCATTATAAGAGCAATTAGTTGAACTAAACCGTTACTGAACGTATTTCCTAGATAACATTAATCCTTGTAATAAACACGTGTTAAGATACATGTATTTGTTTTTGGTAGATACGTTGTTGATTATGAGAAGGTTGCAAATTCTGCCATGGAAGCCATTAAAAAGCTCGAATCACTGAAAGAAAAAGCCCGACGGTTTAATGAAGACTTTGATGAGGTTGATGATGAAGAATACCAACCACATTCTCCAATAAACTCCATTGACAATGAGGACTCTTCAGAAGTTTCCTTCGAAACAACAACAGATCTTTTAATTCAGGACTTTGAAGAAGATGACAATGAAGACTAGGCTGAAGATGAAACCGAAACAAATTTTGGGGGAAATGGATCAACGGAAATTAACAAGAAACTGGCTGAAAATAGTGATGCAGAAGAGGAGGGTGGAAAGAAAGATGGTGAGACAGAAGAGGTTAGTTCAGCAACTTCTGATGAGCTTTTGGAGCTGAGGAAGATTAAGAGGGTTAGCAAAGTGATTAAAGATCAACTCTTGTAGGGAAATTTTGGAACTGGAAATAATATTGATAATAGCATTAAAGAGAGATTTGAGCATCTCACTTGAACCAAAATTGATACGAAATTTACAGTTTATGTCTAGTCGACGAGTTTGGTCAGTTTTGAATCGAACCCACACATACGTTTAACTAGATCTCCATGTTCATTAAAAAATCCAATTTTTTCATTATTTGCATTGCAGGTTGCATTTTATAAAACACCTAAAATAAAATTTCAATAAACAAGACATGATTCTAAAACATAATCAAACTCATTGTAAATACATGGCCCAACACCCCATCATTACTTCATTAACAATAACCAGTCCACTAGTGACATTTCAGATGTCCAGATTCAAGCAGTTCATTACATGTTTAGGATTTGCAGGCATCGCAAATAAATTAACGACTATTTTCCCTACGCCTGACATATCGGGTTCGATCATTGTATCTGGGTCTGTCTTGAACTCTCTGTGGAACTGGTTCAACCCTCCTTTGCCTTTCGGGCGACCTTTGAACTATCTCACCATTCACATACAGCTCAGCTGAAATTTCAAACCAAGAATATAATAATAAGTCACATAAACGAAAGTAATGCTAATTGCTAACTAGTAATTACACAGTAATCAACCAATCATACCTCCATAATCTTTGTTTTCAGCATCCACATATGAATCAGGTAGCACAAACAGCACTCCAGGCAGCCCTGTAAAAGATAGCAAGTATTAAAACCACCAATTTTATAAAAACAACCAATTAAATCTCAGAAAAAAGTATATAAAAAGCACACAAAGTTACAAACCTTCTAGCTTATTTGATGTATCTTCATCAATTTCACAGCCAAATCCAAAGTACCTCTCACAAGAAACATTATAAATCTTCTTCTTTGCTTCTTCCTCACTAACACAATAGACAAATTACATTAGCACGATATAACTATATCAAGCATACAGGGTGTCCACGGTTCAATACTTAATTTGGGTCGATTTTGAGCTAAAGCCAAACCAAAAACCAAAACTTCGGTTTTTGAATTTCTGAAAACCATTCGTTCAATTTTTTAGTTTGCGGTTGGTATTCAGTCTGGTTTCGTTATTTCGATTTTGCCATTTGAGCTTGAAAATCTTGGGCCAGATAAGCTTTTTTGGCCCAAAATAATGAATTAGGAGCTAAATCATTTTGTTAATTAACAACTAATCGACTCTTATTCATTTGAGCAAAATATTGAAGTTTCATACTTATTAAATTCTTATAAATTACTTAAAACATAAAAAGTATTAAAATTCAGTTCGGTTCTTACAAGAAACATAAAACCAAACCGTTTCATTTCATTTCAGTTGTTCTGATTCGCTCACGAATCCATATTGTTATAAAAAAAACACTATTTAAATTTAGGGCTTTGTGAACTATAATAGCCTCCAGTCATACAAATTAGTAAAAAGCCTAAACAATACATAAAAACAATCATTTAATTAATTCAAAATCATGTACCTTCCAAGCACTTTAGCTAGGGTTTCAACATAACAATCAATCATCTGTTGCTTGTTAGCACCTTCACCTCCAGGCTTATCCATCACAATCAGCCAGTGCTCATAATCACACCCTGGAAACAACGGGGCCATCTCCGTCGGCGGCCGGTCACTGAAGTTCGAACCGGAGTTCAGCGGCGAGTACGCGCCTCCAGACCGGTTCACGCGGCACCGGATCAGGTTCAGCCGGACGGCTTGTCGCGCGAAGGCGCGGAGAGAGTGTGAAATGGATATTGTTGTGCGGACGGGGCGAGAGAAGGTGGGAAGAGGTGGTGGTTTGGTTATGGAAGTGGATGATGAGAAGAGGCGTTTGGAGTATGTGAGGTATGATGATGAACGGAAGAGTGATCGGCCGATCGCCATTGTCGCCGCCGCCATGGTGGTTGTGTGTACGGTGGTTTGATTGGATCAGACGAGGGTTTTGGATAGAGATAGAGGCTACTGGAACATGTATTCACAAATCACAAGTCTTGTCTTTAATATTGGGCTAAAAATAATAAAAGAAAGAAAGCCCATTTTAGTCTGATTTATCGGTTCCAGTCCGGACCCTACCCGGTGAGCCTGATCTGGAACTGAACCCGGCCATGCTTGAACTGCGGGTATGGACCATGTTTTGGGTTTCTCTTCGGAACATGACTCGACCTGGACTTGTTGGAAGCGGTTCCATCTCTATCGGGTCAAAACTCTGACTCGACCCTACCGAAACCCGATAAAATCCTGGAAAACGCAATCAAGATCATACCGGGAACGACGTTCCTACACAACCCAGTTCTTGACTTTTTTTTGACCATATCCGAAACCGGTTCCTACCTTATTCCAGTTCCTAAATGTACTCGGTTTGTGCACCTATTTTTATCCTATCATGAGTAAGAGGGGGAAGGTTCATGGGGACGGGGGTGACCCCGGTCACTGCCGTTTCTCGGTTAATAGGGTAAATTTCGTGATTTTTTTCTAAAAATTTTCTATAGGTATTGAGCACAGTCACCCAAAGATATTTCTCCAAAAATCTACCAGTCACCATTGAATTTTTTTTATAATATCCCAGCGTTTGATTTTTTTTATAAAATCCCGCTAATACCTAGCCGAATACTAAAAGCTTTGTTTATATAAAACTCACACTTGAAGGGGCTATATGTAACAATAATAAACTTTTTAAACAACAACGAAAAAGAAAGGGATTACCATTAGGTTAGGGTTTGAAAACCATTTACCATTCATCCGGTACATAACTCAAATTCACTATCTCACTAGAGACCACGGGCCACACTAAACACACATCGTCGTCCGCCGCTGTCGGCCACCGCCCTGGAGACCACCGGCCACCACACACAGGACAACGCCTTCAACCTTGGAAACACCACACACGCCGCAACATCGAGAAACCAAAACCCTTTCTCTCGCATTATAATGAATATTTTAGGTTTTTTGTTGTAATCTAGTTTTTTTTTTAATTTAAACCTTTTTTTGTAACGAATGAAGGAAAATTATATATTTAGATTTTATATTGTTGACCCGACCAACTCGAATCGGCGAACTAACCCATATCGCCCATCTGCCACGAATTGAATCACCGAACCAAAAAATTTTAGGTCCCGTAACTTCGGTCACCATTGTGACTAAATGCAAGCTTCATTGATGAGTAACATAATTTTTTTTATTTTGAAAAAAAGTTTTGATAAGACGCTTATCTTTATCTTCAACTGATGTTAAAATAATTTATTAAACTCATCTAAATTACAACATGACGTTTATGCTTAAATAAATAAATAAGAAGCTTCAAAAGGCCAGCCAGATGAAGCTCTCCTCACAGACGATAACCTACCTAGTTTATATGTCATTAGGACCATTGTTGATGAAATTTAAGTTGAAGCTGATTATTGTGTAGTAGGAATGACAATGGAGAGGTGTATGAGATGTGTTTTGTTAACCCAAGTGATTATAAATCGTATCTCGGGTACCCACTACTTAATTGTTACTCATTACTCATCAGATTCTTCAACAACCAACAAAGTGTATGTAGATGCTTAAGATTCAAAAACACAGTTTCAATGATAATTGATGATGAGTAAGTAAATATCATATTATATTATATTGTATTGTATTGGATAACACCACCATTTTTACGCCTGCCTTCGCCTGCTCTTGTACCAGAAAATGGCCATAACATATAAGAAGATGCTACCAGTGGTTCCACCACCCACAGTCCATAGAAATTTATGCATACCAACTTCCTTGTCTCTGTCAGTGTCATCTTTAAACAGATTGATATGAATATTCATTCCGAATACTCCCGCAACAACCACAAATGCATTCAACACCATATTTGCTGTTGCCAACATAACACTCATTTGCAGAAGCTGGTTCTGCTTGTCATTCAACACTATTTTGATGTAATCTTCTGTATCATCCACATACTCCCCCAGCTGCACCACAAACCAACAAACATCCTTTATACTTTATACTTTATCGGAATTGTACAAGCACGTACCGTGGATAGTTTATTCAGAGTACCCTCGGTTTGAACAAAGTAAGCCTCAACAAGCATTTCAAGTTCCACGACGCTAAGATGTTTTTTTCGTGTTGTACTAGCTCGGGTCCCACCACTTTGTGTATTAGCACCTCCTTCACACCGGCTATCGACTTCTTGGATCTCTGGCACTAAACCATCATTGTAAACATCTGTAATAATATATATGAAAACTTTCTTAATATGACTCAATAAACTATAAAAGAAGATAATCAATCAATGCGCCAACCTCTCATCATATTTGTGTTAAGAACCTCTTCATCTTCATTATTCACAAACGAAGAAGACGAGGAAGAACGATCAAATTGTTGGTCCAGCTTGTGAGTTAGATACATTTCGGCCAGCTTTCCGTCATCATCTAGCAATTGCTCTAACTCATCCCTAACCTGGACGAATAAAACAATAATTAATTTGTATCGACTTTTGTCATAATATAAAACCATTTTCGGCCAACCTTTTGTACGCGCCCTGCAATCGCAACAAATCGGCTTTTAATTTGACGGACACGTTCCAGGTTAAGAGTAGTAATCTTTGAGGTCAACTTATCAAGTGCTGGATGAGCTTCTTGCTCCAATGTACTCGCCTCATTATCCAATGAAGTGCAAGCAGCCTCCAGGCAGGCCTCCAGTGCAATGAACTCAAATGGAACAAGCTTGGGTTTATCAAAAGAATGTTTTCTCACAGTTTGAACCTATAACACATAACACGACATCCGGCTCAAATGACTATAAAATATTTACGTTTAAATTATAATACTTTATGATCGTTTATCTTTTAAATTTACAATCTGGGAATATGCCCCGTTAAACTAAATGTGTTCGTAGATCGGTCTAAAAGTGACCCGAACCCATTTAGACTAAACCTGAAATGAATATATTTGATATTAGGTTCGTGTCGTGTAGATAGTTTCAAAACTTTCTTCAAAAATCATTTTTTTTCTTACAAACAACACTATAGAGAAATTTAAAAATTCAGGAAAATAGATATATAATTAACCTGAGAAGTAGCCTCATGATGACTTAAAATACTTTGTTGAAGGTGGTCAACAAATGGAGTAAAAGATGGAACTTTTGAAGTAAGCAACAATATCTCTTGAGCAGTAATAATGGCCTTAATATGCTCAAGGTTAACCACGATGGCCCGTTCTCTACCAAAGACGGCAGACGAATATGCTAGGACCGGGTCAAGGACACGAAGATCTCTTGCAGGTACTCCCGTGCGAAGCATGATAGAGTGCTTACCGGCCTCAATAACTTGAGCCTGTCCCATGAAACCGAGAACGAGCCATGACCGGACTCCTGTAGCCTTTTTCCTATAGCCTGGTCCACCTACATTCAATGGTGCAGCAGTGGTTGGAGAAGGATGCGGACTTTTGATTTTCATATTTAATAGCGATAATAATAACTACAAAGTAACAACTAATAGATAATATTTGTATTTAGATAATATTTGTATGATTTGAGATAATCTTTCTCTCAAAATTGTGTTTATCCTTGTATTTGTATTTGGTAGGAAAACATGGGTATCATGTTTAGCTATATTTAGGGTATTATAACTGCATGTAGTTGTCTTATTTAAAGGATCATGAACGAGAAATGAGAAGTTCATGTTTGATTAAAAAAATATTGTGTTAATTTTATCTCAATGGATTTTTGAGTAAAATTGATTCTCCAATGCTAGTTCAAGTGTGACAACTTGAATGGTGATCTTTGGAATCTAATCACAAGTTTAGGTGGTGATTTCTGTATCCTAAACGCGTGTTAGACGCCCTTCGGTTTGGTTCGGTGGTGTATCTGTATCCGAAAACGAGCCGTTGTTCTATCCGTTTTATATTCGAATCAATATTCTGTCCGTTACCGGTGGCCATGAGGTATGGTGGAGTCTGATTTGTCCATAATGTACCATTAACAGTTTAAACACCACCACTTTTATGTCTGCCTTAAATCATAATATATAAACAAGAAGCCACAGCAGAAGTGGTTCTGCTTGTCATCCAACACCTTGTTGATGTAGTCTTCAGTGACATCCACATACTCCCTTAGCTTCACCAAACAAATTAACAAACACCCTTTATAGTTTATACTTCAAACAAAATATATCAAAATCGTGTATTCAGAGTACCCTCGATTGGTTTGAAGTTTGAACAACGTAGGTCACAACAAGCATTTCAAGTTCCATGACATTAAGATGCTTTTTCATCATGATGTGCTAGTTCGATCGGGACCCACCGCTTTGTGAATTAGCAGCTCTTACATACTAGCTATCTACTTCTGTAATATTTAAAAAATAAATGAACCTTTGATATGTTAGATTTAACACATGATTTTTATAATTAAGTATTTAACCCGCATTTGTTACTATTTTATAGCAAATATTATGTTTATAGGTGAGTAATTGCATGCTTGAGTGATTTGTAGGTTTTGATGGAAAGTAAGCAAATCTGGACATTTCGGATGTGAAGAGAATAAAGATCAAAGAATTATGTCCATGATATTTGCACAAACACTTAGCAATTAACTATTATTATTATTATTGTTATTCCTTTAGACTAGGTCTATTGTACCCGTTACTACTGAAGAATTCTTTTGCTCTTGTACCCGCTACCAGTGGTTCCACCACCCACGGTCCATAGAAATTTATCCATACCAACTTCCTTATCTCTATCAGTGTCATTTTTAAACAATTTGATATGAATATTCATTCCGAACACTCCCGCAACAACCACAAATGCACTCGCCACCAGACTTGCTGTTGTCAACATAACACCCGTTTGTAGAAGCTTATAGATGCAACCGGGAAAAAAAGATGATTCAAATATAATATTAGCCTGTTAGGTACCTTCATAGTTTGTACTCTCCAAGGTCATCTATTATGTATTAACTGATTTAATTAATAATGTTTTTTTTTTTCAAAATAAACTCAATAACTATAAATAAACACATACATACAAGTTACAAATAGTCTCTTTAAGTGATACTTCCTCAATTACCAAGACAATTTATTTCAAGGTGGATCTGTTTTAACCCGAACAAAAGTGATACCTTTTAAACGACCTGTTTTGACCTATTATATGACACCGAGCTGTCAGTTTTGTTTATCACACAATGTGGGTTACTTGTATACAATAACTAATATATGGTTTTTCAGTTAAGGTTCTTCACTAAAATCATAACTGTAACAGTAGCTAAAAACCAAAATATTATCCGGTTAACAAACTAAAAAAATAAAAAATACGGTTCACTTGTTTTTCAGTTTGAAATCTAGAATGCGTAAACCAGCTCACGTATGATATAACTAATGTACATAACATTAATTTAACAGGATTTTATAAATGTATAAAATTACCAAACAAAGAAGCTACACACTACATAACACAATAAAAAAACTACTAGTAGCACTAAAAATAAATAAAACAAAGATTCAAACAATCTAACAAGTTTCTGTTTCTGTTCAAGATCCATTGAAGCGATGAGCTTTTCATGAGTCTATTCTCCAGGCAGTATTAGAGTAACCACTTTGCCCATTATAACCACTACACGCCCCTTGTTGCTCTCCACCTGCCCACCATAAGCAGAAGCTCCAGTTGCAGATTGACTCATCGATCCAGAAACAGCCGGACCACCTTCACCAGCATTCCAAACTCCATAACCAACATTTGGACCACCATAAGCAAAATCATCGATATGTATCATTTTCATTTTCTTGCTAACACGAAAAAGTTTAAAACCAAACACATAAATAGGTTGTTTGGGCATTTGGTTAAAGTTTGAAAGTGATACATTGATAGTGTTTGTTTCAAGTAGACACTATGATTTATAGACCATCAGAGTAACCACATACATCACGAATCATATTATATATAAGTATATGATGCGCAGTTTATGTTATAGCTATACTAAGCACTTACATTTAATGAAGTTGCTATGGCATCCCAACTACTTGCGACTAACAGGCATGAATATCTATTGTATAAAATTGTTGACCAAATACTGTCTCAACTCTCAACTACTTAAAGGCACAAACATTGAACATGTGCAGCGAACCTCTTAAAAAGATATCTGAACGACATACATGGCATTTGCCCTTAGAAAAAAAAATGCATAATTGTTTGTTTATATAAAATCTCATTCTTATCAAGATTTGGATCAAAAACCACGTCACACTCCTATTATATCATTGGATAAAAACAATAAAAAGAAGATTCTATAACGTTTTGCATATACACAACAAAAGGCTTACCAGCCAGCTTTTTAAGTGACATTATGACTGACTTTTAGATACATGAAACATGTAGAGACACCAAATCCTCTCTACAACTTCACCTGCCACAAGATTTTCACCATTTAATCTCATATCCCATTAAACTTTTTTACTTTTGTAAGTTTTCCCGTTAACAATTATTGTTCAGTAATTCGCCTTTTTACTATTGAAAACAAGATTATACTGATAATTTAAAATTTTCATGGGACTCTGCTAAATCATTATTTATAAGTAATACGTTTCAGATGAAGAACTTACATTCTACATGCTCCTTGTTATCATCAATACAGCTGCAACATCTGTAGAATAAAATTTATAGTAACTGAAATCAAGAAACCGCTCAGCAATATGGAGAACAAGAATAAAGTTTATGAAAAATATGTACCCAGTCTTAGTAGTTTTCCCTTTGAATTGACTCAATAATTCACTTGCATACACTTCAAATAAAGGAGACCTATAAATATCAACTTGCACACACACAAAAAATTACTCAAGAAATTATGTCATAAGTCATAACTTCTGGTGTAAAATGAAATAATAATAAAAGCATTTACCATGGAGGAAGTGAGGCTGCTGCAAGTACAGGGGAGAGTTTCCACAAATGATGAATTTGATTGCTTAATTTATGTTCAAGATACTCAATGATTTCATGTTCCCTCTGCAACATGTTTGAAAACATGGTCTTTTTATATAAAAGAAGTCCATTTGCCACGAAAATGTAATAATACGTAAATCAACTGAATTACATTAACATTTGTAACAGAAAGGCTACCTTAGAGTGTTCATTTTGCTGCATAGAATCGATGTTTTGAAATCTTTCAATGATCAATTTGTGCACTCCTTCATATAACGTGGAGATACTAAGAGGTTGTTCATGAGAATTAGACATGAAATGTTGAACTATATGATTCCATCTGCTTGATATACATCCTACCAGTAAAAGCTCCTGTCACTATATGGTATGAGTGCATGTAGTAACAAAAAAAAAAAAAAAAAATTCAAAAGAGTTGTGAAACAAATCTCGCACAATCGTTTCACATAAGTCGGCATTGTCTTCTTCTGACATATCTAGCCGTTCAAAAACTTGTGCCCACTGAACTTTAGGGGCAGAAAAAATCATGCTTGCACCAGAAACTAATCGGATAGTTCGTTTATCAAGTAGATATGAAAGGCTTCTAGTGCGCCAATGATTCCACCTGATTCGAATAATCAGTTACTATATTGCCAACAAAATGTTATAAATCTTAGATCCATCACTATATATCTTTTTTTTTATACAAAATATCGCTTACACGTAAGCCGTTGGATGACTTTGCTGTTCTTGAAGCAAACCGTCATTCAAGTTTACTTGTGTTATGGTCTTTGCAAGAGCATCTACACTTGCCTCTATCGATGAAACACATGAAACCGCAAGTTGCCTTTTCTTAATCCCCTGAATAGCAAACGTTGTCAAATCGGCTTTTATATCGTCTTTAGCCTTCGCATGTTGGTTATAATCACCAGGACAACGCATAGGTGAAAAGTCCATTATACCCTCCTCATTTTGCAGCTTCAACTTGTCCATATACACATCTAAGTAATTAACTTCTGTCCTCCGAAGCTCATCAAGATCAAATTCAATAGTTGCTTTTAAAACCGCCTTCATATGTGAATCCCTCATCGGTAGCGCGCGAATTAGATGTTCTAGTATAAAAAACCTTGCTTTACTAAGAGTAGCAGATGACAGATGTGTAAGACCCTGCTTCACATAAAGGGTGAGGGTAGTTAAGTAATTTTACATTTTTCTCAACAAAGTTTATTGTAAAACAAACGTTAAAAGATGGATAATATAAAATTCCCACCTGTGGGAAATGAGGATTGGATGTGAGTTCAGAAATGGCTGCATCAAGTTCATTCACAGAATCTTGGTTACCATCTATGCCCTTGAACACCTAAAAAGATAGATAATCAGGTGTTTAATGTAGGGGTGTGCATGAAAACGAAAAAACCAATCCGAAACCAAAAAGACCAAGCCCAAAGAAACACCAATGGTTTGGATTTATTTTTTGTAAAACCCAAACTTATGGTTCGGTTTTGGTTTTGCATGTAACAAAAACCGAAATAACCCAACCCAACCCAATTTAAAGATTTTCATTTTTAATTTGTTATTTTAAGTAATTTTAAACAATTTAATTTAATAAATATGTAACTCAGATACTTTAGCCCAAATGTATAATAATCAATTAGTTACTAATTAACAAAATGTTTTGGCCCAAATTCTTTATTTGGGTCAAAATGTGTTTTCTTGGATCCAAAATTTTCTTGCTCAATTGGCAAAACCGAAAAACCAAAACGAGACGGTTTTAAAAAACTAAAGTTTCGGTTTTTGGTTCGGTTGTAGCCCAAAACCGACCCAAACCAAACCTTGCACGCATGTATATATTTCATAAACCCTAATCTAATGCAGCCAGCAATGAAATGGAAGCAAAAATCACTTAATCGCATCAATTCATACTACATAATGGATCCAATTCGTGATTAATTCATTCAATTGGAACAATTTAACTCACATTCTCGAAGAAAAGAGCCCACTGGAAAGCTTTCTTAATGTTTATGGGATCCCAGTGAGCAAATTGACCAGATGATTGATACCCAGATGCTAAAATGATGATATCAACAAACCCTTTGATCAGTTTCACCAACTCTGTTAGTGAGATCTCAGGGTGAGACCAAACACCCATCTTCGTCTTCTTGCTCTTTTCCCGCCCTTTTTCTATTGATGCAAGGATTAAATTATGTTGGGCCAAGTAAACCAGAAAGTAACCAAATATCGTGGGTTTGTGTTTAATACCAATGGATTCGAGTTAGGCTAAGTAGAATGCGTGAACACGTTTAGCTAAACACCATTGTTACAAAAAAATGAATTCTAAATAATAATAATACGAAAAATGGTTAAATGGATTGCTTTTGTGTCAATTCACAAACATTTGTTGTGCCATTTACATGTCCAAAACAATTTTGGATTTGCGCTAATTTTTCAAGTTTGCACCGGGGTAGACATGCAAACTCATGGCCATGGCTCGTTTACCACCCCTGGTTACGAAAACTTGTAAATCAAAGTTAACTCAACCGAATCGGTTCACTGTTTTAATAAAAAGTCATAAAGAAGTATTGTTTTTTCTTGAAAGAATCAACCAAAGGAATGAATATGGATTCAATAAACACACCTTTAACAAATGATAAATTCCAAAAACAACTAGTTGAAATCCTTTTAAAGCTTCAAGGAGTCCACAGGTAAACCTAGTTGCCTTTCAAAAAGCAAACCTAACTCGTGGGTTTTTTTTAATAAACCAAAATGGCTATGATTAAGTGTACCAAAGTATCACCCTAGGGGCGTTAACAATCCGACTCGGCACAAGAGGGCAACCTGGAGAGTTGTTACGACTTATGCAACGACAGTAGGGATGACAGAGCGGTTGGGTATTAGCGTAATGGCACCTAAAGGGACTAAGGGGATGGCACGAAGATGAGCCAGCGTCGGGTGATGGACGTGGCTCCTACGTGGTGGTGGATAATAATGAAATACAAATCACCTCCTACCTACCTATACTTAACTACAAATCATAATTGGGAATTAATTGCATCGCCCAACAACATATATTTAGTGAAAGTTCGTATAAAATTATGTGGGATGGTTATTCCAAATATGACTATATTGGGCTTGTGGGGTCCACGTGGTCAAAGAATAGATCAGAGGGACACAGAGAGAGGATGGCCTTATGGGATATTAGGGGGTGTTTGGTAGAGGGAATTGAGGGGTGAGAAATGGAATTGGAAAGAATTCTCTTGTTTGTTTATGAAAGAAAGAGGTGAGAAATGGAAATAAACCATTTTCATTTCTCTGATTTTGTTTCTCTAAAAAAGGCGGAGAATTGGATTTCTCGACGTTCATTTCTCCCATTTTCCTCCTTTTCCTTTCAAACTCTTTCTTCTGCAAATGAAAGGCTCTCTCGACGTTCATCTCTTCTGATGACGGTCGTTGCCGGCTTCCATTTTTGAATCCTAGGCAACAGAGATGACGGAGGTAAGATGGTGATGTTTCATTGGACTTCTAAATCTGCTTTCTCCATCGATGATGGCCGTTGCCGGGTTTCGTTTTGGAGCTCTAATCAACGGCGGTGGTGGTCTCGGGTAAGCATTAGGGTTTCAATCTCATTCATATATTACGGTAATATAAGCTACTCGCCTCTGTATTGTGGCCACTTTGAAACCCTATCAGAGGTACCATCTTATTATTCATTTCTCAGTTTAATCTGTGCTCATACATTATTGTTAATGTATCATCATGTAATCAGATGCTTATTATTGTTAATTAACAAGCTTCCTCTTGTTAATTATATGTATTTAGATCTTAATTCCACCATTTTTTGATGCTTAGCCATCTCTTTGATGCTGAAATTATTATTATTATTATTATTATTATTATTATTATTTTTAATTTTTTTTATTTGATGCTTGCAGAAGTGAAATTAGCAAGAAGAGAAGCTTCTGAGAATGAGGTATGTTTATTGATTCAGTTAGATAAATTTAATAATAATAATAACAATAATAATAATAATAATACTACTGAATATTGATTGTTGTAGAACTGTTGTTTTAAAATGATAATTAGTGTATACTAAGTTTAATGTTTTTTTTAATTATTTGTTATGTAGTAAGCTTCAAAGTGAAGCACTGAGAGAGGCAATTACTCAGATTACTACTGATGCCAAGGAGAAGAAGAGAAATTTTACCGAAACAATTGAGCTTCAAATTGGTTTGAAGAATTATGATCCGCAAAAGGATAAGCGGTTCAGCGGTACCGTAAAACTGCCGCACATTCCTCGCCCCAAGTTGAAGGTTTGTATGCTTGGAGATGCTCAGCGTGTTGAAGAGGTGATTTAACTGTTATTTTTTATTTCATTTAACTCAACGGTGAAAATGCATGGTATATTTAATTGAACATTAAGGTTTACGAGTAATGCTATTGTTATATGTTACATTAATAGTTCTGCTGATAACTGTGATATACAAAAGGGAGTTGATGTTATAGGTTGTTTGAACAATTTGAACTTGACAATAATCCAATATAGTCTTAATGTGATGTTTATAATAGATTGCATCATGCGGAAGTGTTTGGTTCATAGTTGTTAATAGCGATCATAGCAAGCGAGTGATCAGTGTGGCATTAGGGCTTTGCTTTCTTTCTGATTTTACACGTGATAAGTAGTGAGATTTCTGGTTTTTTTGGATTTAATATATACATAAATATATACCTATAAAATAGCAGGTTGTTGTTAAATATGCTGTATAAAATAGTGTGTGTGGGTATTAATAATAAAAACATTGTATTTGGATAAAATATACATGTAAAATGTTTCTGAAGTTTTTTTTCTAGTGTATAGCTAAACATAAAATAGCATTCCCTATTTCATTATCGCCAATTAGCTTATAGGTAGCTTGTCGTTTGCTATTTGCTTATGACAACTATGGTTTGGTCAATTTGTTTATTCAAGCAATCTAATTATTTTCAAGCAAACTTGCAGGCCCAAAAGATTGGACTTGAGTATATGGACGTTGAGGGTCTGAAGAAGCTGAACAAGAACAAGAAGCTAGTGAAGAAACTTGCTAAGAAGCACCAAGCTTTCTTGGCTTCTGAGTCTGTCATCAAGCAGATTCCTCGTTTGTTGGGCCCTGGTCTAAACAAAGCTGGTAAGTTATATTTTTCTGTATTACTAAACCAACACGTTGTGTTTACATTTATCAATCTTATTAAGTGTAAATTAGTCCTTGCACACAGTGTTTTCTTTGCAATAGCCTTAAGTTTGTATATTCTATTTGTAAATTACTGGTGTGGCTTTGGTGATGCCATGCCAGCTGCCATGTGCATAAAGATTTTATGGAAAATGTAATTTTTTATAAAAAGCAGTGATATTGTTATTGGTTTTTACAAAATTCGTAAAATTTGTTTGCAAAAATAAAGAGAATGTACAAAGCTTGTGTCTTTTTCATGCAATTTGCTCTTACTCTTTGTAAACTGTCACCATGATTTTTGTTATTAAAATGCAGGTAAGTTCCCGACCCTTGTTTCCCACCAGGAATCTCTTGAGGCAAAGGTCAACGAGACCAAAGAAACAGTCAAGTTCCAACTGAAGAAGGTGCTCTGCATGGGAGTTGCTGTTGGAAACTGCAGCATGGAGGAGAAGCAAATTTTCCAAAACGTTCAAATGAGTGTCAACTTCAGTTCTTAGTTTTGCCTTTTTTTCTTTGATTTGTTTGTTGATATTTAAAAGACATTTCTAGGGTTTATGGACTCGCTGATGATTTTGTTTGCAAGGTCGCGGACCTGGTTTCGGTGGACATTCACCTTCAAATATGTTATTGTGGATATGGATCACGTAATGGTAACCAACTCTGTTGAATCAAACTGATAAGATGGTTAGTGTTTGTAGTTTTATATTGGTTTTCGTTTTTACTTTGGGATTTGATCGAACAGGTGACGGGGCAAGTTCTAATTTGGCGAATGTTTGTATTTGTTGGAGTTTCTCTTATTACGTACTGAAATGATGAGATTAATCTCATTATAGTGCTGATTTTTGGATGTTTATGGATTCAATGGTGGTCGGATCCGTTTGCTTTGGGTACTTTAAGGGGCGTTTATGTGGTTGCTTCCGCGGTATGGCTATTTTTGGCCTTTTTAAGTGTTTCTACACTTTGTTTCCACCTATGCACGCGATTACTTGATGGTCCGTTTCTTGAAAACGTTTTCGGTTTGTTGTGATAATAAATATTTGTTATGAAAAAAATACTTGTGCTAATGATAAAGTTGATATAATTCTCTGTTTATTTTCTATGTACCAAACAAGAGAAATGATTCTCAGCTATATTTCTCTACTGAAATCTCTGTACTACCAAACAGAACAGTCAATTCTCATTCTCCAGACCAATTCCCTTTCTCTGCAATTCCATTTCTCTATTCCATTTCTCTACAATTCCATTCTCTGTACCAAACACCCCCTTAGTGTACAAGTATACATATGTTATTAGTGATTATTTTAAATCATATTTATAAAATCCATCTTGTAGTGCATTATCAAAATTAAAGCTAACTTCTTTTATTTTATAATCCTCTTTCTTCAAGATTAATTTCTTATTTTCCTTTACACGTTTCATTATCTTTTATAACAACCAATAAAGTCATGCATAAATTTCATGCAATAAACAACACAATAAAATTAAAATAAATAAAAGAGGAAAACGTGTTTGCCTTTTGCGTTATTTGCTTTAAAACTTAATTGTTAACTAACAACCTCAATACAAGAAATTATTGAAATTACACTTTATTTGAGTAATAAAAGTCAAAAGAGCAAAGTATAAAAAGTAATTTAACAACACATAATATGAACTTATGATGTTACGTGAAGAGCAAATATGACGACGACAACAATAATAATAGCATATTTTTCGTTCTTTACTAAAAGTCCTTCAACAAACTTTTGTATGTTAAAGTTTCTTCACATGTTCATCTTTTTTTTTTAAAAAAAAGCCACATAACTAGTAAATAATACTTAACCTTGGTTCACACGGCCAATTTTTTACCACCTTTTTATTCTTATTTCAAACAACTTCCACATTTAACTAACCAAATAACTGAATATTTTATACCTTTTTGTGTTTTATCATTCATTAGGTACTCGGCCTCAACTCGGAGTTAGATAGTATGGGTTCGTTTACACCACAACTATATCTAGGGATTTCTCTTTCGTTTGTTTACAAATGCCTTTTAAAAAATTTTCAAATGTTTTTTCGTTCTCATTTTTACACATCGTAACACAAACATAAACATAATTAATACCGACCGAATTCTCATCGCGTCTCCGTCACAACACACATGTTGAACCACACTACCTTTGCTTTTCGTACCTGCTCGAATAACATAAACCATTCACAAAAGCACAAACCAAATTTCATAGTTTATAAGTTATAACATTTGGCGCTTTATAAATGGAAAAAGACAAATATTTTATTCAAAGGATTAAATATGTAGACACACACAAAGTATAGAGACCAAACTTGTAACTCACCCAAAAAGCACACACTAAAATTAGTACTATCACCACCTCCCACAAAACCTCTTACAAAAATGGTGTGAACACAATACACACACAATAACCCTTCAAATGGCCTCACCGGAAACCCATCACCTCCACCTCCACCTCCACCTCCTCCTCCTCATCCTCCACCTCACCACCACCACCACCACCACCGATCTCACCACCCTAATCTACAAAGGCTGCGCCAACCAAAACTTCCAAGACCCACTCGCCTCCCAAAACCTCAAAACCCTTTACACCACCCTCGTCTCACAATCCACCACCACCACCTTCTTCAAAACCACCGCCGGAGACAACGACTCCACCACCATCACTGGTCTCTGTCAATGCCGTGGAGACTTGTCCAACGAAGATTGCAACACCTGCGTCAAAACCCTCCCAGACACCATCCAAAACGTCTGCAAACATGACGTCATCGCCGCCAGAGCACAGCTGGTCGGGTGTTACATGCGGTACGAGGTGGTCGGGTTCCCACAAGCGCCGCCAACAGAGCTGTTGTACAAGCAGTGCAGTTCGCATGACGCTGGTGGGTCAGGGTTCGACGGGAGGTTGGAGGCGGCGTTGTCGTTGGTGCCGAAAGGTGTTGGCAATGGATCAAGAGGGTATTATGCTGGGGTGTATCAGATGGTTTATGTTTTGGGACAGTGTGAAGGTGATTTGGAAGGTGGGGAGTGTGTCAACTGTGTGAAGAGTGCGGCGGAGATTGGGCGGAGTGAGTGCCGGAGCTCGGTTTCCGGTCATGTGTTTCTGCAGCAGTGTTATGTTAGTTATACGTATTATCCCGATGGAGTACCCGGCGCCGGTAAATTCGTTATTATTATTACTTTCAAGATTATTATTTATTTTATTAATTTTTTTAAATTATTTTATTTATTTGTATATTTAATGATAGATATTTTAATTATTTTATTTATAATACAAATTATTTTATTGTTTTTATTTTACTTATTCATATAATAATAACTATTTTAAAAGTATTATTAAGCATGTTAAAAAAAACTTAAAATTATAAAGGTAATAGGCTCGTTTAGGTTTGTTAGACAGCTTGGGCTAGAGATGGGCAAAAAAACCGGTTGGTGAACCGGTTCAACGGTTTAAACCGAAAACCGGTTTTTACAAAAACCGGTTATTTAAAAACCGGTTTGACCGGTTTAGTAACCGCCGGTTCGTATATCGGTTACAAGTTCTAGAGAAAAAACCGGTTACTGAACCGGTTATGGAAAAAACCGGTTAATTTTAAAACCGGTTATTATGAAAAAACCGGTTATTAACCGGTTATTTTTAAAAAAAAAACCGGTTAATTAAAAAAACCGGTTATTTACCGGTTCTAACCGGTTTCTAAACCGGTCCTAACCGGTTAGACCGGTCCGAGTTTTGCACCAAAAAAACCGGTTAATAAACCGGTCCGGTTATTTAAAAACCGGTTTTTTTTCCAGGCCAAGAAAAACCGGTCCGGTTATTAACCGAACCGGTTTTTTTAAAAAAACCGATTTGTGCACCTCTAGCTTGGGCAGTGACAAAGCTTAGAGAAGAACGACAGAGAGGCGGACTAAAAATGTATTTTAAAAAATCATAAACGAGAGGGGGGGGGGGCTCAACTTTTTGGTCAAAATGGGTAAATTTACAGTACGTTTAAAATTTTCAGATGAAAAACAACAAAAATTACAATATTGCGCGAAAAAAGGGGATGTCGGGGCACTACTGGCTCTCATTATGTTTTGCCCCTAGGCTCGGGCTCGTTTGCTAAACAAGCTTATTTTTAGGCTTGAGCCCGAGCCCATTTACTAAACAAGCTTATTTTCAGGCTTGAGTTTGGGCTCGTTTACTAAACAAGCTTATTTTTAGGCTTGAGCTCGGGCTCATTTATTAAACAAGTTTGTATATGGAGATCAGACTCATTTATTAAACAAGCTTATTTTCTGGCTTGGGCTCAGGTTCATTTGTTAAACTAATATTATTTTTAGGCCTGAACTCACGCTCAAGATTATTTATATGCGAGTTAATTTAAATTTTTAGCGAGCAGATCTCGGGTAGTTCGGAAGTCCCATTTGTATCCACTAATTCTTCTGATTTTAAAATGATGAAATAAAATAATTGATGAATATAAAATAGTATCAAAAAGCACCTGGTGGAATAAAATAAATATGCAGAAGGTACAAATCGTTAAAGCAGGATTTGTATTAAAAAACACGACAAATACAAGTAAAGTTATAATTAATTTGGCGTGTTGGTGGTGACAGGAGATGACGGCGGCGCTGTTGGTGGTGCGGAGACAGGGGCGGCTGAGATAGAGGACGACGGTGGGGGCGGAAGAGACAATACACAGAAGACGGTGGCGATAGTTTTCGGTGGGCTAGCGGCACTGGGGATGGTGGTGGCTTTCTTGTTGGTTCTCAAATCAGCTTTCAAAAACAAGAAAGAACACTATTCATATGGATGAGGTTAATAATATATGTCTCACTTTTGGGTATTTATTTGTATATTAGTGCATATATAATAATTATATAAGTGTCATATTTCTCTATATACAATTTCAGGCCAATCATAAGTCTTGGTTTTGGCCTTTGGGCAAGGTTTTAACAAGGGACCGAACCGGTTGGACTGAAACTGACCAACCGAGGGACCGTTCCTCGGTTTGAACCAATCAGATTGGTTGGTTAAACCGAACTTCCAATTTATTTAGTTTCAACTTTCAGCCTCATATATTATTCGTATATTATTTGAGATTCCATATTTAAATTCAGTTCAATTGGTCCGACCAGTAAACCGGTATGATGATCGATTAATCGGTTCGCTATCCTGCCCAATTCTTAAAAAAATAATCTCAAATATTGTATTTACCTAATTATACCATACAATCTACTATTGTAGTCAAAGTTTTAACAAAAGGGTATTAATGTCAAAAATAATTTTATTGGCTAAATATAATATTATATAAGAGGATATATTGTCAAACTGTCCTAGTTTGGCCAGCTATAATATTTGTTAATTTATGAGTTTTGGTCAAATAATGCAGTTTACTGAAGATGTTGAATGAAGACTATGTTAGAAGGTTGTGTTAAGATGCAGCTATTAAGAACGTATAAAGTAGATTAAAGAGGGGAGCTTATTTTGCTTTTGAGGGGTGGTTGGTGGGTCTAGTAAGAGTTGGATCTTCCTTCACTTGCAAGTTAAACTACTTTTATTAGGCTTTAATCAGTTAACAATAGTGTTTATGTACATCTACATATGCTATAGTTTAATGACATGTAAGCCGGGAGTTTGAAGGCTCGTATAGATAATATTATCACATCGCCGATGTATCTAGATGTCATGTGTCAAAACTCGAAACTGTTCACTTTTTTGGTATTATGGATAGTTGATTGAATGAAAAATTATATGATTGGAGTAGTGTTATATGTTTTGTTGGGTGAACAGTTGTGACATGTTGAAGTTTTGTTATGAGAAAAGAGTAGAAGTGTGAAACGCTCTTTTGCTTTTAAAGGGTCCATGGCCCATGGGTTGAGTATTATTGGTGGTATGTTGGACATTATAGTTATCTTGTATTATGCATTTGGAAAAGCCTTGTTTCATTGACACTTCTTTTTGGCTTTCATGTTCTTTTTGGTTTGTTGTTACTTTAGACAAATATGAAATAAAAAGAGTACTTTTTATTTGTGGTTTGTCATACAACAATACCTTTTTTACATCTCTTATTCTCATTTTAGTACTTGAGTGTTCAAATGTGCTTACATGATTTTTTCAGTATGTTGTATTCAATTACATGAAAATTTTTAAATATTAACTTATTAACAAAATAAAACCACACACGTCGCATCGACAAACACACTTAGACCACACCTCATGAGGAGTCGAATCAGTCGATGACTACACAGTCTCCCTTCCGTAAACTCCTTGTTTATGTCGCCCTCATACTCGAGTCACCTTTGCCCAACCTTACAAATGTTACATCATAATTTCTTTGTTCACTATGAAAGTTACAATCCTTCGCTGCAACAAAATGTCGTGGAGGTTTCATTAAAAAGCGTAACAGGTTTAAAAACATGACATTCACAAAAAAAATTTCGGTTTAGAAAAAACTATAAGAAAAAAAGAATATTTTTTTTGAAATCTTGAAGACGTCAGAGTGTGATCATAGAAATTAAGAATTCTAAAAAACAAGCATTCAATATGTAGTCAAATCATGGTTTTTTTTAAGTACTGTAATTAGTAAATCTTTAGAAACATGGGGCGGTCAGTTCACAATTCTTTTAAGAAATTGAAATTTGTTAAATGATTTGGAATTAAAAAAAAATGGCACGTACTAGGTACTCTGCTAACAAAATAGTCATGTGTGGTTTGATGTTTCTTAACAGAAGTAGCAATGTAGTGGTGGAGGTGGTAGCACGGGGTCGTGACAGTAGTGGGAGTGGTGGTGATGATGACGGTGACACGGTGGTGGTACCGAGAAAGATTTTTATTTAGCTGGTTTAATATTTTACTGTTAAAATATTAAAACATGTTAGAAATGAAATTCCAATGAACTAAATGTCTCAACACAGAATTGCTCTTTTGAGGAAAAAAAAAGTTAAGAAACCTCCATAAACTTTTACTTTCTTGTTCATGGTATAAACCTTCACAATTAATTGTTAGAAACCTCTCGGAACCGACTCGGTGATGAATTTGAAGTTTCTGACTTTATCTGGCTAGAAGAGAGCTAAAACATAGTTCGATGGCTATCATTCGGCCAAATAAGACTTGACACCACCTTACCTGGGACATGTATATTTCGGCTATCCCGTAGCCGAAGGGTGCCATTGGGGGGGGGGGGGGGGGCAACAAATTCTAGTCTAAGAGCATTCCCATCTAACCCCCTATCCTTAAATTCAAAATTATACTAAAACACACTACATTTTCTCTCTCTTTCTCAATTAAATAATATTTTTTTATATTTTTATCATTATCATTTCTCTTTCATTCACTCACAACCACTTTCAAAATACATTAAAAAATTATAGGAGGTGAACAGTAGCTTTTCAAATATACAGAAAAATCACTATGTTTTCTAAAATATAAAAACTATTCACTCACAGCACCTTAAATCACTATCTAGATTATAAAAGCATCATCTCACATAATATGAGGGGTTGGATGGAATGCTCTAATGGGTGTGTTTGAGAAATATTAATATTATATATATATATATATATATATATATATATATATATATATAATGGACTACAACACTATTAAACCTTAAAACAAAAACTCATTCTTCACTGACCAGGCGCCACATGTCATAAAACGTCCTGTTTTGTAGCACTTACACTACACATAGCCTAATGTTGGTTTTGAATGAGCTGGCGTGTCAAACAGCGATTGGTTTTGTTTAATATGATGAGTTATTAAAAGAGAAAAGTCATTGTTTGTTTGTCAAAGTTGTTGGTCAAGATTTTGTCATTTACCGAGGATTATCTTCCTAGTACTATTACCTGTGTTACTATGCAATGAAGATTTTGTAAGTAAAAACTAAAAACATCATATATTACACAAAACATCACTCACACTCAATGAGGAGGCATGCCTTGTGACTGTGTGACACTAATATTTTTATTCTTTTTAATGCAATATGATTGTTACTTTTCACAATTTATATAAACTACTTTAAAACAAGTACTCCCTCCGTCCCATTATAAGTGTCATAGTTTGATTTTTCAAGTCTTTTTTGTTTAATTTTAACCGACAATATTTTTGTTTGTGTTATATAATACTTGATGTAAAATATATGAATGGATAGGCTTTTAAATGTATTTTACATTGATATAATTTTCATCAAGTATTATATGACACGAACAAAAATATTTACGGTCAAAGTTGCAAAAGAAAAACTAGAAAAATCAAAATAGGACGCTTATAATTGGACGGGAAGGAGTATTTATAATACTGAAAGAAATATGGCCTATAATTTACCCAAAATATACGGGATATAATCAAAAGTTCCGAGCCCAAAAACAAGGGGTCAAGACTTCTCCCCACCTATATTAAGCTCCGCCTCAAAATACGTCATATGCTCTTAAGTCTAAACAAATGGATTATAATTTTGAAAAGAAAACTGTTATTATATAACTTTGTACCGTGAATTTCATGCCCCAAAAATGTTGGTGCAACTTTTTGCCATCATGTTTCACTTCAAAATCCTATTCCTTAGTTTCAACTCTCAGCTAATTTAGAATAGTCTTTTTTCTATGTTTAGTTTGAATTTATAATAATATACTAGCTTTTAAACTAATATGCAAATTAGTATATAGTTTTATCTTCAATCATGATTGCAGACAACTATCAGTAATGGCTTCCGATTGTAGCTTTGCGATTTTTATGGAAAATGAAGTTTTGTCTTTTCCTTCTCATAAATCCGAACGGGATCCAAAAGTTTGATCTTTGTAACACAACCGATATAAAGGAAGTCCACCTTCGTTGTTAAATAATATAAAAGATATAAAAGGCAAAGGAGATAATAATGTATCTTCCCACCAAGATTAAAGCTAGAGCAGCATCACTTACAATTTATGTCAATAAGATATTGTAGAGACGTTCAAATTTGAGCTAAGGCTACTTGTTGGTAAAAAGTTGAGTTTAAACGAGTTCAACACAATCCTTCACGACTCAAAATAAACATAATCTAGTTCAAATATGCATGTACTAGACCACAATCAATGTTGAAGTCCAAGACTTTGCTAGAGCTCGGTTGAGCTCTATTCACTACTTGAAAATAGACCTTTAATGACGCGCAATGCGTGTCATTAAAGGGGTAGATGACACACTATAGCGCGTTAAGGAAGGCCGTGTTATAAAGAAAAATGACACGCATTTGTGTGTCATTTGTTTATGACGTGCATTTATGACATGCCTTTACGACAAACAATGCGCGTCAAGGAAAGTGGTGTCATAAACAAAATGACGCGCATTTGTATGTCACGCTTTTAGCTATTTAAAAAAAATATTTTATAAAATTATTAATTTTTTACATTAGTTGACATTTAATGTCTCATGATACAAAATAAAATACATATAGTAAAACTATCAGTTTCATATAATATTTCATAAATATATTAACAAACATTAAATTAACATTATTTCATTAATGTTGATAAAATGTATAACCGGAAAATAAAGGTGGTCACAAAAGTCGATCATTCTTCTTGAAGTCCATCATTGCTTCCCGCGACATCTCTGTGAACTACTCCCTGAAGTAGAAAACATAATAAATAGATGGCAAATATATAT
Source organism: Bidens hawaiensis (assembly GCF_021521415.1). Lineage (NCBI taxonomy): Eukaryota > Viridiplantae > Streptophyta > Magnoliopsida > Asterales > Asteraceae > Bidens > Bidens hawaiensis. The sequence continues at coordinate 24,803 of NW_027493200.1, forward strand.
TTTTTCATTTTGCAAATATATAATATATTACATGTTCTTACAGCAAAGGTATTAACTGATTCATCTTGAAAGAAACATGCTGTTTATAAAGACTACCAAGTATTCTGAAGTAGCCATACCACATCTAATTTTCTCTTCAAAAACCTAAATCAAAAATTGTAAGCTGTCAAGTAATGCTTCAAGAAAGCAAGAAAACAACTTACTTGCGCACCATAGAACATAAAACATACCATTAATAAAACAAAATTTGAATTTTCTAAGAAAAAGCTATAAATAAATTGGACTCCTTCCATTCTTATTAAAAACATATAACTTTAGTTCCAGATCAAATGATCTAAAGATATACTTCAATATTAAGCTTTAAGCTCAACTAAAACTGCACACGCTAGTGGCAGAAGTTGCAGTGTGTTTACTGTTTACCATAGCGTGCGGTTATAGACCTGCAAATGATGACCTCGCATCAAAATAACCATCAACGTGCAGTTATAGGTGTGGGTATAGAAACTGCGTCTTTTGCCCATTTCAGCAAAAAAAAATAATCATTTTTTACCCATATATATATATATGGTAACTAATGATTTAATATAAGTTAAAAACAAAATATGCATACATGAAGAGTAACATCAAACTTGAGTCTATTAATGTATTCTTTGATTTATCTATACTTAGCTATGGCTACTTCAATCTGTTTATAGCACTTTTCACAAGCAACTGCAGATATATAAGAAATATATAAATATACAATAACATAAGATCTTCATAGAACATATAATTTAATACAAGTTACATACGATATAACCTCGATCTGTAATCCTCAATGTAGGGGTATGGTACTAAAACCCGGTTCTACGACCCTAAATTTATTATGTTTGGCTTATTTCATTACATGGACTAATACGATGTTATTGGGCCGAGGGGGTTTTGTGGAGGTAACCCTAACTGGGCTAGGCCCATTAGGGTACCATGATGGTGGCCATGAGACTCTATATAAGGAGGTCTCCACCTCCTTATCATAGGGGTCATGCTCAATAAGAGCCACCACCACTTTTTGTGTCTGTGAACAAGAAATCCTCAGGATATCTTAGCAGTCACCTCCACACCCCCGAAACCATCGCAGGTCTCACAGTTGCAGGTCACGGCATTGCAGGTCTCCGGCGCAGCCGAGGAAGAAGAAGATCAAGACGTGGTTCGTTCATCTCGAAAATCCGTGGAAGCATCGTCATGGATCAGGTTAGATTCGTTTCGTGATTCGACATTTGGCGCCATCTGTGGGACGGCAACGAACTGCCCTTCGATCTTCATCTCGGCTGTCAGATCTCTCCCAAGAAAAACGCAGATCTGGAAGTTTACAGAAAAAGGCTTCAAAGCTTGTTCTATTTAAAGCTCAAAAAGATCCATAGATCTAAAAAGAGGCTTCCAGATCTGGGCAAGAAGGAAAATCCGTGATTCGAATGATCAGATCTCCGAATCTGTGAATCTGTGATTCAGGATCTCCGAATATGTGATGGTTTTAAATCTGCTCCGAATCTTCAGATCTGTCCAGATCTGATTTACAGATCCAGGTCTAGATTACAGACCTGGATTTTAGGTCTAAAGTTGCAGATCTGACTCTTAAATTGCAGATCCAGAAGTTACTAGACTTCCGCCGCCATGTACGCACGCCCGGGGGTTCTCACTCCGCAGCCGTGCATGTGCCGCCGCGGAAACCACCATCTGGGTTTTGCGCAAGAGACCTCCGCCATGCACACGCACTTGCGAGTCACCACTCTATCGCCGTGCATGCGCGCATCAGGCTACGCGCCAAAACTTCAAGGTTGGGAATCCTCCTAATATCCCATATGGCTACGCGCCAAACTTCAAGGTTGGGAATCCTCCTAATATCCCATATGGCTACGCGCCAAGGTTGGGAATCCTCCTAATATCCCATATGGCTACGCGCCAAACTTCAAGGTTGGGAATCCCCCTAATATCCCATATGGCTACGCGCCAAACTGCAAGATTGGGAATCCTCCTAAGATCCCATATGGCTACACGCCAAACTTAGGGGTTGGGAATCCTTATACCATATATTCACGCATCACATATGCTCACGCATATTACACAGGCTTACGCATCACATGCTTACGCATCACAAGATCGCACATGTCACAGTCTACACGCACGCGCACGCAACATCTGCGCGTGGCGCATAACACAAAACCAAAGTCTACGAGCACGTGCATGCAACATCTGCACGTGGCGCGTGACATAAAGTAGCCCGTAAGTCGCCTCACGCGCTGGCTTTATTATTCACACAGCTCATAAGACGCCTCGCGCGCAAGCTGTTAGTATTCTTACAGCCCGTAAGTCGCCTCACGCGCTGGCTTTATTATTCACACAGCTCATAAGACGCCTCGCGCGCAAGCTGTTATTATTCTTACAGCCCGTAAGTCGCCTCACGCGCTGGCTTTATTATTCACACAGCTCATAAGACGCCTTGCGCGCAAGCTGTTATTATTCTTACAGCCCGTAAGTCGCCTCACGCGCTGGCTTTATTATTCACACAGCTCATAAGACGTCTCGCGCGCAAGCTGTTATTATTCTTACAGCCCGTAAGTCGCCTCACGCGCTGGCTTTATTATTCACAGCTCATAAGACGTCTCTCGCGCAAGCTGTTATTATTCTTACAGCCCGTAAGTCGCCTCACGCGCTGGCTTTATTATTCACAGCTCATAAGACGCCTCGCGCGCAAGCTGTTATTATTCTTACAGCCCGTAAGTCGCCTCACGCGCTGGCTTTATTATTCACACAGCTCATAAGACGCCTCGCGCGCAAGCTGTTATTATTCTTACAGCCCGTAAGTCGCCTCACGCGCTGGCTTTATTATTCACAGCTCATAAGACGCCTCGCGCGCAAGCTGTTATTATTCTTACAGCCCGTAAGTCGCCTCACGCGCTGGCTTTATTATTCACACAGCTCATAAGACGCCTTGCGCGCAAGCTGTTATTATTCTTACAGCCCGTAAGTCGCCTCACGCGCTGGCTTTATTATTCACACAGCTCATAAGACGTCTCGCGCGCAAGCTGTTATTATTCTTACAGCCCGTAAGTCGCCTCACGCGCTGGCTTTATTATTCACAGCTCATAAGACGTCTCTCGCGCAAGCTGTTATTATTCTTACAGCCCGTAAGTCGCCTCACGCGCTGGCTTTATTATTCACAGCTCATAAGACGCCTCGCGCGCAAGCTGTTATTATTCTTACAGCCCGTAAGTCGCCTCACGCGCTGGCTTTATTATTCACACAGCTCATAAGACGCCTCGCGCGCAAGCTGTTATTATTCTTACAGCTCGTAAGTCGCCTCACGCGCTGGCTTTATTATTCACAGCTCATAAGACGCCTCGCGCGCAAGCTGTTATTATTCTTACAGCCCGTAAGTCACCTCACGCGCTGGCTTTATTATTCACACAGCTCATAAGACGCCTCGCGCGCAAGCTGTTATTATTCTTACAGCCCGTAAGTCGCCTCACGCGCAGGCTTTTTTATTCACCAGCTCGTAAGTCGCCTCTCGCGCAGGCATTATTATTCTCAAAGCTCGTAAGACGCCTCTCGCGCGCAGGCTTTTATTATTCTTAGCTCGTAAGACGCCTCATGCGCAGGCTTTATTATGCTACAGCTTGTAAGACGCCCCTCGCGCGCAGGCTTTTATTATTCTCCGCTCGTAAGACGCCACTCGCGCAGGCTCTATTATTATAGCTCGTAAGTCGCCTTGCGCGCCAGCTTCATTATTCTACAAGCTCGTAAGCCGCCTCACGCGCCAGCTTCATTATTTAACAAGCTCGTAAGCCGCCTCACGCGCCAGCTTCATTATTCTTATAGCTCATAAGACGCCTCTCGCGCGCAAGCTTTATTATTTTCACAGCTCGTAAGTCGCCTCACGCGCCAGCTCAATTATTATTCTTATAGCTCATAAGACGCCTCTCGCGCGCAAGCTTTATTACTTTCACAGCTCGTAAGTCGCCTCACGCGCCAGCTCAATTATTATTCTTAAAGCTCATAAGACGCCTCTCGCGCGCAGGCTTTTATTATTCTAAGCTCGTAAGACGCCTCTCGCGCGCAGGCATTATTATTATTTTAGCTCGTAAGTCGCTTCTCGCGCCAGCTCTATTATTATTTTAGCTCGTAAGTCGCTTCTCGCGCCAGCTCCATTATTATTATAGCTCGTAAGTCGCCTCACGCGCGAGCTTCATTATTATTATAGCTTGTAAGTCGCCTCGCGCGCAGGCTTTTATTACAACATGTCACCATCATGAAGAAAGCCTCTCAAAACTCAGACAATAAAGACAAGGCCAAAGAAAAGGGAAAAAACCGCCTCACACCTTATAAAGTCCAGTGCTCCACCTAGACGCTTGCGCGCCCAGGAGCAACACTGGACTTGGGGGGGCTTGTAGGGGTATGGTACTAAAACCCGGTTCTACGACCCTAAATCTATTATGTTTGGCTTATTTCATTACATGGACTAATACGATGTTATTGGGCCGAGGGGGTTTTGTGGAGGTAACCCTAACTGGGCTAGGCCCATTAGGGTACCATGATGGTGGCCATGAGACTCTATATAAGGAGGTCTCCACCTCCTTATCATATGGGTCATGCTCAATAAGAGCCACCACCACTTTTTGTGTCTGTGAACAAGAAATCCTCAGGATATCTTAGCAGTCACCTCCACACCCCCGAAACCATCGCAGGTCTCACAGTTGCAGGTCACGGCATTGCAGGTCTCCGGCGCAGCCGAGGAAGAAGAAGATCAAGACGTGGTTCGTTCATCTCGAAAATCCGTGGAAGCATCGTCATGGATCAGGTTAGATTCGTTTCGTGATTCGACACTCAATATTAAATGTGCTAGCAAATTCATAGTTTTGAGCTTGCAAACAAGAACCGGTTAGAGATAATCAACTACATGTATTAATGAAATATCAAAATGTAAAAACAAACCTGAGTAGGTAGTAGTAATTGTTCTAGAGCTTGAATTTGCAATGTTTTGTCTAGATATATCCACGTGTGAGCTTGCTGATGTCATCAATTTCAAGAGTTTATCATCCTTTACCAAAGAATTATATTGGTAATACAAATTATCTTATTCAAGAACTATGTGAAGATATATAACAGGAATTAAGAAACCTTTCTTTTCGAATCTTTCAACATGTCTTCTAGACCTGCCCCTTGAGCACACAGTGTCTCTAATTACCTCTGCAATTAAAAAATAATATAAATATTTTTTAAAATGGAATATATAAATAGATTAGCAAGCGTAACAATTATTATAAACTCTATACAGACAAATAGAAAAAATATGATCAATAAACAACAATTGTATCTGCAGTAAACAATAACATTGAACCTGCAGTAAACATTGAACCTACACTACAACTATAAGAATGTAAAAGGCACTTGCCTTACATCCAAAAATTAAGTATAGATATCAAAAGGATCAGCTTCAAAAAAAAAAAAACAAATAATCAAAGAAACTATTAAGCAAATCCAAACAAATTTGTGTACTAGTCAGGTATAGGTATATCTTTTTTGCATCTGTCACCTAATAATGATAACCTCACAGCAATGTTTCTGGCAACAAATTAACACAATAATATCAAAATCAAATATATCCTATTGTGAAGCACCCAAAGTAATCAGCAAACCTCATGAACTGTATATCCTATTATGTCTCATAAGAATCTTGCATGCATAAATATATAAACAAATGCACATAAATTAGCATTTATTCCCAAAAGTTCAATAAAAAATTTGACTGATTTTAAACATAATCTATAACATAAAGTTCAAAAATCTCTAAATAATGTTATTAACTAAGCCCTACAGGTGATTTATAACCAAAATTCTTGATCAATTAGAAACAAATTATCAAAATCATTCACACATAATGCCTAAATCCAGCTCTAATCGTGTCACTATAAAGAAATCGATTGGAATACAACTAACACATTTTATAAAACTCAGAACAATAATCAGTGATTGATGATAATAAGAATCCATTCAGATCGCTAAAATGACGAATCAAAATCTTGATAATTCACTCACCATCACATCGGACAGGAGTCAAATCAGCTGCATGCACAAATATAAAGATCTACATATTTTTTTCTCAAATTTCAACAAAAAACTTAACTAATTTGAACATAATCTATAACCTAAACTTAACTGAACTCACAATTGAAGGATCGATTTAGTGATTTAGGGTTCTCTGAACTTGCAATCAGGTCTCCAGGGTAATGTGTTTAACAATTAGGGGGCGCCAAAATTATAAAACATAACACACAAATAAACGAGGTGTCTTCCGTGTTTTTTTTAACCTTATTTTTAACATTTTTGACACTAAAACGATGACACACGAAAATTCATGTAATCGTTCCTTTAAAAATTTTATAAAATGACGTTTTTAATGACACACATTTTTAACACGTCATTTATATATGGTATGTTATTGTTCGCATGTCATTAAATGTTCATTTTCTAGTAGTGATTGATAGTTAACCATGTGGCTATTTCTTTACAAAAAAATGTTTGAACATTAATGCACAACAATTTTAAGAGCATTGAGATCTGAAGCTACAAGACCAACACTTGTTCTAGCATATTTCACAAATCCTATGAAGAGTCATCAACCTTAAAAGAAATAAAGTAATCATTGTCAAATGATTAGAATTTAGAACCTACTATTAATTTATGTGTCATATATGCATATACTCTATTCTTAATATCAATAACTTGACTACACACATAGACATATAGTCATGCATGCAGGCTGTAACTGTTGAAGATAATAAAGCAAAAAACAGATAAGTAGCTATTGCTATATTACATGTTATGCTTTATGATCATTGCCAAGTGCCAACTTTATTTATTGCTGCTTTATCTTTTATGCTTCATCATTGTGTTCTACTTTCCATTGTTGAATGATAGGAGGATGATGATTCCAGGGTCTTCCTTAAAATGTGAAACTAAACTTCAATATTAAATGATTAATTATATATTTGTTTTAAATTTATATCTTATATATTGAATTATTATTATCATTATTTAAATCAGGATATATACTCATTATCACTAGTTTCTTAGCTTCATAATTAAATTTTATTGTAATCTATATATAAAGAGATTTTGTTTCGGTTATTGATTCATTTCCAAATGCTTCAATTCAATCTCCTTTTGAATTCTATCAACTTAACATTGAGCTAATTAATGACCTAGAATGAATATCCCTCTCCTCCCTCTTTCAGCCACCCAATCCTGAACGGTTTAGCCGCCACAAACAACCATGATCCAACAACCTCATATTTTGATGTTGAAGAATTTTTGCAAACGGGTATCTTTGGATATATAAGAGTCGTGTCTGCTTGTAACAATGCTACTATAGATTTGACACTCATTCAGTCATTCACTTGGAGAGATGCACAACATTTGCAACAAATATATGGAATTCATTAAAGAAATGTATTTTCAACAAGCCTTTTGCAAAAGATCGCTACCTGAAGAGATATGGCTCCAAAAGATTGGTTAATTTTAAGGTCGAAAAAACACAATAGGCTTGGATAGAAGAATCCGGGCTATGAAGGGTCCACCCACTACCTATATATGTCCACGTGACAAGGTATGCAGTACACGCTCAAATGAACACCAATCATATTGAAGGAAAACCCGTCCTCGCGTAGCTCAATTGGTTAGGGGGGGGGGGGGGGGTGGCGTAAGACTTGGAACAATTGAAGGAAAACCCTACATAAAAATGCACCTAATGGGAGGGGACCGTTCCTACTTGACAATGACATGTAACAATACCTAGTATATGTACTGGTGATATCTTGCAAATCAACTCAATCACTCTTTGAATACTCTCTTACATACTTATTTGTGGTGATTATACATATACTTATTTTTACGCCGGAGGATGATTAATTGAAGAGTACCTAGATGAGGTGATCCAAAAGTGTTTGGATTAAGTGTTCAGCCGTGTGGCATCAAAACCACTTGGTATACAGTGCTTGCTTTGTTGGCGTCATCCTTAAGATGATTTTTGGCGCCATCCGTAGGACGTGACGAACATACGGTTAAAAGCCATATTCTCCACATCAAGGTTCCAACTGATCAAACAAGGCAACTCATATGTGTTTTCCTATAGTTCGTGACATTGGATATCTAATATCCGATTAATGCTATGTTCTTCATTCCAAAGATTATACTCGGTTTACAACACTTTTGTCCTCAATATCCGATTAAAAGACCATGATGCTTCCATCGACCTCCTCATATCCGGGTCACTCTTTCTTTTCACGCGGATCCTCCTCCCGCGTTCTTTGACCCACGTCTGTGAATAGCCCAACAAGGCCCAATAGTCGGTTCCTTGATTTAGTGGATCGAATAATAATCATATTCATTTCAATTTTCAAACGCAATAAACTATATTCTCTTTTTATAATAAAAATCATCCCACCCCTAATTCATTAACTAACCCAGGTAAAAGTTATGCACAATTGACCCGGGCACGAGAATTATCAATATCTTCAAAGTTCAAAGTGCAAAAAATTGAAGGAATGAATGAAAAACAAGTCACTAGAGATTATACCCTCTTGCATATAAGAATATAAAATCACCCAATTTGCAACCCATATATTGATATAAAGTTTGACCATTTTAATTGTATAAAGTACTAGGCGGTGAACAGGGCCGGACTTACTGTTATATCAACCCAAGCAGCTGCTTGGGGCCACCAAGTTAAAGGGCCACCAAAATTTCGTAGGTTTTAGTTTTTCAAAAAAAGAAGCAGAACATCAAGAATGGCCAAGAAAGTGAAAATTGTAATGAAGGAGTATTAATTAGGGTTTTGTAGAGGTATGCTTAAATTTAAGCCAACATTACTTGATGTTGGCTGTTGGTGCAATTTGCAAATGTGTTTTATGAAGCTTAATAATTTTGACCAACCAATTCTTCAAGTCAACATCTACGCCACTAAATACCATAGATCATATTGCATCAAAATCTTTATTTTCTTTTCTGCTTCTTTTTTTTATTTGCATACAATTTGTCTTCTTGGTTCTAATGTTGAGTGTTTAAATGGTTGTTTCGTTATCGTGGTCTCAATGGAAGCATGCCAGAATGCGCGGAGTGGTGTTTTTGACCTCTATGAAGGGAGGGCATATGTATGCCCGGTAATAATCATAAGAAAAGATGGTCACATCCGAGCATATCAATGGTTGAATCTACTTTGAATGATAACTCATCATAATTATTATAATTACAAGTAAAATAATTATATGCATGAAAAGAGTCCCGATTTTAAACTTTGCTTAGGGCCTCCAAAAAGGTTAGGCCGTAATAATCATAAGAAAAGATGGTCACATCCGAGCATATCAATGGTTGAATCTACTTTGAATGATAACTCATCATAATTATTATAATTACAAGTAAAATAATTATATGCATGAAAAGAGTCCCGATTTTAAACTTTGCTTAGGGCCTCCAAAAAGGTTAGGCCGGCCCTCGGCGGTGAAAGGCTTAAATGTCCAGCTTTCATAAAAATAACAACATTAAATTCAAATACCTTGTACAACCACCATTTATGTAAAAAATTAAGTAGAAAAATAACCACACAGAAAGTAAGCCATAGAATAAGATCAAAGTAGCTGGTTTTTGGCATGTCGTCACCTGTGGTTAAAACTTAAAAATGATATAATTCATATTATCTTATAGCAAATAGTCTGAACAAGTGTTATATTAAATTTTCATCACTTTGCTTTTGGGGCTTTTTGAATTTGATACAACCAAAGGAATATAGTTTTGACAGTTTATTCAGCTAACAGGAAACACTTTCCCATGAGTTTCACTAAAGAATATGCTACATATTTTGCAACTACCCCTAGGCCCTAGCCTAATGCTGCTTTGATCATCAATGTCTCCATTGTAGCATCTAACAGCTTAAGCAGTTGCAGCAGAAGCCATTGCTCCATTGCTGAAGAGCGGTGGGATATTACTATAATACCCTTCTTCTTCTTCCTCATCTTCCTCCCCTTCGGTTTCCCATAAGAAACTAGCATATGCTGCATGAACATGGCTGAAGAAAAGTACTCTAAGTTAGATTTATAATACTTTCAGTAACAAAATAACATTAATAATCACTTGCCTGTCTTCAGAAGCTACTTGGATTGCTCTTTCAAAGTAAGTCGTTGCTCTTTCTCTATCGCGATGAAGCTCCCACAATAATTTTGCATATTGAGAAAGAATTTCGCCATCGTTTGCATCCGCTAGAATAGCCCTCGAGTAGTATTGTTCTGCTCCTTGCAGATCTCCCTTTGACTGCAAGACAAAAAAGTTATAACCGTAAAAATCAATGCACGTTTAGATGTTGTTTTAAATGTGATACAATGCGTCTCGCTTTCTCTTACCAACCACTTTTAATTATCTTTTTCACCCACTATGTAAAAGTGTGGTTCTCACTTTCTATCATATTATGAGTAGGCCTGTAATCGAACCACGACGTTTGGTGAACCGTTAGGCAGAAAGTTTGTTTATGACACGAACAATTTTTTTTTTTTTGTTAATTTGGTTAAACGAACGAACATAAATATGTCTCATTCGTTAATATATGTTCATGAACGTTCGTTTATTTATTTTCGTTTATGTACGTTTGCTCATTTATGTTTTTTAGTTAATTAGGTTTGTTTTAAGTTTGTCCGTTTATAATTCATTAAAATTATTTAGGACCATTACAATGTAATCTAATATATGAAAATATATATGAACAATTACAATTAGTATAATTATATTAATTGTTTAGGCCCAATTAATAGGTATATGTTCATGTTTACTTTAAATTGATGTTATCTCATCTATTTATAGTTATGCTTGTTTACGTTCATGAACCGTTTGTTTATACAGTTAGCAAATGAACATAAACAAACATGCTAATCTTCTTAACGAACGAACATGAACAAGTAAACTCCAATTGTTTTGTTGTTTGTGTTTGATCGTTTGTTTGGTTAAAGATAAACGAACTAACGCACATTCATGTTCGTTCAGTTTGTTTATAGGCCTAATTATAATTTCTTATAAGAAAAGGTCAAACTAACAACATATTGAACCTTAATAAAATGTTATATTCATAATGTAATTAAGTTTGTCAAAAATACCTGATATAGAAATTGGGCATAATTCCCTAGTAATAGAGGATTCCCAGGACACTCATTCACCATCTTCCGGTAATGCTCCTCCACATCATGGTCACCACCACCACCGCCACCGCTATCTCCTTCTCCACCATGACAAAGATTCCTACCACCGCCGCCTGAACCCGCAGCCCCACCATCGACACATCCAAACCCGACATCAACACCTAACCCCTTTGCAAGATACATTTGACAACCACCCTCATCTTTCACATCCAAATTCCCAAACCCCATTTGCTTATTCAAACTCAAAACCTTGTTCTCAATATTAAACCCTCCAAACTCACAAACCCCTTCATGTTCCACCTCTTCTTCATCACTTGACTCATCACCGTCCGATCTAAACCTCGAGTTCTGGTACGACAAAGACGGGATTGGTTCTAACAAAGATCTATGAGCAACTTTCTTTGGTGGATTAAAAAAACTAAAATCATCAGCATGATCATCATCATTATTATTAATATTATGATTATTATTACCACCGGACGTCATCAAACTTTCTAAGTTCCCTTCGGACTGCACTCGTCGTATTCCGCCATTAAACGAAGGCGAAATCGGAGACGAGTTGCATGAAAGAGTGGTGAAATGGTGAGATCCAGGAGATGGTGTTTTGTGAAATGAGAATTTGTGAATTGGTGAACATTTGTATGCATGGAGAGTGACGTCATGGTGGTGGTTAAGGTTGTTGGGATTCTCTGATGACAACAGAGATCCAAGAACTGGTGTTGATGAGCTTCTGATCATCATGTTGTTATTAATGTTTTGTGTGTGTTTTGTTTGAATATTGTTTTTTGGGTGGTATGATGAATAGTTAAGTAGGGATTAGAGATGAGTGATACATGGTGAATGGGTACAGCTACATTTCACATTGTGATTGTATGGTGGAGAAATTTTATTATTATTATTAGAAAGTATTAAATATCTTTTTGTTATATTTTTCTAGGACACGTAAGCATGATTGAACGGTTCTAAATGCATGCATGTGCTAAAAAGAGTAATTTGATTGGATGTGTGCTAGGTTGGACTCCACGGTGCTCACAAACAAAACAGTTAGTCCGTGTTTTCTAATCAAACTTTAGACTTTTCTACTCATTCATAGAAGCCCACCGCAACGTTGTATATGAATGTTTAAGAATCAAACTTTTTAATAGTAGTTGATGATAGAGAAAGAATGCATTAGAAGGGTTGAGTTATTCTACATATGCTAATAAAAATGAGAAGTGTGAAAATGAAAGACATAATGACGTAATCTTTGTTCTTATTTTTATCTTTAAAATGAGTATTAATTGAAAAACATAATGACCAAAATCTATAACATAATGCATAAAAAAACTCAATTAAAAACACAATGAACAAACAAATAACACAATATAGAAAAACCCACCATTTTTTTTATTTTTATATAACAATTATATGATTCATATTAAAGATAAAAAACGCTTGTTATTTTGGTAAAAAAAATTCTAAAAAAATGTCGTATGAAAAAATTATAGATATTTTAAAATGATGGAGAAATTGGCATGTTCCTTGCATGTGGAGAGAGAAAGTCATCATAAGTGGGTTATTATCTTCATGCCATTTTCATCAAATTTTATTTTTAAATTAATCTCCATCATCCAAATCTAAGATCAATGGATTAGATTTATTCTCACCATTCTCATTTTTATTGTCATTTTTATTTTAACTTTTTGCTGTATTAAAAATGGTTTTAAGATTTAGTGAAGATGATCTTTTTCCATAACATGCTAAAAACATTATCAAGGCTAAAAAGAAAAAAAAAACAAAACAAAACAAAAAAAACAATGTTATTAATGTATAAATTCATCAAGAGTAAACTGCAGTTTTCATCTTTATGAGTTGTTTAAATATGCAGTTTTAGTCCAACAATTTTAAATTTGTGATTTATATCTCTGTGATTTCATTTCGCTTACAATTAAATCCGACCTTACTAACCCCGTTAAGTTTAGTCGTTAAACACATCAACATGCACCTCACGTGAGGGGCAGTTTTATCCCTTTTCTCCCCAAATACACCCCAAACTTAATTCGCAAGCCCTCTCACGTGAGCGACTGGGATTTATTTGGAGAGAAAAATGACAAAACTACCCCTCACATGAGGTGCACGCCACTGGTTTAACGACCAGATATAACGAGGCTAGTGAGGCCATTTTTAATTACAAGTTAAACGAAACCACAAGGACGAAAATCGCAAACTTGAACTATTAGATTAAAATCGCAGATTTTGACAAACCATATGAATGAAAACTACAGTTTACTCAATCATCAGAGTGATGTAAATATATTGTTATTTATATGAGCCTAAAAAACATGTACTAATTATTTATGTCTCATGTCTGTCTTCTTGTAAAATCTAACATTATAACTCATTTATTTCTACATACTAATTGTTATTGTTATATACTACTATTCTAGATGAAGAACTCAAGATGATCATGTTAGTTAGATCTAACGTTACAAAGAAGTTTGAAATGAAAAGGTTGAACTTTTCGGCTAATTTGGAGTTTTAAGCTCGGATACGTTTTTACGACGACCGCCAACTAATAACGTAAGGGTTCTGTTAGTCGTGAATCATTGGAGCAGACATTTCGTTAGTTAGGACTGTTATTTTTCAATAGCCAATAGTTGGTATTATTTAAATACATTTTTTTTATTTACAATTCTTCAACTAATATATATGTCTTTATAACTATGTTGGTAATTGTATTTTCTACATTAGCAACATGTTACTACACAAACTATCATCTATAAATTACACAGTTATTTTTTATTATATTTAGAGGTCACAAAAGTTATTTCCATTTAGGTCAATCATAAAACCTAAATAACAATTGTGTGAGTATAGCTTCGGGATCCGATGAGTTCATTAGGTTTAATACTTAGGACGAGAGTCGGCTATTTCATAGTTTTAGCATTTTTACATGATCGTTAATTTATCTTTCAGCCTTCAACGTCGTTTTTTTGTCTACCTTTCTAACTGTTAATTTATCACGATTTTCGATTACTGACAGGTGTTTTGAACTTTGAATTTTCACAATCACGATTTAGCCCGTCTCCCGATAGAATGGTTTTTTTATAATATTCGCTCGGTTTCAACCTTATTTGTCGATCTGTTTGTATATCTTTCCAACTATTGATTTGACTATCATGATGCCCTTACTTGATAGCTCTTAGGCGATTCGGACTTTGAATTGTTCTTGACCACAATTCAACTCGTGCATATCCCAATCATGCAGATAAGGTAATTTCATTTTGATATCTTGTATCTTAATACATTTTAGTTTATCAAACTTCTAAATAAACTTCAATATTTAGATATTATATATATGTTCGCATTCTAAATGTCTAGATATTATATATATGTGAGGTTGTATTGCATTATTTATTTAAATTTGATGATACATTGTTATATTACTCCTAACATGTAGTTAGAAAACAGTATAATTTTATAAATTATCTATCACATGGGGATGATGAAGCTAAGGTATTCCTTACATATTCAAATGATAATTGGTCACAAAAGGGTTAACCTTCCCCTCACTATGAATTAAAAATCTATATACAAAACTTGATTAAAAGTAAGTTATTGTGGCAAATACATTTACAAAATTATAAAATATAATAACATTTTTTTTGTGTTGTGTTGCACAAAACGCACAGGGTTCAAAATAACTTGTAACGTATCGGATAATCAACATGTCATAATTTAAGGATGCGTAAATACATTAATACTATCTATATCATTAACTTGTTTAGAGTTTCTAGAGTTCTTATGAATCTCATCTACACCATTGATCTATTTACACTTTTAACATTTCTTACACACCTCATTATGCATTCTTTTTATTTATTTATAGTTTTCCAATTAATATATCTTATGTTTAAATAACTACTTCGGTATGTTGTACTTGTTGGATTTTATGGGCGTTTCGGGTCAAATCAACGTGACCGACCCGAACGCGATCCGGACAGAGTTACACCGGGGGTAACGAGACCCATGCCTACTTAAATGTTAATTAGGCTCGCCAAAATTAATTGGATGGACAGATTTATGGGCTAGGCTTTGTTTGGTTATTTGGGCTCAAGCCCAAGTTGGTTAATTGTTAAACCCTAAGTAATTTACCTATAAATACATATTCATTATCTATTTATGGTATCCTTATCAATTACTAAAAAACCCTAGCTGCCCATTATCTTTCCGGCGCCGAATTCCGGCCAGCCGCTTTTCCGGCAAGGCCATTCCGGCCACCGCACAGCCGCCACTACTTAAAACAGTCCTTCTCCAGCCATCACAAGCATCACCGCTGCTTATTACAAGTCTGGTGCTATCATATTCTTGTGTCACGTTTTTCCGGCGAGGTCCTTCTTCTCCGGCAAGTTCGTTTTTCCGGCGAGATCCATCTTGGCCGCCGTTGCTTCCGTTCATCACACAACATCACTGCCGCCTATTGTGAAGGTCCGGCGCTGCTATACATTGGTGATACTGGGCTGTTGCTGCTGTTCCGATTTACCGCCGCCGTCCTCCGCCTTACTGCCGCCGGAGTTGCTGTGGGTTACTCTAGTGTCCAGATCTAGCATTTCTCGTTAACCTTCGGTGTGTCTTCCCGGTTCTTGTTAACCGAGGTATATCCAATAACACCCTATGGTTGTTTACTTTATGTTATTCGTACTCGTATCGTTTGTAATCGTATCCGGGTTCGGGTTTCGGTTTATGGTTCGTTTTAACTATATTTATATCCGCTGCGTTTTTTTTATAGATCGTTCAACTTTATATATTAATGATGATTAATATTTATCGAAACAACACTAATAACTAAAACGGGTTTGAAAAGTTTTATCCGTTTTCTTTCCGGACCACCGTTGAATCCCAACAGTGGTATCAGAGCCGCGGTTACAACGTACGAGTCGATACCGGTTCGTTTAAAACCGGATCTACATCTTAAACTTTAAATCGTTTAAAGTTTATAGATCTAGAATTATTTTCGGGTGATTTTGAATTGGTCAAAGTTTTGTTTATTTTATTTGACCAAGTCAAAACGACCCGAAATTTTATTTATTGTGAATATGTAAATCCGGCCCGACCTATGTGTTTGTTTGGTTGTGTTTGGTGTTTGAGCTTGTTTTGGCCATATGGTTGGTTCAAAAGTTGTAAAAAGGTTATTATTTAATTTTCGGTTTTCTTTTGGCCATTAAGATGGTTCAAATTTGTAATAGGACATATTAATGTTAGTTTATAAATTTGTAATTAAGAAGACACGAAGATAACCGAGGACGAGCTCGAGGACCATTTTGGAATTAGTGGGAGTTCGGGCAAGACGACGGGATGCACGGCGTAGTCCATCCTTGTGGTTGTTTGTGTTGTGACCTCTTGACCCGATCGGTCTCCCTATTTGGCTCCAGCGAGACCGATCAACTTTTGGCCATAAAGGATTTACATGTTTTTTTATTTGCTATTTGTGATTGCTTGGTTTGATTATTATAGGATTATAATATCACCAACCTAATACCAAATAAATTGGAAAATAAACATTTTATTAACCGATTTTGTTTTGCAAATTAAAAGCGTTTTGATTTCCAAAACTAATAAGTTATTATAACTTAAAATTGGTTAGTCGTATCGCTACAAACTTAGTTTTAATAGGTTATTTAAAACTAAGTGTCCTGAGAGATGAAAGGGTTCATCTATGCGTCGCGGTAATAAATACAGTAAAATTTGACTTTTACTCTATTTGGTAATTTTAAAATTTATCCCAATTTAAAACCAATAGTTTATGCCAATCCTACTACAAGTCACACTTGAGGCATACTGCGAAATTTCGAGTGTTTGGAGCTACAACACCGAACTTGTTTTCTAGCCTATCCCATCAAGGTGAAAGTGCTTCGTTGACACATCTGGCCCTTTCACACGTCACGGTACTAGGACAACTATTATTTTACTCTCCTGTTACGTGCTAAAACTGTCTGGAGACTTAAAGTGGGCAAAGATGAGGCTAAACATATCTATACAGACAATCGTTGTCTCTATAGGCCTCATAACCGAGAGTTATGCTCTATTCACAATTGACAATCGTTGTCGGTCTGCCTAACCACTTATTAATGTTGTGTGCTACAGCTGCCTTTAATAACTGGAAGCCAGATTCTCATACTCCTAATTAATTAATGTTATTGGGTCATTAATAATAGGACTACAACGTCGAAAATACTAATTAAATTTACTTTTGCTTAATTAATCAGATGTCGTCAAACGAAATTTCACCCTACGCCCTTAAGACTATCCTTGAGAAGGATAAACTGAACGGTACCAACTTCATCGAATGGCACCGCAACTTAAGACTTGTTCTAACCATGGCAAAGCGCCTGTATGTTCTCGATGGACCTGTTCCAAACGAGCCTGAAAACAACACAGCCGCTGCACGAAAGGTTCTTGACAAGCATAAGGATGACTCGGTTGAGGTCACCTGTATTATGCTAGCCACCATGACTTCTGAGCTTGCTAAAGGCTTGGAAGACTTTGGTGCCTATGAGATGCTTGAGCAACTCAAGGGCATGTTCCAGAAACAAGCCCGTCAAGAACGCTTTGACACCATGAAACAACTCATAAGTTGCAAGATGGCAGAAGGGTCTCCCGTCAGTGCTCATGTTCTCAAGATGAAGGGGCACATCGATCAACTCAAGAAACTTGATTATCCCATGACTGATGAAATGGCATCGAATTTCATCCTCAACTCTCTCCCCAACTCATACGACCAGTTCGTGATGAATTTCAATATGAATGGTTGGGTGAAGACAGTACCGGAGCTTCATAACATGCTCAAGACGGCTGAGATGAACATTCCTTCTAGGACCAATCAAGTTCTGATGATTCGATCTGCTGGTGTCAAGAAGCCAAAACCAAAGAATCGGGGTTTTAAGGGAAAAGGCAAGAAGAAAGTTACTGTTGCTGCCTATGTTGCCACCAACACTAACAAGGTGGTTGCAAAGAAAAAGCCGCCGCCCTTTGAGGAGCGCAAGTGCTTCAAATGCAACCAAATGGGGGCACTGGATGAGAAACTGCCCCGAGCACCTTGCTGAGATCAGAAAGAAGAGCGCCAAAGATGAAGGCTCTTCTGGAGGTATTTCCATATACGTTATTGAACTTTTCACTGTCTCTAGCAACACATGGGTATTTGATACCGGATGTGGTTACTACATCGTTAATGTCTTGCAGGAGCCTGAGAAGTGGAGGAAACTGAATAAAGGCAGCATGGAACTCATCGTTGGAGATGGGAAGAGAGTACCAGTTCTGGCAACTGGAGTATTTCATTTTACTTGTCCATCTGGCCTAGTTTTTCCTTTAAATAATTGTTTGTATGCTCCTGGCTTGACCAAAAACATCATTTCAGTTTCGTTGTTATTTGAACAAGGATTTAAGTATGTTATTAATGGCATGGCTATTTCTGCTTACTTAAATGATATCTTTTATTTTGAGGCTAAACCTCGAAATGGTATTTATGAGATTGATGTTCAACCTGACAATAACGTATATCATCTTTCAAAACGTATCAAGACTAGTGTCAACGATACTTTTCTATGGCATTGCCGACTTGGCCACATAAGCAAGGCAAGAGTTAAAAGACTCCAATCCGAAGGTATTCTTGAATACACAGGATCGGACTCTTTTAACACTTGTGAATCTTGCTTAGCTGGCAAACTCGCCAAAGAGTCCTTCACTAATAAAAGTGAACGAGCAAGTGATCTATTAGGACTCATACATACTGATGTATGTGGACCTTTTAAAACCATGACTAGAAACCATGAAAGATACTTCGTTTCTTTTGTCGACGATTATAGTCGATACGCTTATGTGTATCTTATGAAACACAAGCACGAAACTTTTGAAAAGTTCATAGAGTTTCAAAGAGAAGTGGAAAACCAACTTGACAAAACCATTAAGATACTTCGATCAGATCGAGGTGGAGAGTATCTCAGCACAGAGTTCATCACTCATCTAAAAGAGCATGGAATTGTTTCACAGCTCACTCCACCTGGCACACCCCAACTTAATGGCGTGAGCGAGAGGAGAAATCGAACTTTGCTAAACATGGTTCGATCGATGATGTGTAGAACCAACTTGCCTCACTCCTTTTGGGGTTACGTCCTTATGACCGCCGCCCGCATTGTCAATCTAGCTCCAACTAAGAAAATAGACAAGACTCCATATGAGATATGGCATAAGGGAAAGAAACCCAAGTTGTCTTATCTTAGAGTATGGGGATGTGATGCTTATATCACAAGTGAGTCTGATGACAAACTTGATCCCCGCGACGAAAAGGTTGTTTTCGTCGGATACTATTACAAAAGCGATTATTACTTCTTTCATCCTGATACAAATACGATTTCTGTCAGGAGGAAATGCTACTTCCTTGAAGAAGAATTTCTTAGTCAAGGAACTAGAAATAATATTGTCGATCTTGAAGAAATTCAAAAACCACAATCAACCGCTGAGGTAGTTGGAGAGTCTGATCAACAGGTTGCTGTTGCTGATACATCAGACGTGAACACAAGTGTTCGCAGAAGTAGTAGGACTCCCGTACCAAATTCTTGATACTTATGTCATCTAGATGGTGCCGAAGTCTTATTAGTAGCCGAGTCTGGGGACGAGCCTACTAACTACAAGTCTACTATCTTGGATCCGGAATCCAAGAAATGGCAAGATGCCATGAATGCTGAGATGCAGTCCATGCATGATAACCAAGTTTGGAACTTGGTTGAGCTACCCCCCAATTGTCGGGCAGTAGGGAGCAAATGGATTTTCAAAAAGAAAACCGACATGCATGGAAATGTGCAAACCTACAAAGCATGGCTAGTCGCGAAAGGTTTCACTCAAACTCAAGGTGTTGACTATGATGAAACTTTTTCGCCCATTGTTATGACCAAGTCGATTAGGATATTGCTTGCCATTGTTGCATACTATGATTATGAGATATGGCAAATGGATGTCAAAACCGCTTTCCTAAATGGACATCTTTCTGAAGATATCTATATGGTTCAGCCCGAAGGTTTTGTCAATCCAAAATATCCTAATAAGGTTTGCAAATTGAACAAGTCCATTTATGGGCTTAAGCAGGCATCTCGAAGCTGGAATCTTCATTTTGACGAGAAAATCAAAGAGTTTGGTTTTGTCAAGAATGAAGATGAACCTTGTGTTTACAGAAAGGCTAGTGGGAGCACTATATCATTCCTCATCTTGTATGTGGATGACATACTGATTATTGGAAACAACATTCCTATGCTTAAGGAAGTTGAGCAATGGTTGGAATCTTGTTTTGCAATGAAAGATCTTGGAGAAGCCGCATATATTCTGGGAAATAAGATCTATAGAGATAGATCTAAGCGGATTCTAGGGCTTAGTCAAAGTACCTACATAGACAAAGTGATGGCATGCTTCTCAATGGAAAAATCCAAGAAAGGAGTTGTTCCAATGACTAACGGAACCGTGTTGAGCAAATCGCAATCTCCGGCAACGGACATTGAATCTAAGCGTATGCAAGCAATTCCATATGCTTCTGCGGTTGGCTCTATCATGTATGCTATGTTATGTACCAGACCTGACGTGTCGTATGCCTTGAGCATGATCAGCCGTTTTCAACAGAGTCCTGGCATTGCCCATTGGACTGCTGTGAAGAACATTCTAAGGTACTTGAATAGGACCAAAGACATGTTCTTGGTGTTTGGGGGAGTGGAAGAGGAGCTCACTGTAAAGTGTTACACTGATGCTAGCTTCCAGACTGACCGAGATGATTCTCGCTCACAGTCGGGTTTCGTCTTCACTCTCAATAGAGGAGCTTTTTATTGGAAGAGCTCCAAGCAGAGTGTTGTGGCGGATTCTACCACCGAATCCGAATATATAGCTGCATCTGATGCTGCTAAGGAAGTTGCTTGGATGAAGAAGTTCATCACCAATCTCGATGTGGTTCCGAGTATTCACAAACCAATCGAGATATTCTGTGATAACACAGGTGCTATTGCTCAAGCCAAAGAGCCAAGGTCTCATCACAGAACCAAGCACATTTTAAGGAATTTCCATCTTATTGGGGAAATATTGGAACGAGGTGACATCGTGATAAGCAAAGTAGACACAGATCAAAATCTAGCCGACCCGTTCACTAAGCCGATGACTCAGGACAAGCATGATCAACATAGAGATGCTATCGGGCTTAGACTTGCTAGTGATTTATTTTGATTTAGTATTTGGATGTATGAACTTTTAATCAGTTGTATTTTTCTGTTCACTTTTGATTTAATGGTTAAATGCAAACGTTGAATAATACAACTGTGCTCATTTTAATACGTTTAATCCGTGAATATTGTATTCTAAATTATCCGTAGTCGGTCAGACTCGTGGGAGCGATTCTAAATTAAGACTATTATGACTTTGGACTCAAGCAGTTGACTTCCAAACTCACAGAACTCATTATGAATGACGTTGGATGTAACTCGCATCAAATCATCTTCATGGATCTTGATCATAAGATGTTTTGATAATAGTATACTCATTTAGTATCCTTAGACCTGAGATACATATTAGAACTTTCGTTTACCGAGGAATATTCTTTGATCATGTCAACCGTTGTTGCGTAACTGCCAGCCATAAAGGCATTGGTTGGGATTATTCTGGAGTTCAGTGGGAGTTGTATGTAGTCAAGATGGGATTCTGTACTCTTACATTTAAATGTAACAATTAGACATATTGGCGCCCTCGTTGATTCAAACTGGTAAAGTGTAAGGCCTCACCCAAACTAACTGTGTGTTTGATTGGACCACTTTGACTCTATATCGAGAACTAAAATAATTGAACACTGTATGAGATTGATTTGATCCATGTCTCATTGTTCAATTGATGTCTTATACAGAAAGGATAGATGACAACGATTACTATAAATTCATTGTCTTGCAATAAGGTATTCCAAGATACTTTGGTTATGGATTTAAAATGTCATATTCGGTTGGGGACAGCTATGTGTAGCTAGAACGCCTCTGGCTGTCATCGTTGTGATACTTGACCCAAATACGTCCAAGTGGGAGACTGTTGGATTTTATGGGCGTTTCGGGTCAAGTCAACGTGACCGACCCGAACGTGATCCGGACAGAGTTACACCGGGGGTAACGAGACCCATGCCTACTTAAATGTTAATTAGGCCCGGCAAAATTAATTGGATGGACAGATTTATGGACTAGGCTTTGTTTGGTTATTTGGGCTCAAGCCCAAGTTGGTTAATTGTTAAACCCTAAGTAATTTACCTATAAATACATATTCATTATCTATTTATGGTAACCTTATCAATTACTAAACTGCCCATTATCTTTCCGGCGCCGAATTCCGGCCAGCCGCTTTTCCGGCGAGGCCATTCCGACCACCGCACATCCGCCACTACTTAAACCAGCCCTTCTCCAGCCATCACAAGCATCACCGCTGCTTATTACAAGTCCGGTGCTATCATATTCTTGTGTCACGTTTTTCCGGCGAGGTCCTTCTTCTCCGGCGAGTTCGTTTTTCCGGCGAGATCCATCTTGGCCGCCGCTGCTTCCGTTCATCACACAACATCACCGCCGCCTATTGTGAAGGTCCGGCGCTGCTATACATTGGTGATACTGGGCTGTTGCTGCTGTTCCGATTTACCGCCGCCGTCCTCCGCCGCCTTACTGCCGCCGGAGTTGCTGTGGGTTACTCTAGTGTCCAGATCTAGCATTTCTCGTTAACCTTCGGTGTGTCTTCCCGGTTATTGTTAACCGAGGTATATCCAATAACACCCTATGGTTGTTTACTTTATGTTATTCGTACTCGTATCGTTTGTAATCGGATCCGGGTTCGGGTTTCGATTTATGGTTCGTTTTAACTATATTTATATCCGCTGTGTTTTTTTTATAGATCGTTCAACTTTATATATTAATGATGATTAATATTTATCGAAACAACACTAATAACTAAAACGGGTTTGAAAAGTTTTATCCGTTTTCTTTCCGGACCACCGTTGAATCCCAACAGTACTATCAATATATTTTTGCAGCATGTTGTTGTTGTACAAACTATCAATTATAAATCACATAATAAATATTTTATTTTTATTTTTAGATGTTACCGAGGTCATTTCTATATGGGTCGACCATAAAACCTTATTAACAATAGTGTGAATATATAGCTTTTGGATCCGGTGAGTTGATTAGGATTTATATTTGGGACGGAATTAGGCTATTTTATAATTTTAGCGTTCTAACACGACGTTTAAATTTTTGTTTTTTCCACCTTGTTCACGTCGTTTAAGTTTGCCTTTCCAATTGTCTATTTATCGTGATTTACTTACTAGATTTCTATCAGATGTTTCTAACCTCAAATTCTTTTCGACCACTATTCCAGTCGAATCAGTTTTTAACATTCTTCGTCGATGCGTTTGTATGTCCTTTTTACCACTGATTTGTCGTGATGCACATACTTGATTTCTCACAGGTGATTCGAACTTTGAACTGTTCTTGACCACAATTTAACTCGTATCCAAATCATGCAAATTAGATGTTAGGATTAAACGCACACACGAAACCGAACACGACACGAAAGCAATAAACGAACACGAGGATTTAACGTGGTTCGGTCTAAACTGACCTACGTCCACGGGTGGCAACTAGGTATATCTTTATTGAGTGACCAAATATTACAAGTACATAATGTTGTTTATATAGAGACTGAACTAGGGTTAGTAAATTATTATGCAAGAAATCTAAACCGGGCCGGGCTTGGGCCCGACCGCCCACACCCGTCTCCTCTTTTGACTTCATATAATAAACCGGGCCAACAAGGCCTACGAACCCAACAATCTCCCACTCGGAGGCCTTGAGTACTCTCGTCTGCACTCCTGATTGTACTTCTGTAATCTGAACATTAAACTTCTTCTAGTTGCCACCGCCTTCTCATCAATTAACCTGAAGGCCCGTTGAAGCTCCCCGGAGCTCCAACACGTCAGTCACGGCTGAAACTGCCCCTGACCCATTCTCTGTCCCTACCGGCTCCCACTGTAACGAACTACCGGATCCTGAGATAACCTGAGAACAAACACTCTCCATATTCAGCAAGTAATTCATTGGAGAGACTTTTACAGCTGGAATACTGGTTTTCTTAATCCACTGTCGACCTGGAACTGTAACTGAAACACGATCTGTGCTCCCACTGTCACGATGTCCCCCAACTGATTTAACCTTCCTAGCTCGTTCATCCTGAATCTTCACTTTGGCTCTGGGTTTGTTACTTGCAAAACGAACCTTCTTCTGCCCACGAGATTCTGTGAACCGGATTTTGTCTTTCACCAAAACTGGATCCACTCCTTTTGATGACATGCCGACCATATACAATGAACTCATTTTCTTTCCACGAGCAACAACGAGATTCCCTTTGACTACTTTCCACTGCCCATTCCCGAACTTAACATCGTGCCCTTGGTCATCCAACTGCCCAACTGAAATCAAACGTTTCTTCAAACTTGGAATAACCCTCACGTCTTTCAAAGTCCCATACCCGTAACCTCTAAAATATCATCATTCGCTAGTCGAACCTTTCCAAAATCCCCAAATTTAAGATTCTTCATCGTTTCACTACAGTGAGTGGCATGAAACGATGCACCAGAATCCATCACCCAAGCATCAACGCTACTCTCAACACTACAAACCAAAGCCTCATCACTACTGACCCCGTCATCTGTGTCGTCTTCTGTAACGTTCACCTCTTTCTTACCATTCGGACACTGATTCCTGAAGTGTCCTTTCTCTTTACAACCCCAACATTCAATATCCTTACGAGTCTTAGACTGACTCCTCTTCCTGCTCCCACTGCCTCGCTGTTTTCCCCTACCTCTACCTTCTGTGACTAGCATATTGCCTGATGATTCACCTGAACTTCTGCGTCTTGAATCTTCTCCCAGAATCAGATCTCGAATCCCATCGAAAGTAATATTTGTAGACGAACTACAAACTGCAGTCACTGTTTGCGACCAACTGTCGGGCAAAGAGGATAATAACAAGAGGCCTTGAACTTCATCATCAAACTTAATGTCACCTGACACTAAGCGGGACAAGATCGAATTAAGATTATTGATATGAGTTGTAACTGACCCACCCTCTTTCATTCGAGTTGTCACTAGCTCTCTGATAAGGTAGACCTTATTCGCTGCCGAAGGCTTCTCATACATGTTGGATAGCGCCTCCATCATACCACGTGCTGTGGTTTCTTTCATGATGTTAAACGCCACATCTTCCGACAACGACAAAGTAATACAAGCCCTAGCTTTCTTGTCTAACTTCTTCCAATCTGCTTCTGACAGCTTTTCTGGTTTTTCATCCTCAAGCACTACATCCAAGTCTTTCTGACAAAGTAGTGCCTCAATCTGCATCTTCCACCAACCAAACTTCTGTCCGTCAAACTTCTGTATCGAAAACTTTCCGTCTTCTGCCATAACAATGACTAAAACGAAAAACTGGATAAAAAACAGAGACAGACACAGCAACACGAGCCTGAACTTAACGACCGTTCTACTGAACTCTGTTAAACAATCAACCTATTTAACGTAGCGGAATATTGAACTGAAAATCAGAAACTGAAACTTTAAACTGAAACTATAAACCTGACAAACGCGGTTGGCACTGGTTTTGGTTTCTTTAACGCTTCTTCTAATTGACAACGGTTCTTCAACTAAAACAGGATCTTGATTGAACTGTTATTGGCTCGTCTTAACTCGTTCTTGCTTAACCAAAAAATATTGAACTTGGGCAACAGCCTAAGTCACGGACCAACAGCAAACCAAAAAATATATGAATTTTATCCAAATAATTGTTTATTGTCTAAAGTGCTAGGCCCTCTCAAAAAATTAAACAATCTGGATAAAGTTGGTGGCCATTGAACTCCCTTGTCAACAAAATAATATTGTTTTTCCTTTTCTTTTCCTAGTCTGGCATGAATCTCAAGAGAAAAATAATAATACAAACCCTTCTTTTCTTCTCTGTTCAAACGCCACTAGCGGAAACAAAAGAGACAACCTGGAATCGAACAATACGATGCTTACAGCTTTCAAACGGAACCAACAAAAAAACGCAGATCGCGCGGGCTGGGTTTAGTAGCGGCGAAACGACGGTGGAAACCCTAACGGCGATCGGAAAACCGTAGGCGGCGGCGGAACCCTAGCGCAGTAGGGTGGCGGCGGCTGGATGGTTTGGCGGCGACTCGGCGGGTTCAACGTGTTCTTCGCGTGATCTGAACCTAAGCTCTAGATACCACTTGTTAGGATTAAACGTACACACGAAACCGAACACGACACGAAAGCAATAAACGAACACGAGGATTTAACGTGGTTCGGTCTAAACTGACCTACGTCCACGGGTGGCAACTAGGTATATCTTTATTGAGTGACCAAATATTACAAGTACATAATGTTGTTTATATAGAGACTGAACTAGGGTTAGTAAATTATTATGCAAGAAATCTAAACCGGGCCGGGCTTGGGCCCGACCGCCCACACCCGTCTCCTCTTTGACTTCATATAATAAACCGGGCCAACAAGGCCTACGAACCCAACATAAGATAACTTCTTTTTTGATATCTTACTCAATCATTAAGGTGATGTAAATATGTTGTTATTTATATGAGCCTAAAGAACATGTATTAATCATTCATGTCTCATTTCTGTCTTTTTGTAAAATATAATATTCTAACTCATTTCTTTCTACGTACACATTGTTATTGTTATATGCTACGATTTTAGAGGAAGACCTCAAGCTGATCATGTTAGTTAGATCTAACATTATAAAGAGGTTTGGAATGAAAAGGTTCAGCTTTTCGGCTAGATCGGAATTTTCCTGTTAAAAACGTTTTTCCGACGACCAACAACTAATAACGTTAGGGTTCTGTTAGTCGTGGAACATTAGAGCAAACATTTCGTTAGTTGGGACTGTTATCTTGCAATAGAAAATAGTTGGTATTATTTAAATACAATTTTTTTTATTTACAGTTCTTCAATTAATATATGTTTTCCTTTATTTGTATTTTTCAATATATATTAGCAACATGTTATTGCACAAACTATCAACTATAAATTACACAATTATTTTTTATTATATTTAGATGTCACAAAAGTAATTTCCATTTAGGTCAATCATAAAACCTAAATAACAATCGTGTGAATATATAGCTTCGTGATCCGATGAGTTCATTAGGCTTACTAGTTAGGACGAGAGTCGGCTATTTCATAATTTTAGCGTTTTTACATGATCGTTAATTTATCTTTCAGCCTACAACGTCGTTTTTTTGTCTACCTTTCTAACTGTTAATTTATCATGATTTGCGATTAGTGACAGGCGTTTTGAACTTTGAATTGTTCACAACCATGATTTAGCCCGTCTCCTGATAGAATGTATTTTTATAATATTCGCTCGGTTTTCGACCTTATTTGTCGATCTGTTTGTACATCTTTCCAACTATTGATTTGACTATCATGATGCCCTTATTTGATTGCTCATAGGCGATTCGGACTTTGAATTGTTCTTGACCACAATTCAACTCACGCATATCCAAATCATGCAGATAAGGTAATTTCATTTTGATATCTTGTATTTTAATAAATTTTAGTTTATCACACTTCTAAATAAACTTCAATATTTAGATATTATATATATATGGTCGCATTATATATGTCTAGATATTATGTATACGTGAGGTTGTATTGCATTATTTATTTAAATTTGATGATACATTGTTATATAACTCCTAAATATGTAGTTAGAAATCACTATTATTTTATAAATTATCCAAAACATGGGATGATGAAGCTAAAGTATTTCTTACATATTCAAATGATTATTGGTCACAAAAGTCTGGTTGACCTTCTCCTCACTATGAATAAAAGATCTATACACAAAACTTGATTAAAAGTAAGTTACTGTGGCAAACATTACAAAATTATAAAATCTGTATTTCGCTCAAAGGGTTGAAGGGAGATAGTACAATAACATGCTTTTTTGTGTCGTCTTGCACAAAACGCACAAGGCTCAAAATAAATTGTAACGTATTGAATGATCAACATGTCATAATTTAAGGATGCGCAAATACATTAATACTATATATATCATTAATTTGTTTAGACATTTAGAGTTCTTATGAATCTCGTATAGATCTATACCATTGATCTATTTACACTTTTATCATTTCTTAAACCTCATTATGCATTTTTTATTTATTTATAGTTTTTCAATTAATATACCTTTTGTTTGAATAACTACGTCGGTATGTTGTATTATCAATATATTTTTGCAGCATGTTGTTGTACAAACTATCAATTATAAATCACACAATAAATATTTATTTTATTTTTAGATGTTACCGAGGTCATTTTTATATGGTTCGACCATAAAACCTTATTAACAATAGTGTGAATATATACTTTGGATCCAGTGAGTTGATTAGGATTTATATTTAGGACGAAATTAAGTTATTTCATAATTTTAGCGTTTTAACATGAACTTTAAAAATTTGTTTTTCCACGTTGTCCACGTAGTTTTTTTGTTTGCCTTTCTAATTGTTGATTTATCGTGACTTACTAGATTTGTATAAGATGTTTCGAACCTCAAATTCTTTTCGACCACTATTCCAATCGTATCAGTTTTTAACCTTCTTCGTCGATATGTCTGTATGTCCTTCTAATAACTAATTTGTCGTGATGCATATACATGATTTCTCACAGGTGGTTCGAACTGTTCTTGACCACAATTAAAGTCGTATCATAATCATGCAAATAAGGCAACTTCTTTTTGATATCTTACTCAATTATCAAAGTGATGTTAATATATATGTTATAATTTATATGAGCCTAAAGGACATGTACGAATTGTTATTGTTATATACTACTATTCTAGAGGAAGACCTCAAGATGATCATGTTAGTTAGATCTAACGATACAAAGAGGTTTGGAATGAAAAAGGTTGAGCTTTTCGGCTAAATCGGAGTAATCCGGTCAAAAACGTTTTTCGACGACCGACAACTAATAACGTTAAGGTTATGTTAGTCGTGGACTATTTGAGCAAACATTTTGTTAGTTGAGACTGTTAATTTTCAATAGTCAATAGTTGGTATTATTTATATACCTTTTTTTTACAGTTCTTCAATTAATATATATTTGTCTTTATAACTATGTTGACGGTTGTATTTTCAATATATATTAGCAACATGCTATTGCACAAACTATCAACTATAAATTACACAATTATTTTTTATTATATTTAGATGTCACAGAAGTAACTTCCATTTAGGTTAATCGTAAAACCTAATTAACAATCGTGTGAATATATAGCTTTGGGATCCGATGAGTTCATTATGTTTAATAGTTAGGACGAGAATCGGCTATTTCATAGTTTTAGCGTTTTTACATGATCGTTAATTTATCTTTCAACCTTCAACGTCGTTTTTTGTCTACCTTTCTAACTGTTAATTTATCACGATTTACGATTACTAACAGATGTTTTGAACTTTGAATTGTTCACAACCATGATTTAGCTAGTCTCCCTATAGAATGTTTTTTTTATAATATTCGCATGGTTTTCGACCTTATTTGTCGATCTGTTTGTATATCTTTCCAACTATTGATTTGAATATCATGATGCCCTTACATGATTGCTCATAGGCGATTCGGACTTTGAATTGTTCTTGACCACAATTCAACTCACGCATATCCAAATCATACAGATAAGGTAATTTCATTTTGATATCTTGTATCTTAATACATTTTATTTATCAAACTTCTAAATAAACTTCAATATTTAGATATTATTTATATGTTTGCAGTCTATATGTCTAGATATTATATATATGTGAGGTTGTGTTGCATTATTTATTTAAATTTGATGATACATTGTTACATAACTCCTAACATGTAGTTAGAAAACACTATTATTTTATAAATTATCTATCACACCAGGATGATGAAGCTAAGGTAATCCTTACATATTCAAATGATAATTGGTCACAAAAGTCTGGTTGACCTTCCCCTCACTATGAATTAAAGATCTATATACAAAACTTGATTAAACGTAAGTTATTTTGGCAAATACATTTACAAGATTATAAAATACAATAACATGATTTTTGTGTTGGGTTGCACAAAACGCACATGGCTCAAAATAACTTGTAACGTATCGGATGATCAACATGTCATAATTTAAGGGTGTGTAAATACATGAATACTATCTATACCATTAATCTATTTAGACATTTAGAGTTCTTATGAATCTCATCTATACCATTGATCTATTTACACCTTTAACATTTCTTACATGCCTCATTATGCAATTTTTTTTAGTTTTTTATTTAACATATCTTATGTTTGAATAACTACGTCGGTATGTTGTATTATCAATATATTTTTGCAGCATGTTATTGTACAAACTATCAACTATAAATCACATAATTAATATTTTTATATTATTTTTGGACGTTACAGCATGTTATTGTACAACTATCAATTATAAATCACATAATTAATTTTTTTTTTAATTATTTTTGAACGTTACCGATGTCATTTCCGTATGGGTCAATCATATAACCTTATTAACAATAGTGTGAATATATAGCTTTTGGATCCGGTGAGTTGATTTGGATTTATATTCAGGACGGAATTAAGCTATTTCGTAATTTTAGCATTTTAACATGACCTTTAAAATTTTGTTTTTCCACCTTGTCCACGTTGTTTTTCTGTTTGCCTTTCTAATTGTTGATTTATCGTGATTTACTTACTAGATTTCTATATGATGTTTCAAACCTCATATTCTTTTCAACCGTTATTCCAGTCGTATCAGTTTTTAACCTTCTTCGTCGATATGTCAGTATGTCCTAACCATTGTTTTGTCGTGATGCACATACTGGATTTCTCGCAGGTGGTTTGAACTTGAACTGTTCTTAACACAATTTAACTCGTATCCAATTCATGCAAATAAGGTAATTTCTTTTTGATATCTTGTATCTTAATACTCTTTTATTTTATTAAGCTTCTAAATAAACTTCAATATGCTTTACTTGTAATCTCTCTGTCTAATTATTTTATGTGTATGTGAGGTTGTAAGCGAGTATATGCCATCCTAATTCCTAGTCGACATACAACCTAATCAACCGTCGACTTTATAGCTGATATTATTATTCATTTAAATTTGGTAAGACAATGTTACATAACTCCTAGTATGTTTTTTCAAGGCACAACTCATATTATGTGGTTAGAAAACATTGTTATTTTAATACCTTAATATCATCTATATACCATTAATCTAATTACACACCTATTGTAATGTTTTTGTTTAGAGCTTTTCAATTAGTGCAAAATTAGGGGATGTCCAAGGGATGACCGGATACCCCTCAACTTTCACGACGAAGTGCAAAATTAGTGAAAAAAAATTTCTTTATGTATTTGGATACTCCCGATTAAATATTAGGATACACCTTGGTCCAAAAAAAAAAATTTGGTATACCTCTAAGCTTTTCTTCTAAATCCGCTAGCGTGTAACCAATGCAAATTTATGATTATGAGACCAAGGTAAATTTTTTG
Organism: Bidens hawaiensis; assembly: GCF_021521415.1. Classification (NCBI taxonomy): domain Eukaryota; kingdom Viridiplantae; phylum Streptophyta; class Magnoliopsida; order Asterales; family Asteraceae; genus Bidens; species Bidens hawaiensis. The sequence continues at coordinate 56,627 of NW_027493200.1, forward strand.
ATAGATTTATGAAAATGATGTAACTTTATATAACTGTATCAATTATCAACTGCTTGGATTTAAAATAGGCCAAAAAATATGGACATAGATAAAAGAACATCAGAAATAAGGGATGATCTAAAAGCATTTCTAAAAATTTCCAGTAAATTTCTTGTATGGTACCTAAAGTTTGAAGCAATGGCTTCTGATAGATGATATTATTTCAAAGCTGTAGGAAAATACATACTGAAAAATCCAAAAATAACTACTGTCAACTAAACTCTTCTTTTTTCCTTTAATCTGCTAATCAATAAAAAATCACTTGTTTAAAAAAAACGAAATAACGATACCAGCAATTGTGTATCAAATAATGGCAGATGGCTGCGAATGAGCCCACTATCACTCAGCTTCTCATTGTTGTCAAAGGTTACACGCAGACGCATGCAATGGGGTCATGTTTAAAGATGGATAAATGGATATACAACAGTTTGTTAACCAATTGACCTTTTTACCCCTGAACCCGGCTGGCTGCTCTATTTGTCTTCATTTTTTTGTCTTGACTAACTTACTTGCTGGAAAGTGCAATCTTGCCATTAGAGGTCTAGGTGCCCGCGCTTTCTGATCAAAACCTCTCACACAAACAAACCCTGCAAATGTTTAACAGCGTGTCGTTAGCATATACATTATGTGACAAAAAACATTATTAATTTAAGCTCTACATACAACATACCTCTCCAAAAGCATTGTTGAATTTCTTGGGTAGTCAGCCCTTTAAAGATTGTTGATACGGAAGTCCCGAAGTAAACAGTTCTTCTTGGAAGGTTCCAGATCCATGCCCTTGGAACGTCAATTGGATTCAAACTTGATGCATGATCAGCAAACATCTGCGCACATAAGTAGATCACATTAAGTCTAACGAATTACATTTTATATTTATTCTCATTTGTTAATTTCAAATGTACCTCGTTAACTTGGAAGTAAGTACCATTGAGCGGAAAGCTCCCACGCGTTGCTGTCCTACATGGCATCTGTAATCAAAGAGGTGACATAAGCAAAACATTAATGCCACATAGATTGTTTTACAGTTTCTTAAAATCAAATGTTCTTACCAGGATAGTTCCTCTAACCACTTGTGAGTTTGCTTCTTTTATACAGTTGCAGGAGAAACACGTTGTTCTGTCACATAACATTCCTGGTTCTTGGGCTTGACATCCTCTTTCAGGAGGTTGCATGGAATGCGCGGTTTCACCTGCAAAAAATTGTGTTACATTTATGAGATCATAATGCAAAAATATGCATTTCGTTACTAGTAAACAAATTTAACATGCTGACCTGGCGTCCATATAGCAAGAAGGTAAGGGCTCGGGTCATCAATTTCTCTTTTGTATAGCTGAAAAAAAAAAACAAATTTTAGTTAATCTATGTCATGAAATGGCATGTGTATATTTGGCTAGCTAAACAGAATTACTAACCCCTTCTAAAAGCGGATGAGAGTCTGGAAGCTCATATCTGTCGCAGAATGACGGTGAGTTAAAAATTTTATGTAATCTTGACTTATTTGGTAGTTAACTATCATATTGTACGATATTTGAGTAAGAATATAGAGCAGACTTACACTAGATGTTCGGTCCGTAACCGACTAACATTTTTCAACTTTGGTGTAGGTATAGAAGCGGCTTGTGGATTTAACGCAACTAACGCTTTTGACATATCGCCTTGAATCTCCATGCTATCTTGCAATTTTTGTAAGTTTGCTGTGAATTCATTCATGTCAAGCTTGATAGTTGGGATTTCATCTGCATCATCATAGTATTGATCTTCAATGTCACTTAATGATAGTTCTGCTATTTCTGGTTCTGGAGTTGTTGGCTCCTCAATTATCGGTTCACACGACAGTTGTTTGTTCGTACTGCAGTTTGTTTCAAGCGGAGGTAGTTGCATGGGCACACTTATAATAGGCGGGACTGTAAACGTTGCATTTGTTGAATTTGGTGCATCTGAAGGTACCATTCTTTTTTCTCCTGGCCCTGGTAAGGCAAGCCTTGCACTGCAACATATAGATATTACTTATATTATATTTATTTCTTAAAAAAGTGTGGCATGAAATTTTTAGCCTAAGTTATTTAACAACTAACATACCTTGCAAAGGCACTTGCAAAGTGTCGGCACTCTGCTCTCATAGGGCATGCATTACAGTTTGGCTTACTCTTTGTACAAAAAACCTTTCCAAATGTGATCATTTGGTAGTGTAGCTCATATCTGTTATTAAACCGAATGTTAATCAGTAAAGCTAGCAACTTTAAGGTAAAACATTATAAGTAAATAAATTATTAAGTGTTGGTTACAATGTCAACTGATCCAGCTTGCACAGTCTAGGCCAAAGATATTTCTGAATCGACTCTAACACAGGATACCTGCGTAAAAAGAAATCAGAAACTTTTTTATATTAAATTAGTATTATTACTTACATCTCCAAAAGATGCAGTTGGAGTGATTCAGGTAACGGTTGAAGCGGGACCCACCCCAATCTCACTGCTATCCTCCCGACATTCGTGTCAACCTAAAAAAGATACTTATCTTGTAAAAAAATGAAATTTTCAACATTTAAAAAAAATAAAAAATTGTCTTACAGGAAAAGCAAGATGGTGAAGTGTTAATAGACGCACACACTCCACACTTTTCAGTCCTAATCCTCGAATACTTAGTAAATAATCCCTGCAATATAATTTTGTTAGTATAAATCTCTATTATATAAATAATAATAACAAACTTTGTGTAAAGAGCTTACTTTGCTTTGTCTGGAGGTGCATCTCGTAACCATTCTAGGTCAATACTCCCGTGGTCTCTTACTAGTCGGTCAAGAAAATCCTACATTTAAGAATAATAATATAAATAATTAATTACTAATCATAGTTTTCACTCTCATTTTGCTCATAATGAACTCGTAGTACCTTTATTCTATCTGCCAACATATTATTCATTCCGCGTTCTCTAATAGCATCTGAAATCTCATTAACGTGTGCACGTCTTAATGCTTCATAGTCAAGTGAATCTGCTGCATCTTTGCTTCTTTCTTTTTTCTCACGGTTCAAGAACACTCCCCTTCTTAAACTATCCCAATCAAACGTTTTCTTTTTCTCATCTTCTTGCATTCCCTTTCTACCCTTTGAGGCATTTTTATGTTCCCCATTTAACGGGTCATGAAAGCCGTAATTGGGCTCCTTTGAGCTCGCTTCCGGGCCCGCATCCTCACCACACAAGTCCGGTTTCCGTGCACCGTTATCCGGTTTGGCTGGCGATGGATGACTGCCGCCATATTGGTGACCTTGAGGCGGCAGTTTTTGTTGGTAAGTTACATTACTTGAAGGCAAAGAAGATATGTTTTCACCTCCTAACAACCCAAAATCATGGCCCCCCACATTTTGCGAGCTCGTTGTCATATTCATTTGAAACGGGCTAGATATTGGTGCTTTCGGTGAGTGATGCGTGTATTGTGAGCGGTTACTTAGTGGTGCGGTCCAGTTGTTTTGACTGAAAAGTTCTTTGAACATGGTAACCTTCTCGGGCGGGGTATGCTTAGTTGGACTGGGCTCCTTACTGGTTGCAAACCCAATTGCTTGGTCTTCTGCTTCTGAGTTTGACCCGGCACTCGATCTACTTTCATCAATGATTTGAATTGTGGAGGAATCTAGGGAATCTTGTGAGACAATCAACTCTTCTGATGTCTTGTTTTGGGTATTTGCTGCATAGTTTGTTGATGATCCATAGGATACAAACTGTCTTGCATTGAATACGGGCTGATTTCTTAGTTTTTCAGTTGGTAATATTGTTTCAATCGGCTCTGCGACCAATACACACGCGCCCCGTTCGCAACGTGTTTCAGTGGTACTTGTTTTGGGGCTGAACTTTGCTGCAAGAGACATGAAGGCCGAACTGCAATGCAGATGGTGGGAATAAGTTAACAAGTTTGACTTTTGACTATTTTTAAGGTAATTAGTGTTTTATACAAAAAATTGTTACAATAATAATCAAAGTTCTTGAATATAATGATTTAGGAGGTTGTATGCATTAAAATTACATGCTTGGCAACTTTTGACCCGTTTGAAATAAAACAATCCAAATCTGCCCGTTCATAAGTGAATGGGTGGCAGTTGTGACCCATTCATCAAAAAATGGGTCAAATTTAGGCAACAAATAAACTGTCTATGGGTTGACTTGGGTCACCTAAAATTAGTTAGCGGGTCAAAGGGTGACCTTAAATGAGTCAACGGATCAAACTGAAAATCTTAAATTAGTTAACGGGTCAAAACGGGTAACTAATATCAAACAGCACGTTTTAACCAGGTGCAGGGGTACTGGGTACCACTTTTTTATTAAAATGACTCATTTTAAGTTTTTAACCCGGTGGATGGAGGTGGATGAGTACTTTTAACTGCCCATATTGACCCAAACTCATTTTGCTTAGAGCCAATTTTGATCCGAACCCACTCTGACTCGTAACCAAAACCCGCCCGACCCGTTTGCCAGGCCTACTTTTAATTTACCTTGAAAGATGATCAGAAACGTTTTGTGTGAGGAAAACACCAATCACTGAGTCGACCACGGATCCTTTCCATCTTGAAAATCGTCTATCTCCTGAAAGATAAAAACGTACAATGAAACATGTAAGTGCACTAACATATTCCAAATCTTGACCAGAAGTAAACGAGTCAATAGTTATCTATATGTTCTTAATTCAGATTGTACTAGCGTTGGCACTCTTGACCGCTATACATAATTACATATGAATTGGTCGAGAGACGTGTCGGATTTTGAATGTGTAAAACCTTTTAAATCATTTATTCAAGAATTATATTATTAAGGAAATAATAATGAAAAATGTATCAAGTATTCAACTTTTTTAATTAAAATTACATTAAAGGCCACCTAGGTCCTAGCTTGTATAGTTGTATCTCATATGCCTATAAATTCAAAAAAAAAATTTGTAGATGACGGAAATGCCCGTAAACTTTATGAAGATTTTTAACCAGCATCACTTTGACGTCATTTCAGACTTATTTTTATCGTTTCAAAAGGTTTTGAGGGTATTTCTGTAATCCAATATGTTTTTAGTCACAACTGATACAACTTAAACCAGATACATAGATACTTGGGGGCTGGGATGAGATTTTTTTTCGAATGCCGCTATCGTACCTGTAGCAATACCGAACCGATACATACGGTATGGTATTCGGTACCCACTTTTCTCAAACTCGGTTGGTATTTTCGGTATCAGTATCGGTATTTTTTTTTGGTATTTTAGTATTTGGTGCCGATTCTCATCCCTACTAAAAATGACCAAACACATGGTATATGGTACCGATTTAGCCTATTTGGAACCCGTACCGATTTATCATATTTGGTATCAATATCAATGGAGATTTGGGGAAAAAAACCAAAGTGGTACCACACCGAAATACCGGTATGGGCACCATCCCAATGATTAATTAGTACCCATACCGTACCAATTAATTTGGTACCCAGTTTTGTTTAGACTTGGCATGGGTATTTCAGTACCGGTTTGGTACCGATCTCATCCCTAGAGGCCCCAGTTTCCCAAAATTATCACAATTCCCAAACTCATAATTCCTCAAATCATATTTGACACTAAATATTTATTGGAAAAGATTAGACACTAATTTCTCAAAACATATTGAACACTAATTATATTTGACATGTTTAGGTAACCTTCACATATATTATCCGAAAATTATAATTTCTCATATCATATATGGTGCTAACTTGAGATAATTTGTTTTACCTTGAACAAGATGCATACGAGCAATGAACGAGTCAGCCCGCCCACGAAACACGCGTCTTTCCTCTTCCCACCATTTTTCTTTATCTTTATCCATTGCCTCTGCAGCCTCACTCCCTTCATTACCCATCAACAGTCTCCAAAGTCTATCTGTCTCGGGATCAAGATCCACCTTTGGCCTCGGTTTTCGTTTTTTCACTGGCTCAAATGGTACAATGGCGTCATTACCCCTGTACGGAACAAGTGCATTCCTCTCCTTATCTAATCCTTCATAGATGCATAAACGTTCTAACATACATGTAATATCCTCAATTAAATCCCCATCTTTTTGTTTCCTCGGCCGACCTGCATTAAATAAGTGTTTAGAAGAGATCAGTAACGGGTCAAAGGTCAAAACATGTTTTTAGTACAAATCAAAAAGGGCTGGATTGGTTTGACTGTAAACACTATTAATTGTGTTATTATGATTGTAAAGGTAATATCTTTACAACAATAATATAAATCTTTGAATAAGTACCTTTTGGTTTTGTGAAGGATATCTGGTGAGGCATATTATCAGGTCGGTTCGACCGTTGACTTGGTGAATATTGAACTGTGGTCCTCTTTTTATCCAACAAAGCAGCAGTAGATGTTACTACTGGAGGTCTAGAGTAATCTTTTGGTGGAGTAGCAGGTGTCTGATTCCAGCTAACCATCGCAGTTAACAAGTTAATTTGACCTTGACTTAAATTATGATGGTTCGGTAAATTATGTGTACCAGCAGCCATTGGTGGTTGGAAATGCCGTCCGTTTACCTGATGAGATGTGTTGTTGACTTTTGTTACGCAAGAGTTTACCAACTGCATAGCTGACACGTTTCCATAAACGGGTCGCCTTAATTCTGTTCTTGAGTTATCTTCCGGACGAGGGGTAGAAACGTCATTCTGCATCTTGGCTTTCTTATGGATTTCAATGATTCTACTCCACTCGTTGGTACTGTCAACACGATTATCACCCAACAGCTTCTGGTAAACATATAGAGAATCCATAGCGTTTAAATTACGCGGATTTATCTGCTCCAAAGACGGCCTTTTAACGCCTCTTCTTTCATCAAAGTTGACTGTTTGACCATTTGGTTTGACTGACTGACCATTTGGTTCTCTTCTTTCGAGATCTATAGGCACGGGACCCGCCTGATTATTATATCTGCTTCTCATGGTCAAATTTCTTGCAAGCACATTCAAAGCATGGTCCTGTGCTTTAGGCATTGGTGTTGATGGCCCGTTTAGCTCAGATTGTATACCGATTTTCGGGCTTTCTTGACGTGTCTTTACACCTCCATTTAACATAATATTAAGTGTAGCATTCATAGCCGATCTCTCGAGTATGTTGTTTATTCTTCTTTCCTGTTCTATATCTCGAGAGTTTTTCTTTAATTTATTACCCTGCATTTCTTTATTTTGACTTTCTTCTAAGTCAAAATTCAGCTGCCTTCTACATGATCTGGCGGGCGTTTCAACAACTGATTTCGTTGATCTCTGCATTTCTTTATTTTGACTTTCATCCAAGTCAAAATCCAATTGTCTTCTACATGATCCGGCCGGAGTTTCAACAACTGATTTGGTGGGAGTTTCAATTATCTCTTGGGTATTCTGTTGACCATCCGATTGGTCAACAACCTTCTTCCTCACATACTTTCTTTTACCATTTGGGCTTTTTTCAACACCATTTTCTTGTGGAGTTTTTCTCACATACTTTCTTTTCTCACGGTTAGGATCTGTTTTGGGTGTTGGTGTCTTTTTCGGTTTCCCTTCTCTAATAACTTTCGGGCGGTGCTTTTTTCGCCTTGCTGGCGTCTTCTGATTGGGTGTCTTGTTTAAGTCAATCCCTAACTCTTCTCCCTCCTCAACAACTAAACATTCTTTTTGTGTTGTTGAAACTGCCGAAGACGTTGAGTCCCCGACAAAATGGTTATCACCATCTTCAATTCTTTGATTTTCAAGTCTATCTTTTTGTTGAGCATCAGGAGTAATTGGAGCAAATGGGAATGGGCCCGTGATCCGAGACGAGACCGCATCAAGTTCGGATCTTGGTGGTGAGTTTAGATCATAGCAGGGACGAGATGGGACCGGAAATCCATCTGTTAAAAAAATTAAAATAAAAACAATGATCTCAATCATTATAAAAAATAAAAACTGATATATAACAATATAACATTTATGCATATGTGTATAATATATAAAGAATGTTCACCTTTCTGAATGAATGAGGGAGACTGTTGTTTTTGAAGCATAGAACCGACTTGAGGAAACGGATTTTGAGCCGGTGCTTCATTTAAATCTTGAACACCATTGTTTTCTGGTTGTTTGTTTAACTGGTCACCAAGAATTTTTGAGCTTGGTGTGGGCCTCACTATAGCCGCCAAAAGATTATAGTCCCAATTTGCAGGGTCGGCCGAGGGGAAGCATGAGACCGAAGGTGAAGAACCAAGGTTGGAACCATGGTTAGAGTTTGGGTTAGGGACTGTGCTTGGAACATGGGTTGAGTTTCGGATTGAGTTGAAGTTCTTATATGGTGTACCAGAAACCCGACTTTGATTTTCATGGTTGGAACCGTGGTTAGGGTTCGGGTTATGAATTGCGCTCGGAATATTTGTTGAGTTTAGGATTGGGTAGAAGTTCTTACTTGGTGTACCAGAAACCCGACTTTGAGTTCCATGGTTGGAACCATGGTTTGGATTCGGGTTATGGATTGTGCTTGGAACATGGGTTGAGCTTAGGATCGGGTTGAAGTTCGTATTTGGTGTACTAGAAACCCGACTTTGATTTCCATGGTTGGAACCATGGTTGGGGTTCGGGTCCGGGTCCGGGTTATGGATTGTGCTTGCAACATGGGTTGAGCTTAGGATCGGGTTAAAGTTCGTATTTGGTGTACTAGAAACCCGAATTTGATTTCCACTGTTGGAACCGTGGTTGGGGTTGGGGTTCGGGTTATGGATTGTGCTTGGGACGTGGGCTGAGTTTAGGATCAGGTTAAAGTTCATATTTGGTGTACTAGAACCCCGACCTTGATTTCCATGGTTGGAACCGGAACCGTGGTTAGCGTTCGGGTTATGTATTGTGCTTGGAACATGAGTAGAGCTTTGGATCGGGTTGAAGTTCTTATTAGGTGTAGTAGAAACCCGAGTTTGAATTCCATTACTTTGATAATGGTCTTGAGCTACTTCATTCAAATTCAAAGGCTCTTTTTGTAACAAATCTTGGTACATCCCAACCAAATCCTCCCAATTCCCATTTTCCACTTGATTCCGAGGCTTGTTAGCAGTAAACATAGTTGTCGTTTGAGGATTCGGTTTTCCTGGTGTCACTGGAGTCCAAGAACTACTTCCGCTCCCATTCACATTCCCATTCCCATTCATATTCATATGCGTATTCGTATTAATATTCCCTCGGGAATACGAATTCGTGTGCATAACCGGATTCCAAATCCCATCATTCTGCACAAAACCATTACTACCATTCCCATGAAGTCTATGACCGACAATTCCATTTCCGGTCGACCTGACCGTGACCGGAGCTGTCATCCATGATTCCGGTCCCACCCTTCTCGGCGTCTCACCTAAACCCTCACCGGCTTCCGGAAACTGTCCTCCAAACATGGCTGCAGTCCAAGAACTCTGACTCTGCCCGATTCCATTCTCGGGCCGAACAACATTCACCGCAGCCCACGACTCCTGATTTCCATACTGAGGGATTGGAAACCCCCTCCCATAGTTCATCCCTGAACTCACCAACCCACCAAAAATCCCACCTTTACAAACCCTAATTTAACCCCCAATTGCTAAATCGAACCAGCCGAAACCCCCGAACAAGTTCTCCTCACCTAAAATGTGCAATTCATAACAGCAATTGCAAACACCCATGTTAAAAAAGAACGTAACAATCGAAACCTAAACAACCATGCAAGCAATTAATGCCAACAAAAACTGATCAAACCCCACAAAAACCATTAATTTTTATAAATATAAAAAACAAAAAGCAGGTAGCTTTGCTTATCAGCAAACAATTTCCCATAAATAAAACAAATCTGAACACAATTACACAAATTACCCATCAAATTTGTTAAATGGGTTTTCAATTTTCAGTAAATAATTAAAAGATTAAACCCACATGAAATCCGAATCGAAAAATGTGAATCACACGAGAATATTATTAATTTGTAATAATTTTTAATTTTTAATAAATTTAATTAATTTGTAGAAATGAGGAAGAAGAGGTGAAAGCTTATCTGAATTAACGCCGATCTTGATCGCCGTCGGAGTAATTGGCCGTAGAAGAAGTCAATGCCGGAGAAGTGAGTCTTAGTTTTCTTGTTAAGCCAAACCAAACAAGAGGGATATAATTATAAACACTAGTACATATATATGTGTAGTAACTAGTAAAGTACTACATATAATTATTGTAATTGTATGTATATATTCTGTGTTTATTATTATTAGTATTACTTTATTATTTATGTTATTAAATTAAATTAAAAAGTTAATGTTTTTATGTTTATGAAACACATGGGTGGGCAACTTGCTTTTCACAAAAGGGGCAGAACCTACTTCAGTCAAGTGTTGTTTCAAAGTTTAATTAACATTAATGGATCATTATGTATGACTTTTATTTTTATTTTTATTCATCATCATCGTACTCAGTATATCCCACCAATAGCAAAGCTATGGTAGGGTCTGAGGAGGGTAAGATGTAGACAGCCTTACCTCTACCCCATAAGGATAGAGAGGCTGCTTCCGGTGAGACCCCCGGCTCGATAGTAGTTTTGCATCAAGCCTTGGACATAAGACACATAGCACTCAATCATCGGGACACCGACTGATCGGTGCATGTACCCTTGTCTGTAATTTTGATCGATAGTAATTTTGAGGTTTATTTTTATTAAACCTCAAAATAATAATAATAATAATAATAAAGGTTGAGCACTGAAATCAAAACTGAAAAGTAATAAAAGGTTCGGTATGCTTTTCTGTGGTGTGTCCTTGCTACATATATGGTAAACTATGATATTGGTTGATCAATAATTGGCTTTCCTAATCAAACCTTTTGTTTGTTTTTAATAAACAAATGTAAAAATGTATTTTTTTATAAATAAAATAGTTTTAATTATGAAAGGTGTTAAATTTAGTTATATATATATATATATAAAATTAGACGGATGAGTTATTGGTTCTAGAATTGTTTTGTTTATAGGTAATTGAGAAGTTCATATTTATAGTAATAGTTATTGAATATATGTATTTTATCTACAAATGATGTTAAATTGTAAAATTTACAACTGTAGGATTATTTTAACTATAAGAAGATTTTCTAGTAATAAAAGTTTTTTATTGTAAGACGCTATATATGTTTACAATATTAGTTAAAAAGGTAAATAAATATAAAAAATACCATAAAACCTTTTTTTGTTAATAATAAATATACGACAAATATTTCCTTAATTAAAGACTTCTTCATTTGTTATCTAAGAGTTATTTATTCTACCATTTTCTTCCATGAGTTGGAAACGTTTTTCTGGTAATAATGAATCAATAAGAACGAGAACGTGGTAGAACAAAAGAGTGTGAACGTTGATGTCAACTAAAATCTGTAAATATATATAATAATGGTTTTTTTTTCTTCTTCTTTATTTTATTTTGTCTTACTATTTTTTTAAGGAATGGCGAACGTATACGTTATAATACAACGTATTTTGTGAATTGTAGGGTGGGGTTTGAGTAGAGAAGAGAGAAAAATTAATGACTTTTTTATAAATTTGGGGATACTTTGTTTGTCCATATATTCTTTAATATTTGTTGAAATTGGTTGTTAATAAAGAAGAGATAAACTCTAATAATAAATGTACAAAAAATATTATTTTTAATTAAATAAGAAAATGAAATGTAATAAATTTCGGTGTAATTATATATGAGGATGGAGGACGGGCTGGGAATGCTCTTAAACCAAAAATTATAAAACGGATCATGTTATGTACAACATATATTTTTTAAGTTGATATGAGAAAAAGATCTCCCGACCAATAACTTTTTGGAACAACCCACCCCTGAAACCATTTGTTTTCCATATTTTCTATCAATCATCGGTTTTTCACTGCAGTTTTGTTTGCCCACTTCAACAGTTGCTAGACCATTAATTTTGAAAAACAGAAAAATAATTAATTAACCTTAGATATATATCACTCTTTTCACTTAATTTTGTTCACATATTAACCACCCCGGGATCCGAAGGGATTTGTTTTCCTGATTTTCTATGATTAATCATCGGTTTTTCACTGAAATTTTGTTGGTGCTGACCCACTACAACAGTCACTAGTAGAGGTGCACAAATCGGTTTTTTTTAAAAAACCGGTTCGGTTAATAACCGGACCGGTTTTTCTTGGCCTGGAAAAAAACCGGTTTTTAAATAACCGGACCGGTTTATTAACCGGTTTTTTTGGTGCAAAACTCGGACCGGTCTAACCGGTTAGGACCGGTTTAGAAACCGGTTAGAACCGGTTAATAACCGGTTAACCGGTTTTTTTTTAAAATAACCGGTTAATAACCGGTTTTTTTCATAATAACCGGTTTTAAAAAAAACCGGTTTTTCTATTAACCGGTTTTCGATCTAGAACTTGTAACCGAAAGACGAACCGGCGGTTTGTAAACCGGTCAAACCGGTTTTTAAAAAACCGGTTTTCGTAAAAACCGGTTTCCTGTTTAAACCGGTAAACCGGTTCCCCAACCGGTTTTTTTGGCCATCTCTAGTCACTAGACCGTTAGTTTAAAAAAAAAAAGAAAATTATTTAATTAAGCTTAGGTATATATCACTCTTTCACTTAATTTTTTTTCACATATTAACCACTCTCTGGATCAAGGGGATTTGTTTTCCCGATTTTCTATGACTAATCATCGGTTTCTCACAGGGATTTTGTTTGTGTTGGCCCACTACAATGGTCACTTGACCATTAGATTTAAATAAAGAAAAAAAATAATTAATTAATATATCACTTATTTCACTTAATTTTTTCACATATTTACTCTCTCAACTTTTAACTATTTTACATTAAATAAAAAATTCACACTTAAATATATTTTAATACAACGGACACATTCAACTTTTTCGGATGCTTACGATTCCTCAAGCTTTGCGGAAGAAAATACTAAAAAGGGTAGACGTAACTTTAATTTTTTTACTAGCGTGGCCGCTTTTGTGTTGGAAGAAAACCAAGACATTGCTTCATCGTCAAGAAGGTTTTATTATTCTTTTGAATGTTATATTATTAATTAATTATTTCACTATTTTTAATGCTTTAACTTTTTTAATTTATTATCTTTAACTTGTTTAACTTATTATTTTTTAAAAGTGTTCAACCTATTAATTATTTTTAACTAGGTATGTGCATAGAGACAATTGCCAAGAGTCTAATAACCGATTAATGAAACAATACTCGGAGCATTTGTAGCAATTGAACCATTTAAATAACTAGTTATATTTTTATTGTAACTTTATTGTTATTTAATTTCTACATGTATGCGGTTGTTTATTTATTTTTACATATTGTTTAATATTATTTTAGTTAAAATATAATTAGTTTTTTTTTGTATTTTAAAAATAAATCAAACTGAAAACTGAGAAAAATGGGACGACACCCTGCTTTTTGAGAAAAATGGGAAGAAACTGAAAAAAAATTGATATGGTATGTAGTTAAAAATGGGGAAATCTGAAATGACTCCCTATGCTCTTTTTATATATTTTTTTATCTCATTAATTTAATTTAAAAATAATAGAGGAAAAAAAACTAATGTGTTATGTTGCTAATATTGAACAAATCGACCCTACAAAAAAAAATTAGTTTGTGTTGTATATTTCACAAAAGAAAAACTCATGTCTGAATTAATATATTTTACAAGAGGGGTAGTCCGTAGTTTGGCCTGCATTCATGGTTGGTCCCCTTGTTTAAAAAGTACACGTGTACACGGAGTGTCTAGGCAACACTCATGTGAACGTTAGATGCCTACTTGTATTTTAACTAACAAACAAAGAAGCGTTCAAAAAAAAAAGAAAAAAAAAACTAATAAACAAAGAGTCAAAGAATAAATGGGATACCAATTAGGTCCTTCGTTCATAGTCCAAATCAAAATGAGACGCCTTGCTGAATAACTCTCACCTAAACACCTTTATTTTAAGGCTGGATGTTGAGTAGGGGTTTAAAAGCCCAAATTAAAACGCCATGTCATATTAAAGTCTTAACCTCTTAACATTGTGTTATGGTTTATAACATTAGAGGCTTAAAGCCCCTCCTTTGTCGCCCGATAATATGTTGAAGCCCTTTCTTTATCGAGTTACGCCCGACACGGTGTGGCAAGCTTTAAAGGCCGACCACATCAACTTTTAAATCCCCCTTTTGCAGTCCACAATAACATGCCTAATACTTAATTTAAGTGTTTGATCAAATTTCTATACAACATTTGTTTAAAATGCCAGAACATTTGTTTGGTAACTAATTATAGACTATTTTGCATGCGGACATAAATAGTTTCCATGACTTTAATAAAAAAAATAGCAAGCAACTATTACATGTTTAATTGGGCATGGTCAAACTAACAATCTTTGATTTAATATTATTTTCCCTAATCCCTAGCATTGCATTTAAAAAAATATATACATGATGCATTGTATACTAAGATCATCCGTACTCATCGCGTTGTGCCCCGTGTTTTTCCCGATACCTCCCTTCCGGCTGTTCTGGACGTGTTTTGGGTTAAACGGTTTGTACACAACGTTGGAAAGAGGGTTGTTTGGTCAACCTACCCGTTGGTTAACGACTAGTTCATAAAAGAAAATCGTTTATTTCCTATATATTTCACTCACTCCCAAATCAAACCTACACTTTTATAAAATTATCTTTTTCTGAATCTAAAAAACTCTACAAAAACTCCATGTGGATTCTCCCACTTCTATAACAACAATTTTTTTGTGAGCAACCAATCGGTCAATGACAACGCTGAGAAGGAGGCGGTTGTGAGTGTGGCTGTACTTGCAACAAATTATATGAAATCTCTTCGTTCTCCTCCACGCACGGCCTTGAAAAGAGAACACATTGAGTGAAAGCGATTGGGATCGAACGCTCGTCTGACGACATGTTACTTCAATGAACACAAGCAACAATGGAGTAGAGCCTGGAAACAATTATATCATGCGCTCAAGAGAAATACATAACGCTCTTATGACGTATTTGGTCCAATATGTTTGGATGGTTCGGTCCATTCCAAGCTTAAGTGAAAATGAAGACGAAGACGAGGGCGATAATGAAGAAGAAGACAAGTAGTTTTTAATTTTAATGTAGTTTTTCTTTATTTAATGAAATATTATCTGTTTAATTTTTATTATAAATTTATAAATGCAGACTAGAAAAACATAAATGAGTAATTATTGTTGGAGAGTTTTAACTATACCACATTTTTGTAAAATTCTACAACGCTGATTGTACGTCACGTGATGTAAAACGTCAAAATATAAGAAGTTTTAAGGTCTAACACTTGCCAAAAAAGAATACCGATTTATGAAAATATGGTCATTGAATATCAAACACTTAACGTGACATACGAAAACGTGGAAAGTGAGAAACTAATGAGATTGTTTTGGTATTTAGATACCGTGATAGAAAATAATTATTTTATTAGAGAAGTAACTATTCAACACTAGCTTTAAGGGTCCTCACCCCAAGCTAACACATAGATATATGCCCCCATTGTCCCATCATAAGTTGTTTGTTTCATGTTGATAATGACAACGTAACCTCCACATATAACCTTAAATAATACTTGAAAATGACGGTTGTGGAATACGACAAAATTTTGTTTTGATTATTAGGCGGTGTGTTGTGACTTAATTAGCAAATGCCACGTAAAGTGTCACATAAATATCATGTTACTGTCTTGTAGACAGTGAACTCTAACTAGCTAATCCTCTAAAAAACACGTTGTTAGTTGAGGTTGGACCCCATGCTTTGAGCTCTTTGAGTGCCATAAAGATGATGGGCAGAGGGGAAAAGGGCCATGGCGCCATCAAGTTAACTAGACTGTTGTGGTTTGGCACCATCATTAGTGGGTGAGGTGACGCCTCCTTTAACGAACCACACCACCTAACCTTACATGAAAATTTTGATCGTCATAGCATACAATAAAAATATATAAGTCACGTGTCATCCAATCTATTAAGCAATTGCATATGAAGCTTTTAAGAAATGTTTGTATTTAATATACTTTGGTTGTACATTTACAGTCAAGTCTAATCTTCCTAGTATCAAAAAATCGTGCTATAACTTTATATAGGTCGTATCACCATTACAAGAATTCTCTATACGGGTGAGGTTACTGTACAATAATTGCTTAACGTACGATAGGTACGCGACACGCTCAAAGGCAAAATCAAAAACGCTCAAAGGCGAAAATACTAAAAAGCTCAACTAAAAACAAAAACGCTCAGCCAAAAAACTAAAACGCTCAGCCAAAAACTAAAACACTCAAAAACGGTTTTCGTGAAAAAAAGTAAAAAAAAAATGATCGATTAATGATCCAAAACTGTTTATTTCGGAAAACCAATGATTAATTGGATATGTATTGACGATTTTGAGATCTTGTGATGTGATTTCATGAATCGATTTCATGAATATAAGTATTCTTGTACCTAATATACGTTAAACAATTATTGTAATATATCTTTTCTCTACACATGTATACCATATTTTTACATATTTAATAAAACAATAAATAGTGGAGTTATACATCAAATAACTATATGCTATAAAAATATGTTAGTAGATATTGTGAATCATAAATGACCACTTTCAATCTTTCACATAGTGTCGGTAGGAATCTAATGATTCTTCAAATGTGGGATCGTTTATGTAGTTCACACAATAATCAAGGGGTATGAATAGAAAATACTCACCATGAACAAGATAAAGAAAAAAACTAGCAAGGGCATAATGGTAAATTCGTGGGTCTTTGTCCAAGAATTGGGTTCTCCAATTTTTAAGAGGATCCGTTTCGTGACGGACGGCGGAGAAACTGAGATTGGTGAGGAATACTGTGTTTCTTTAATATAAATAATTAATAATAACCAATTCATTATTCAAATTAAATTGGATTTTTATGCATGGAAGCACTGGCGGATCCAGGAATTTTTTTTAGGTGGTTCCCTCTTAATTTATAAGGTGGTTCCTACGCGTCTTCTATATATCCGTACACTATTATTTCGAAACTCGGGTGGTTCCGGGGAACCACCCGTTTGTATGCTGGATCCGCCAATGCATGGAAGTGCACATACAAAGTGACATTTTAAGTGCTTTTTATTACCTTGATTTCCAAAAAAGTGAAACAAATCTTATTCCATAGTTTAATTTATATATTCTTTTAGGGAGGAACAGACTCAAACCATAGATGTCCCGGTGGTTTCGTCGTCACCCGCCCTATTCATTGAGCTAAGTCTGGCTTGCGGCGCCATATCTCAAGTATTGGTGCAACTCAATAAGCAGATGGCTATTGTACAAACACGATAATGGAGCAAAAAAGGGTCAGATGACGTTGGAGAAAGGCTTAAATTTACCACCTCGGTCTCCAAAACTCTTGATCAGAGATGACAAGGGTCAAGAGTTTAAGTGACACCCCCCCCCCCCACCCAAAAAAAAGAGCATGGAAAGACATTTGACGTATCTTGAGGCGGCCACCCGTCCCCATTAGACCCGTTTAAATATTTGGCCCGCCCTTTGTGGACTCTGTCCCCTAAGTTTTCTTTGTTACGAACTTCTTCCCGTGACCATGACTGCATTCACCAGACCCTTATTGGACCCAACCTTATAACACCCGCTTGTTTATCAATTTGATGACTTAACATGTTCAAGCCCTTCATGATCCACCTTAAGTATTCCTTTTTTACTTACCTTCTCATTAATTTTGGTAAATATCAAAACTTGGAGGCACAGAATATATGGTTGTAAGTTTTAAGATGCTCCTCCATCCCATATCCTCGTTTCGGATGATCGATATATTGGGTCAATTTCTTGAAATGTGCATGTTTGTGATCAGAACACAATGTCGCCACTAGAGGTGCACAAAATCGGGTATTGTTAAAACCCGGAACCGGTTATTTTCACACCGGGTAGAAAATGGGACCGGTTCTGGACCCGAAGCGATGGCCTGAAATGTCAACTTAGTGGAACCGGTAGGGTAGGAACCGGGACCGGGTATTACGTAAAAACCGGTTCCGCTGGTTTTTTTTGAAATTCAAATAATAGAGCCGTTAGAAACCGGTTCCAACGGCTATATAGCCGTTTTTGACCGTTGGAACCGGTTTTTTTACTATATAAAACTTACCAACATACTATAAATAACAAGGTGTTGTGTGTTGTTAGTTAAACCACTTTCAAAACTATAAAACACACTCTAAATCACAATTAAGGTTAAACCGACAAAAAATGGCAGCTAATGACGACTTTGTTATGGTGATCGAAACAACACGATGCCCCGATGTTTGAATTCATTACGATTCGTGTGTCATGACCGACTCACAAGAGATGACTCGGTGCAAGTATTGCTCGAAGTTTCTGAAAGCGGGGTCGAACTCCACCTTACGAAAGCATACGAATAAGTATTGTCGTGAGAAAAAAAGTTTGGATGCCAAGAAAGCGGAAGCGGGAGAGTCTTCCAGCTCTACAACTCAAGCATCTACCGCCGGTAACAACGCATAATCGATGTAGAACGCCAGATTAAAACGACGGACGTTGTTTTTTAGTTTAAGTTGTTATGTTTAGTATTGTTATGTTTTAATAATGTTTGTAATAGTTCTTGTTTAAATAAATAAATTGTTCGTCGTTATTAAAAAAGTAACAAAAAATTAGTCATGACTAATAAGAAATAAACCGGTACTAGTAATAAACAAAACAAAAGTAGTTATTAAACAAATCAAAACTAAATATTAGTTGAACTTTGATCGTGTTACAAATGATTTTACTAAAACAAATAAAAATTACAACTCTTCTTCGTCTTCACCCTCGTCTTCTTTACCACCCGAATTATCGGAAGAAAGCCCGGCCACCGCCTCCTCATCATGAATAGGATGCTCTATTGGTATTTCGTCTTCAAAGTTTGCCTTTTGCTGTACACGCTCCACCGCATCCAAATGGTCCTTTAGGCAAATGCAAACCTCTAGAGACTCGGGAGTTAATTTTGTTCTTCGCATTGATAATACCCTCCCACTAAGAGAAAAAACCGATTCAGAAGCAACCGTTGAGGCTTTTACGGCAAGCAAATCACGAGCCATGGCGGATAGAATAGGAAATTCGTTTTGTTTTCCTTTCCATCAAGCCAACAAATCAATATTGCGAATTTCGTCGACCGTTGCGCCCTCAATATAGTTTGCTCCACTATATCGACCAAGTTCGCTAGTTGGTGTGTTTCCTCTTTGTCTCTTAGATGCCGATTCACGAACCATATTCATCAAGTTTATAAGTCGGTCCTTGCACGGCCTGCTAGTAGTTGTTTTTTTCACAAAAGACGATCTCGTGCTTGGACCAGAAATTTGAAAATAATGTTCATAAAGTTCTTGAAGGTTTTTGTTAAACTTTTCCTTCGCTTCCCTCGACAACTTCGAGTTGATCTCGTGCATACCCATGTTGTCGAATATTCCCTCGATCGTTGTCTCAACCCCATGAACATTCCAATAGGGGTTTAAAGCGGCGGCACAAGTAAAGACCGGCGGTATGTTTTCAAAATATTGTAAGAACTTTTCCTTCATTACCGCAACAATATTCTTGAAGAGTTTGTTCTTCTCCTCAAACTCTTTAAAAGTACAAGACATGTAGTACAATTCTTGCAAAATCCAACAACTAGTAGGATAATAGACTCCCGATAACTTTGTTATTGAGGTTTTGAACACGTCAAGATACTCCAACAAAAAACCGACATTGACCCAAACACTTTCGGGAAGCATATCGGCCTCGCGTAGGTCAACAAGATTGTTATGAAAACATTGTAGAGTTTGGCGTTGGGCAAAAGCACACTTGAGCATATGACAAGTTGAGTTCCAACGGGTTGGAACGTCCCAATTCTTTTACCACTTTTGAAAACATCTTGTAACATAAGTCTAAAGAATTTTAAATCGTCACAAATTTTTTCATTGTCGAGACCTTTTTGAACAACCAAGTTGATGATATGTGCAACACATCGAACATGAAAAAAATCCCTGTAACAAGTGGTGAATATTTAATGATAAATTTTTCGGCCGCCTTAGTATTGTTTGATGCGTTGTCAAACGAAATCGAAAATATTTTATTTTTCAAGTTGTAAGTCGTTATAACTTCATCAAGCAATTCAAACAATTTTTCGGCGGTACGTGGGAACGGGAAGTTTTAAAAGCGATGGTGCGTTTCATCAATTGCCATGCCACCGGATCAACCCAATGAGCGGTGACACATATGTATGATTCGGGTAACCCGTGTGGTGCCGACCAAACATCGTAGTTAAACCAACCATCACTTGTAAAGAATGAAAAAACTCGATTAACTCTTTTTAGCACACTCCCATAAATTGATACAATGACGTCTTAAAGTAGTACGACTTACATGTGTGTATCGAGAATTGTAGAGTTTCTCGAATCAACGACGTCAAATCCGGGTCGTCAAAGTGATTAAACGGCAAACCTCGTTGAATAACGAACTTTATCATTCTATCCTGACTTGATTCGTGTTGTAACGAAATAGTGTACCATCTTTACCCAAGTCAACTTGATCGGTTACGCCAATGCCTTTCAAGGCCTTGCAATATGGCTTGTCGATGTGCTTTCTCAAAGTCGAGTTGGAATCGTGCTTTAATTGTGTTCCACATAGTTTGCAACGAGCCTTTTGATCACCTTCGACATTGACAACCAAATCCAAATTCTTCCATATGTCTTGGTTGTGGTTATGGTCGACGACCGCAAGAACTGGTGGGTCATCTATAGCACGAACCGGTTCAATAAAAGCACTCTTTTTAGGCTTGTTGTTAGTTTTTTTGTTGTGTGCCATAATATTATTGAGTCGGATGGTCGGGTTTGCTAAACGAGAAGTATTTTAGTTTGTTTTTGAGTTTGGTGGTGAAACAAGTGGTGGAAAACAAGTTATATATAGGTTTTTGGCATAAAATACCGGTTCCAACGGCTATATTACCGTTGGAACCAAAAGCCGGTTCCAACGGTAATATAGCCGTTAGAACCGGTTACAACGGCTATAATTCTCTCAAAAACCGGTTCCAACGGCTATATTACCGTTGGAACCGGTTCCAACGGCTAGTTTGACCTGCAGCTGACTTTTTTAATAAAAACCCGCCGGAACCGGTTATTTCGGGTAGGAACCGGAACCGGGTACAATTTGGAACCGGGTAGGAACCGATTGGAAATATAATATGTGGAACCGGGTATGGATTTCGGGTATAAAAATACAAAACGGGTCTTAGGTCAATCGGGTACGAACTGGAACTGGTCCGGGTTGGTTCCACCGGTTCGGTTCTGGAACCGGTATTTTTGTGCACGTCTAGTCGCCACTGCCTCGTCTTATGAAGTTTTTGGCCACAAAGTCATTCTCTATATATCCATAAGCCATTTGAAAAACCAAGAGCACTGATACCACAATATCACTTGATGTACATACATAAGTACATTCAAATGGCTCATAAAAAATGATTTCTATTCAAATTAGTAGTTCAAATCGAATGATTCAAGTAAGAAGCTAAAAATCTTACAAGTTTTTCAAAACACATCAACAAACTAAATTACCATATAAACTCATACCTAAGTGAATAAACAAATAAACTAGGAAACAAGATCAACCCAAAACTATAAAAGATAGATTAACAAAATAAGATAATAAAATAAATCTTTTCTTGTTCTTCGATTTCTATCGTTATCTTTTTCTTCTTGTAACACCCTGAATCTAGGGTGTCACATCGGCTGGGTTTACAAATAAAGCATAGTTTTTAAATTCATCACATTAATAAATGACGACGAAAAATAATTCTCAGCACATTACATGTTCTACAGATGGATTACAAATCCTTAATTTAAAACATGAATGGTCTATAAGCAATAACCATAAAGAGATGTTAGTCTTTGGTAGGTAGCCCGCACTGATTCTGCCAAGCTCGAATTATCCTCTAAAAGGACCTACATTTTACCTCATATGTATACTAAAGTCAGCATTGTTGAGTGAGGGTTATAGCTTTATTTATTTTAATTAGATAAAAAAGGGATTTAACGTATAACGTAAATGTATCACTATCATATATGATGTTGTCGTGCTGTGTTGGTAAAAATGATAAGAGATTGGAGGTTTTAGCTTTCGCACAAGATCGTGTTTTAGATTTATAGAAGTGATTTCTACTAAGACTAAACACACAAAATAGGCAAATGTACCTATCGTATATGTAGAATAGTATTGGTAAGAACCAAGTTCGATCCGTGGACACAAATGTTTTTAATTATAAATCTTCGTCTTACTTTAATCGAAAGGTTTAATCATTTTTGAGGTTGATTTTTAAACTTTTTATAAAATAGAAATACTTATATATAATGTATAGGTGACAAGAAGAGAAATTCCAAATGAGTAATTCAATTATATGAAGGTTACCATCTAAAATCAAGAATCCACTCCATTATTCCTTGATGATTATTAAATAAACATGTGATAAACTTGTCCTAATAATATATGATAGAATAGTCCCTCATTTTCTAAGTGAACATATTATATGACATAAAAGAAAGTAACATGCACATTTTAAAGTCCATTCTTCCTAATGTTATGCTACTACGAGAATGTCAATTTAAGTAGACAAGCAGTTTGGTATAATAGAACGATTATGATTGACTTCGATTTCTCTAATATCAATCCTAACAACTTCATGTGATTGTAATTAACTCACACAACCTCCCCTTGGTTGATTTAATTAGGGTTGATTTAATTAGGTAATAATTACACATTCCATTAACATATGATTTCTTTAACTAACATGATAACCTAAGCAATCGTGTTAACAATATTATTTTAGAGTTATCAAAACTAGAGAAATAGATCATAACTTATATCTCATCATTTCTAAGTACAACATAAGGATCCATGTTTTATCTTAAATAAGTTATTAAAGTATTCTTTTTACCATTTCTAGTTGGAGGTTTTAGCTTTCCCACGAAAATAAATATCAAGACCACGGAATGTTCATTATTGAATCGTAATCTAAACACTCAAAATCCACAAAATTGTTCTTTTGTTCCGAGTTAGGGAAATCATGGTTGCCTTTGTAGCCGAACCATATCATCCTTGTACAAATCTTAAACAAAGACGGTTCATTTACATCTACATCAATATAAATTATAGTATGCTCGAAGCTAACAATGGAATATGAAAGTTACTTAAAAGTGCACTTATACAAAATAACTCAACTTTCAATAATGTACAAGAACCCAGAGTTCTGCATAAACATGATCAATTCACAATCCTTCTAGATTATCGTTCTTAGGCGACGTGTTTTTTAGTTAAAAATTAAGTCAAAAGAGTCAGTTTATACAAATGAGACATTGGCTCATTGAAAAGGGGACAAGGCAAAAGACAAATGGGATCTGCAAGGTAATGTGTAGCATGTTAATCAACATCCCGACCCCTAATAACAAAAACTAACTAATGTGTATTTTTGTTGTCACTACTCACTCCGCTCTTGGTTGTTTAAACAACTTATCCCCACACATTTAATTGACCTCTTTCCAAATAAAATCCACACAATCCTTTCATACTCTTGATCAATGAACTTATTGGTCCAAATTTTAAGGCTGCCAACAAACAAGAGAAGATCTATAGTCTAGCAAAACTAAACAATACTTATAATATTCTGTATTGGTGGTCTCTTTCATAATGAAGATAGGGAAGCGATATATGTTATTTTACCTTGTAAGAGAGAAATTACTGGTGTCTACCCACCCTGTTAGTTATCTCTTCCAAGTTGAACAAATGGAGCAATAATATGCGCGATCAAGAGCAATAATAGCTCTTGATAGAGGATCAATGTGGTGATGTAGCTAATCTGTATTCGTTAATTTCGATCAAACCTACATTCGTTAATAGGATCCAACCTGTATTCGTTAGTATCGATCCATTCTCAAACCTAAATTTTCTTTTATAACATAACAGTTTGAACACTCTTACTCGAACTTATCAAATTTGAGACCATTCCCACCATGCTTAAAGAATGGAAAAGTTATTGATTTAACTGATTTATATGAATTGGTAAAACTGGAATGCGGATATGGACATATATTTGGATTTAACATGTGGGCCTGTGGGGTGTGATATATAGCAACCAACTTGGGATTACTGGTTGAAGATGCGATTATGCTTAGGATTGTATACATTCAGTATCTGGATGTTTACATTGGCAATGACAGGATGCGGGTGCTCAAAGATTTGGAATAGGGAGGTGATTTGTTTTTAACAAGGAAACTAAAGCTGTTGTGGAGGCTACTACGTCTATTAAGTTTAAAAAAGAAGGGGGGGGGGGGGGGGATATTGATATTTAAATTTAATAATGGTATTTGTATTATGTAACCCTAAGACATTAGTTGCATTATTTAGGTAATTATTGCAGGTATTATAGATTTATAATCGGTTTACAACCGAGATTACAGTTGTTGGTACTTAAGTTTATGTTAAACGGTTTACATAAATACATCTATTTGTCTCTGTTTTATTCACAAGTTAATCAAAATCTTCGTTTACCATTATATCGTCGTTCACATTTATCCTATCAAACTATTGAAATGGTTCTTCTCTCTTGATATCCCAACATGTTTGAGTCACTTCACATTATGTTTGTTATTTGCTTTAAATTTCAAACTTAGTTTAACCACACGTGCGAACGGTTTAAGTTCATTTGAATACATTGTTTGTATAACATAAAGGACTTTTTCATGATATTTGATCGATTATTGTAAATTGGAGTGTTTAAGTATATCTATTTCGACTTTCTCTCATGTTTGAACTCGACTCCTTGAACTGCCACGATCTACTGATGGTGCTGGTCCAAGTGGAAGTGGCCCTGAAGCTTGATCCTGAAGATCCCTTCCCACTGCTAGGATAGATTTATCTTTTATAGATTTATTTTCTTGTAGGCGGGTAGTTACCCGGCCATTCTTGTAATGAATCATTGTGAAATATAAATCTTTTTGCGGGTAAGACCGCTACTTTCATTGGATTCCTTGCTTTGTAAACGTTATATGACTTGCATACTTTAGTTTAAATTAGCAATTTTTCAAGTGTTTAGAATAAGTTAACCTTTGAACGTGGTAGATAATAGGTTGAAGTTTTGCTTCCTCTTTCGTGATTGTGCGGGTAGGACCGTCACTTGCACTTAGTAGGATGGCTAAACTTTACCTATATCTGACCTGCGTGTAGGTTTTCCTCATCCTTTTTTGAAATTTCTAAGTGTTTAGGATAAGCTAACCTTTGAACGTGGTAGATAATAGGTTGAAGTTTTGCTTCCTCTTTCGTGATTGTGCGGGTAGGACCGTCACTTGCACTTAGTAGGATGGCTAAACTTTACCTATATCTGACCTGCGTGTAGGTTTTCCTCATCCTTTTTTGAAATTTCTAAGTGTTTAGGATAAGTTAACCTTTGAACGTGGTAGATAATAGGTTGAAGTTTTGCTTCCTCTTTCGTGATTGTGCGGGTAGGACCGTCACTTGCACTTAGTAGGATGGC
Organism: Bidens hawaiensis; assembly: GCF_021521415.1. Lineage (NCBI taxonomy): Eukaryota > Viridiplantae > Streptophyta > Magnoliopsida > Asterales > Asteraceae > Bidens > Bidens hawaiensis. Next base: position 82,195 of record NW_027493200.1, read on the forward strand.
TAAACTTTACCTATATCTGACCTGCGTGTAGGTTTTCCTCATCCTTTTTTGAAATTTCTATTTTGAGTAACCGTTCGACGCGCGGTTGTTAATAGGTTAGTGTTCAGTTTCCTCTCATGATTCATGCGGATAGACCGGCACTTTCATTTAGTGGGACTGAACTTTTCCCCTTCAACTGACCTGCGTGAAGGTTTGCCGTTTTTTGGGTTTATGCGGGTTTTGCCGCCTTCCCCACGCAACGGCTTTCCACGTATTTATGCGGTGAAAACCGGCATATCCGTGTTGAACAAATTAACCGTTCGACGCGCGGTTGTTAATAGGTTAGTGTTCAGTTTCCTTTCATGATTCATGCGGATAGACCGGCACTTTCATTTAGTAGGATGACTGAACTTTTCCCCTTCAACTGACCTGCGTGAAGGTTTGCCGTTTTTTGGGTTTATGCGGGTTTTGCCGCCTTCCCCATGCAACGACTCACACTTATGTATGCGGTAAAAACCGGCATCAGTGTTGATAGTTCATAAAGTATAAATGTAAAATCATCAGCGTCGATGTTCTAAGGAGAATTATTTCCATTAGAAGTGGCTCTTGGCCTTTTCTTTACAAATTTGGAATTGATTTACATGCAAACTGTGTAATTGAGCTCCCTTCCATGTTGTTGGGATGGGAGTGCCATCGAGCCGATACGCACCAGGTTCGGGATCTCGTTCTTTACGCAGCATGTATTCTCCACATTGAAGCTGGAACTTTTATTCGTGTTTTCCCCAGCTGGGGTTCTACACGCATCAGCCTGCTCAGCGTTCATTGCGCCACGAGGTGTGCGAGCGTCCCATCTCTGACAAATGCTTCGACCATGTCTTTTACGTCTATGCATTCTTCAGTGTTGTGGCCTTTTGTCCTGTGAAAGTCACAGTATTTGCTCCGATCGGCATTGTGACGATGTCGGATTATTGGAGGCTTTGGCCATGGGAGCTCCTCAGTGGCGAATATCTCGGTGACGCTTTTGGTGAGCGGAGTCCATCTGGAGTTCTGGTTCGACCGTACGTTATCCCTTCCGCCTAACCGATGTTGCAAGCCGGATGAGGTGTCAAAGTTTACCCTTGACTGCCAAATGCCTAGCTTTCGCTTTTTGTTTAATCGGGCGGTAAGGACGTTGTCTTCCCTTGTTTTCTGGGTGTAGAGGTTTGTGCTCTGAGGGAGATCTCTACCAGTTGCTTCTCCGTTTCCGCAAAGCGTTTAGCTGTTGTCATGATGGCATCCCATGTGGATGGCATGCCATCTTTACCCGTTAAGGTGCGGATGAGCTCTGGGTCGTTCGCGCCCTGAATAAAAGCAGCGCGAACAAGATCTTCGCTAATGTTACCCAGAATTAGCTTCTTCGAGTTGAAGCGAGTGATGAAGTCTAGCAAAGATTCATCTTCCTCTCGAATGCATTTGAGGATTGTCCATTGCTCCTCGGTATACTTTCTTTGCTGGCTGAAGTGTTGGCTAAACTTCTGTTGGAAGTCTGCCCAGTCGTAGATGTGGTTGACCGGTAGACGATCGAACCACGCTCTAGCAGCCCCCACAAGCGTCATTTGGAACATGTAACACCACGTAGGTTCCGTCCAACTACTGACGGTTGCCCCCGCTATGAATCTGTTCAAATGATCATCTGGGTCAGATATACCATCATATGTGCCTATGCTGGACATTTGTTTGGCACTTTTTGGGGCAATTGCTTCCGCAATGTCCCTTGCAAATTTGGACGTTCCCGCATTTGCAACGTTTGGTCTGAATGTTTTGGAGAAGTCACGTGGACTTCCACCTGTGTTTTTTGGTTTGAAGGCTTCTCCAAAATGCCTTCTCGGTTGGGAGTCCGTTTCCTTACGCTTCCCTTTTGCCCTATGGCGAGGGTTCGCGTCGGAGTCGGATCCCTCCGAGTCAACGTCCAAGTAATCTTCGAATTCGTCAGCCTGTTGGACGGAACGCAAGCGTTCGTCCAACTCAGCTTGGAATTCCTTCTGACGTGCCTCCGCCCATGCCTTAACTTCATCGAGTGTTTGGCGGGGGAGTCTTGTTCGTTTCTCTAACTGGGTATCGGTGAATCCCAGTGAGCGATTATTTACTGCACTTGCCCCAGCTGGGGTAGTGTTCGTAAAATTTACTTCACTTGCCCCGGCTTGGGTAACCGGGGTAGTGTTTGTAAAAACTGTGTAGCCGGTATTCCCCCCAGTAGCTGGGGTTGTGGTTACCGGAGTTTCTTTAACCATCTTTCCAGAAGTTTGAAAAAACTGGAGAAAAATGTTCTAGCTTTATGCACGGATGGCGCCAATGAAGAAACACTAATCGGACCCACGACAGATTACGGGTAACCTGGGGGTTAGATAGATGTTTCCCACGAGGGGTTAGACCCGGTAAAGATGGTTCTTCTGATAACCTGCAAAACAGACACCGTGAGCTTGTCACTGAGAAGGGGGGGGGGGTTCCTCCTTGTGACCACCCTCCGGCGTGAGAATCAGACTAGATTGCTCTTTAAAAATAAATGTATATTAAGAGATTGCTAGAGCAGATATCAGGTATAATATGATGAGATATGTTAAGATATGATAAGATCAGATGGTCATACCATTTGTGGTATTTATAGCTGAAGGTAGGTTTCCAAGGAGGTGTGGCCGGCTGCAACAGTATTCCTGTTCCACCAACAGTGGCCTACGCACGTGCCCTGCTGGTAGTTGGTGGGTAGGTAGCGGCTGATAGTGACCAGGCCTGCTGTGTACTATTCCTTTTCCACCAACTGCCGGCTATGCACGTGGTATGACAGGAGTTGGTGAGTAGGCAGCGGCTAATAGTGACATACAGTACAGGAGCATGCTGCTCGCCATACTGTTGTCAATAAGCTGTCGTATCTTTAGTCAGATCTTTTGCCCATACCTCGTCAGGTACGGTACAGAAGATCTTCCCGTATCGTACGGACTGGCTTATGGGCGGGAGTATTCCCCCTCCCGCCTTTGTGCGGGATTGTCCCCGGCTTTGCTCATTCCTTCAGGTGACACTGAGTGATTTGAGAGCTAAGTGCCTTGTGCGTGTAGCCTTGCTGCGCGGGTGGCCTTCCCTGATGGCTTGTATCCGAAGCTGCGGGAACAGGCGGAGTCCTTCACCATTGGGAGGCATTTCCTGCGGGAACAGCTTGCGTACTGCGCGTAAGGACGTCACGTCTCTGAGCATGGTGGGTCCTGCGGATCCAGTTGGTTTCTGCGCAGACGTCCCTCTTCAAGGTGAGTCTTGCGGGTCCAACTGGGCTCTGCTGGGACCTACCTCTTCAGATGCTCAAGCTACAACCGCACACGAAGGCATCATATACAAGAGTCTCATCCTTTTGTATTTGCATGTTCAAAGACACCATTTATTTAATATGAGGCATATGCAAGGATAATAAGATATAATATTTGGTTTGATAGATAGTGATTTACGTATTCGTCACAATTCTCATCCAATAATAATTCTGGAACTTCAAAAAACAATATACGGCTTGTCTATTGTTTTGATTATATAAAATTAATGCACCCAAACCGGTTATTCACATATAAAGTCAGTATATACATTGAACACTTTTTTATTTTTTTAAATGGTGGACTTCTTTAATCTTTTGTTGGGACTTGAACACTTGAAATAATGAAAATAACCTTAAATACATTCGAAAATAGCTATAATCACAATAATATATTACCAGATTCATGTATTAACATATATATACATTAAGCCAATATGAACACGTAGATTCTTGTCAAGTAAATTAAGTTTGTAACGTATATTCTCAAAGTTTGTTTACAAAAAAAGCAGGAATACCTCAATGAATAATAACTGCTAGTGTTTCGAATTTTAGAGTCAATGACTTTCAAACTTTAACAAAAATATTTTTTTAGTAACGGTTCCATTTGACGTGAGAAATAGTCTCTTTTGCCTCCTTTTTGTAATCCATATATAAAGGGTCTATGCATTACATATTGCATCAATAAACATACAATATTCATTTGAAAGGTGATAAGAGCTTGAAAGAAGATGAAACAAGAAACCGTTGCTGTGATAGTTGGAGCAGGACCAGCCGGCATTGCAACATCGGCATGTCTCAATCTTCTTTCTATCCCAAATATTGTTCTTGAGAGGGAAGATTTGCTATGCATCTTTATGGCAAAAAAAGGCTTATGATCGCTTAAAGCTTCACTTAGCTAAAAGCTTTTGTCAACTCCCTCATATGCCATTCCCATTGTCCGCACCCACATTTGTACCAAAAGACATGGTTGTACAATACTTGCAAAACTATGTGTATCATTTTATTGTAGCTCCGTTGTACCAGTGTAGCGTTGAGAATGCATCGTTTAATAGGATTGCACAAAAGTGGGTGGTTACCGCCAAAAATATGGTTTCAGGTTTGGTCGAGGAGTATGTATGTGAATTTCTGGTGACGGCAACCGGTGAAAATAGCGAAGGTTTTATTCCGCATGTTAATGGCTTAGATAGCTTCAAAGGGTCGTTCATCCATTCTAGTGAGTATGATAACGGAAAAAGATTTGAACACAAAGATGTGCTTGTTTTTGGTGCTGGAAATTCCGGCGTGGAAATTGCATATGACTTGTGCAATTGGGGTGCTCAAACATCAATTGTTGTCTGTAGCCCGGTAAGCGTGCTAAACGCTCTCCCGCGTGATTTTTAAATAATAAGTTGTCTTAGTTTAAAATAATAAAAACATATTTTTGATATATTTTAACATTCTTTTATTTTTGTTGTTGTGACAGATACATGTGCTTAGCAAGGAGTTAGTGCAACTCGGAATGTATATGCTAAAATATATTCCCTGCTCTTTCGTAGACAAGATGGTTTTAATGTTGAGTAAGTTGTTGTATGGAGATCTTGGTTTATATGGAATACAAAGGCCATTCAAAGGACCGTTCATGATCAAAAAAGAAACCGGACGATCACCAATCATTGACGTTGGGACAATTTCAAAAGATCAAAACAAGTGACATTGAGGTAAACTCCTCTCTCATGTTTTCATATCTAATAACATTTAAAACATTAATTAACGATTGCATCATTATTTTGTTTTCCTCTCTAGGTTATGACAGCTATTGAAGAAATAAAAGGTTATCAAATCAAATTTACAAATGGTCAAGAGAGACAATTTGATACCATTGTCTTTGCTACCGGTTTTAAAAGTAATGTGCGAAAATGGCTTAAGGTAACTAAAACACTTAATTTGTTTACTTAACCTCTTGTTGTTTTTCTTTACAATTTTCGGTTAATCTAGGATGATGGAGGGCTCTTTAATGAGAATGGAATGCCAAAACATAAAAGCCCTAATCATTGGAAAGGAGAACATGGTCTTTATTGAGTTGGATTCGCGAGTGTCGGATTATTTGGTATCTCAAATGATGCGAAAAACATTGCTGATGATATCTTCAAAATTGTTCATGGAAACTAAGCTCCTATTTAGAAAATGTAGGTGTGAATGTCGACGTGTATTGCTTACTATGATTATGTTCTAGTTTAATGAATTTACCATCTAAATGCTTTTTTCCTTTATAATTAGACATTTATATTTATCTTTGATTGGTAATATATTTATCTCCATGTTTACATTATATTACCATAATACGATCATTTGGTAATAACTTATCTCCATGTTTACATTATATTACCATGTAACTATAATACGATCATTTGGTTCTTACTATGACTATTTTCCAATTTAATGGATTTACTAAATGCTTGTTTAATTTATAATTAGGCATTTATATAATCAAATTTATCTTTGTAACTATAATACGATCATTTGACTCTCACTTAGGTATCATGGTTGGGGAAAATATGAATATAATCAACAATTGGAGCCCGAAAATGAACATATTGAAAAACGACCATCGCTTTGAAAGGCTAAAACGTTATCCATAGGTGGGAGGTTAACGTTCCTCAAATCGGTGTTGGAAACTCTACCTTCATACTACTTATCACTTTACAAGGCCCCGACTAAGGTACTTAAGACCTTGAATCCATTCGTAAGAAGTTTTTATGAGGTGGAAATGAAGATAAAACAAAGATTAATTCATTAGGTTGCTCGGGATAGGATACTACTAAAAAAGATGGTGGGTTAGGGTTACATCCACTTGAAGACACTAATAAACGCTTCTACCTAAATGCGCATTAGATATAAAACTGAGGAAAATAGTCTATGGCGAAAAGTGGTGATGCATGGTGCGAATTCCTTAACTGGGGTTTAAAACAACATAGCGAGGTTAGTCATCAACTTAAAGTTGGATGTAAACTCCTCTCAAATTATTTAAGTGGGAATCTCGGCACAGGAGGTAAGATTAGCTCGATCCTTGGGTTTCAAATGTTTTTCTTGGAAGTGGCGGTGGTACCGTGGCCCTAGCTCGGCTATAGAGTTGAGTGAATGGCAAAATTGTTTTCTTCTTGTTAATTCTATACCGGTCTATGGTAATGAAGACAGGTGGATTTGGTAGGAAGATGATTCAAACTCAGGGCCGGCACCCAGGGGGCGCGAGCCGCGTCCTATGCCGGGCTTTTTTTATGTATATATATGTATTTATCGGTGAATGATCCTAAGTCAAACCACGCTATCAGTTGGTTGATTTGGCCTTAAAATTTTGGTTGTAGAAAACTCGCCCGAAAATTTATCTGAACCGGAATATTAGAGGCCCGACTGGAGAAGACGAGGCACACGTGACGTTGAAATTTGTTGCAAATCAAGTTAGGAGAATGGCAAAACTAGTCCCTGACTTATTTAATATTAATATATTGTCATCTCTAATTTAGATATACAGTAATTTTATTTTATTATTTTTTTTGACATGCAGTAAATATTAATCTCCAATCTCGACATACAATAAATATTAATTAAACAAAAAAAGTGTTAACCTTCAAGTTTTACAACGTATTTTACTAACCCTTGTACTTGATTTCTAAAGAAACAAAAGAATAGATTTGTAACCAGAGTTTACTTATGAATCCCTGCTTTATAGCCGAACCATGAAGCAATATCATCTTGTAGAAATCTTAAACAAAGACGGTTCATTTACATCTACATCAATATAAATTATAGTATGCTCGAAGCTAACAATGGAATATGAAAGTTACTTTAAAGTAAGTACACTTATACAAAATAACTCAACTTTCAATAATGTACAAGAACCCAAAGTTCTGCATAAACATGATCAATTCACAATCCTTCTGGATTATCGTTCTTAAGCGACGTGTTTTTTAGTTAAAAATTAAGTCAAAAGAGTATCAGTTTATACAAATGAGACATTGGCTGATTGAAAAGGGGACAAGGCAAAAGACAAATGGGATTTGCAAGGTAAGATGTGTAGCATGTTAATTAACATCCCAACCCCTAATAACAAAAACTAACTAATGTGTATTTTTGTTGTCACTACTCACTCCGCTCTTGGTTGTTTAAACAACTTATCCCCACACCTTTAATTGACCTCTTTGCAAATAAAATCCACACAATATCATACTCTTGATCAGTGAACTCATTGGTCCACATCAAAATTTAAGGCTGCCAACAAACAAGAGAAGAACTATAGCTTCACATCAGTAATAAGATCTAGTATAGTCTAGCAAAACTCAACAATACTTATAATATTCTGTATTGGTGGTCTCTTTCATAATGAAGATAGGAAAGCGATATATGTTATTTTTACCTTGTAAGAGAAATTACTGGTGTCTACCCACCCTGTTAGTGATATCTTCCAAGTTGAACAAATGGAGCAATAATATGCGCAATCAAGAGCAATAATAGCTCTTGATAGAGGATCAATGTGGAGATGTAGCTAATCTGTATTCGTTAATATCGATCAAACCTACATTCGTTAATAGGATCCAACCTGTATTCGTTAGTATCTGTAAGGCCCGGTTTTGTTTAATTAAGTCTTTCGTATTTGTATCATTTTAGTTTATGTTTTCGTTCGTTTACGTTTATATGTATTGGGCCCGAGGCCTTGTGTACTTGGTGCCTATTGGGCTTGTTATTAATGAAATGGTGTATAACATACCACACTATATAATGTGTGTGTATGGAATACACCAAACAACTCTTGCACTTTAATTATCCAAGCATTCTCTAACTCCAAAAACTCTCTCTAACCCCTCACCCCACCTTCAAGTTTCGGTCCTCTCTCTACACACATACAAGATCCGAGATCTCGGTCCAACTAGTTGTTTCCGCCAACTAGTTGTGAGGTTGATCCAAGAACAACTAGTATTTAGTTTGTTTTGTTGTTTGATCCGGTTTCGGGACCTACAATTGGTATCAGAGCTTTCGGGCTCGACTAGTTGTAGATCTTGGGTCTCAACCTTGGATTTTGGTCTTGTGTGTGAAAAGACGGATTTTTCGAGAAAATAGTTGGTTTTCGGGTTCTTGTGTTCTTGAAGTTCTTAAAATATTTAAGGTGTTCATGTTCAAGAAGATGGTTCAATGTTGTTAAAGTGGTTAGTTTTGGTGTATGAATCTTGAAATAATTGTGTTTGTATTGTGCATGTGATGCTTTCTTGTAAAGAGGTGTTTAGCATGTATTTGGACATGTTTGAGAATGGTGATATGAAAGTAAGTTGGTAACTTGCTTCTTTGGTTAAAAGGGTTTCAAATTCAAGGTTGGGTTGGTGAAAATCGAATTCATGTTGCCCATCAACTAGCATACAATACTTAACTTTTCTCCTTAGTGTAACATCCTAAATTTTAATTATAAATAAAGAAAGTTATGTTAAGTGATTTCGTTGTTAATTATTTAATGTCGAGTAAGGAGGGAGTTGGGCTTAGATTGCGTAAGATGGGTTAAATGAGAATGGGCCTCGGGTCCGTGGGCTTTGAGGGATATAAATATCCCATCCCAAACCCAATCTCTCATTTCCACCTTCTTTCTTCACACACTCAAAACACACACAAACTAACCGATCAAGATTCGAAGCCGAGACCCGAGATTTTGTTGATAGATCTGAGTTGGTAAGGTAAGAACAAATCCACCAAAGCTTATATTACTGAAAATGGTTAGGATTTGATGGGTTAACCGAACCCGAAACCCAAACTGCCCAAATCGGACCCCTAAAACGTCGATTTTAGGCCGATTTGATGGTTGGGATTTGTAGGCGCCGATCATACGATTCCGTGGGCACCAAAATCGAGTTATTTGGCTAAGAAACGAAGGAGTTATAGGCAAACAGATCTGCAGCGCGATAACTTCGCCTGCAAGATTAAGTTCGCCTGATGAACTTCGCCTTCAAGCGTAACTTCGCCTTCAAGCGTAACTTCGCCTAAGGTTTAACTTCGCCTGAAGCCAAGTTCGCCTAAGGTATAACTTCGCCTGAAGCCAAGTTCGCCTAAGGTATAACTTCGCCTGAAGCCAAGTTCGCCTAAGGTATAACTTCGCCTGAAGCCAAGTTCGCCTAAGGTTTAACTTCGCCTGAAGCCAAGTTCGCCTAAGGTACAACTTCGCCTGAAGCCAAGTTCGCCTAAGGTATAACTTCGCCTGAAGCCAAGTTCGCCTAAGGTTTAACTTCGCCTGAAGTGAAGTTCGTTTATAAAATAAATTAAAAACCTAATGGAAAATGTGTTAAGGCAGTTATCGAAAATAAAATTTTTCCAAGCTGACCTGGCAGCTTAACCCCAGCCAGGGGCTCTGCCCCTTGGACCCCGCTAGGGGCTGCCGCCCCTAGAACCCCGCTGCCAGGGGCGCTGCCCCCGGACCCCCGTTCGTTGTGGGTCATATATAGATAGAAATACAAAACGAGTAGTAGTAGTTAATTGATATGTGTAAATATTATACAGTTAGCCGAGCCCAGTTAAAGAAAGGAATTACGATCAACGGCGAGCGTAACAGGATCCAGGTGAGTTTCTAGCCCCATTCCTTGTTATGTTTTCGGGGCTGTGTGCATACTTGATGTGTTGTTAATACATTTATCCTAAGTGATAAGTGTATGCCATATGTGATATATGTGATATGTAGGAATGATTGCTTGATGGTTCGTGAACGATCTTCGGATATTGCACGTACTGTCAGGTTGTAACGTTATAAATATGGCAAGTATGATATGTATGTTTATGTGTATGAACGTAATAAAGTTAATAAAAGAAGGAAATGACGGTTGTATGGTTGTATGGTTACGAAAAGGGTACCAAGCCCTAATAATACTCGAGGTATGTTGCATGGTTGTATGGTAACGAAGAGGAAACTGAACCCTACTAATATTCGAAAGCAAGGGACCAGACCCTTATAATATCTGTGATGTTAGGGACCAGACCCTTATAATATCTGTGATGTTAGGGACCAGACCCTTATAATATCTGTGATGTTAGGGACCAGACCCTTATAATATCTGTGATGTTAGGGACCAGACCCTTACAATATCTGTGAGGATAGGGACCAGACCCTTATAATATCTGTGATGTTAGGGACCAGACCCTTATAATATCTGTGAGGTTATAGGGCGAAAGGCTCTTTAAAACGTATGATTATGAATGTAAAGAAAGTATGTAAGTAAGAAAGAAAGTATGTAAGTAAGAATGAAGGTATGAGTACTTATGTGTGTATAAAAGAAAGTTATGAGGTTAAGTACGTATGTATGTAATAAGGTATTGTATGGTATTGTATGATTAACTAGAACTCACTCAGCGTAGCTGACTTTTAGTATGCACGCAGGTGAGTAGGATGAGACAGCTGGCTTGAGTGGAGGACACATGGCAGAAGACTAAAGCCTGGCATCTGAAGATCTGATATGTTTTATAAGTTATGTTTTAATTTTGGAAAGACAAAAGGAATGTTTTACGACATGATTATGAATTGATATGTAATGTTTTATGAGAGTTTTATATTCCGCGTAAAGTTTTAATTAACTCTGATATTTAGAACTGTGTTTATGAGTAAATCCAACACGAAAGTAGGGTTACCGGTGACGGGGCCTTACAAGTTGGTATCAGAGCAAAGTTCAAGAGATTTAAGCATCCTACATGCTTAGACTTGAACAGAGAATGGGATGTAAGTAAGAAAAGAAAGAAGATGCCAGTTCAAGAATGCCATGTGTCGCTCAAGCAAGATCAGTAAAGGTGAAAGGTATGATTAAATGATATATGTTAATGAGAAAGAAAAGATATGAGAATGGTACGGATAGGAATAATTGATTGTTTGAATTGACTAACTACTTAAGTAGAACCAGCACAAATAGACTCATAAAAGGAAGTGTATAGGACACGGAAAGTAACGTGATCAGCTAATCACAACTGGCCACTGTTATTACCTGTTAGCCTTACTATCCTTGTACTAAATAGTTCCTTGAGTGACGATGTTTGTGTTTTCCCCTTTAGAATACTAATGGCTGGAGCTGGAGAATTTGTTGAAACTGGGGGTCGCACTGGGCGTCGTGGCAGGCCTCGTCTTGTCCGGCAACCCTCGGTGGAAGAAGCTTCCCACACCGAAGATGAAGGAAGCGCAGCTGGAGGAGACCAGAACAACAACGAGGAAGTTCAACTTAGCCCTGCAGTTCAAGCAGCCATCGTTCAGGCTGTAGTTGCTGCTGTGAAGAACCTGAATCCCGAAGGATCTGCTGGAAGCCGTGAGCGAACTGCTGAAGGGGCGGGTGGTGATGGTAGAAAGGATGGGGAAGGTGAAAGAGGGGCCTCGAGTGGGGATAAGTCTGTGAAAGTCGATGATAGGAGAGGAGGACAAGGTGGGTGCAGCTATAAGTCCTTCAAAGGTTGTGACCCGCCTAAGCTGACTGGTTTAGGTGACGCAATCGCTACTCTCCAGTGGATAACCGCTATGGACAAGGTTATCCGCATTAGCGACTGCCGTCCCGACCAAGCTGTGGGTTATGCTACTCAGTCATTCGTAGATGAGGCGATATTGGTGGGAGAGTGTGGAGCAGAGGAAGACCCGTGAAGAGATCAAAGAGATGAAGTGGGAAGATTTGAAAGAGTTGGTAATGAAGAAGTTCTGTGCAGATGCCGAGGTTGAAAGAACGGAGATGAAGTTCCAGAATTTAAAAGCCGGTATGATGACGCATCGTGAGTATACCACGGAGTTCAACCGACTATCTAGGTTGGTGCCTGACATGGTTGACACTGAGGTCAAGAGAATCAAATGTTATGTGAGGGGGTTGCCACAAAAGGTCCGCATGTTAGTCAGGGCGATTCAACCTGCTACTTTTGATTCGGCTGTTGGACTCGCGGAAATGGTCTATGCTGACGTGGCCGCGGATGATAGGGTGGAAAGGGACGAAGAGAAAGAGAAGAAAGGGGTCACTCCTGCTAAACGACCCGGTACTCAGTTATGGAACTCCAAGGATAAGAAACAGAAAGTGTGGGAGAAGAGATCGTGTAAGACCTGCGGAAAGAGGCATGGTGGGGAATGCAGAATGGGGTCGAATGCCTGTTATAAGTGCGGGAAGGTAGGGCATTATGCCAATGAGTGCAGTGCGAAGCCAGCATGTTACAAATGTGGCAAGACAGGCCATATGTCAAGGGAGTGCACTGAAGGTGTAGCTGGAGGTAGTGGAAAGAAGGATGCCGATCAAGCTAGGCCCAGAACTAGAGCCTACATGCTGACCCAGGAACAAGCCAGGCAGATTCCGGATGTCGTCACAGGTACGTTTCTAGTGAACGATGTTTCCGCTTCTGTATTATTTGATTCTGGTGCGAATAGAAGTTTTGTAGCTACGACGTTTAGTAAACTAGCTAAAATGAAAGGCTGCCGAGTGTCGGAAACTTTTGTAGTAGAAACCGCAAGTGACACTTCGGTGAAAATAACAAAAATGGTTAAGAATTGTAAGATAGAGTTAGAGGGACATGAGTTCCCTGTTACTTTGTATGTTATGGCCTTAGGAGGGTTCGATGTAGTCTTGGGTATGGATTGGTTGTCTGAGTTTGAGGCTCAGATAGTATGTAAAAGTAAGATGATAAGGTTAAAGTCATTGGATGGTAGTGCGGTGACGGTTTATGGTGATAAGGAGAGTTATGGGCTTAATGTCATTTCGATGATAAAAGCCGAGGGTTTGTTAAGGCGAGGGTGCGGTGCCTACCTGGCGTATGTTGTCAACGCTACGGCCGAGACAAAAGAAATGAAGAATGTTCCTATTGTGCGCGACTACCCAGAAGTATTCCCTGAGGATCTTCCGGGGTTGCCACCTGAGCGAGAGATAGAATTTCAGATAGATCTAGTACCAGGAGCCCAGCCCGTCGCGAAAGCGCCTTACCGTCTAGCACCGTCCGAGATGAAGGAATTGATGTCCCAACTGCAAGAACTCCTCGACAAGGGTTTTATCAGACCGAGTGTTTCTCCGTGGGGCGCACCGGTTTTGTTTGTGAAAAAGAAGGATGGAAGTATGAGAATGTGCATAGACTATCGTGAGTTGAATAAGCTTACGGTAAAGAATAGATATCCTTTGCCAAGGATTGATGATCTGTTTGACCAACTGCAAGGTGCAAGTTGGTTCTCACGAATAGATCTCAGATCAGGCAACCATCAGCTGAAGGTGAAAGAGGTAGACATCCCTAAGACAGCGTTCCGAACGCGGTATGGACACTACGAGTTCCTCGTAATGTCATTCGGTCTAACAAATGCTCCTGCAGCATTTATGGACATGATGAATAGGGTGTGTCGGCCGATGTTGGATAAGTCGGTTATCGTCTTCATTGACGATATATTGATTTATTCAAAGAACGAATCTGAACATACTGAGCATCTGAGAGAGGTACTGGAGACTCTGAAGAAAGAGAAGTTGTATGCCAAGTTTTCGAAGTGCGCGTTCTGGTTAAGAGAAGTGCAATTTTTAGGTCACGTGATTAATCCGGAGGGGATAACCGTGGACCCGGCTAAGATTGAAGCGATAACGAATTGGAAGACTCCGCAGAATCCGACTGATATACGAAGCTTCCTAGGGTTAGCAGGCTACTACAGGAGATTCATCGAAGGTTTCTCCAAGATAGCCGCACCGCTGACCGGTATGACCCGAAAGTCGATAGTATTCAGTTGGGGAAAATTTCAAGAAGAAGCCTTTGAAGAATTAAAGAGAAGACTCACGCAAGCTCCAATCCTTGCTCTACCCGATGGTGACGAGGATTTCGTTGTGTGTGCTGATGCCTCGCATCAAGGGTTAGGTTGCGTGTTGATGCAACGAGGGAAGGTGATAGCTTACGCGTCTAGACAGTTGAAGGTCCATGAGAGTACTTATCCGACGCATGATTTGGAGTTAGCAGCCGTAGTGCATGCTCTTAAGATATGGAGGCATTATCTGTACGGTACTAAGTGTACTATCTATACAGATCATAAGAGTTTAAAGTACTTCTTCGAGCAGAAAGAATTGAACATGAGGCAGAGAAGATGGTTAGAATTGATAAAGGATTTATGGCCAGCAAGATGAGTTGATGGAAAACACTCATGGAGTTAAGACTAGGTTCGACCGTATGTGGATCCCACGCCATGGTGATCTTAGAAGTCGAATCTTAGATGAAGCTCATAAGTCAAGGTACTCAATCCATCCAGGAGCTACAGAGATGTACCAAGACTTGAAAAGAGATTACTGGTGGCCAGGAATGAAGAACGATGTAGTGGATTATGTTAGTAAGTGCTTAACTTGCTTACAAGTCAAAGCCGAGCACCAAAAGCCTTATGGGAAGATGCAACCGCTAGAGATACCTGAGTGGAAATGGGAACACATCACCATGGATTTCATAACTAAGCTACCTCGTATAGCTAAGCAACATGATACCATCTGGGTGATTGTGGACCGTCTGACCAAGAGTGCTCACTTTCTGCCCATACGAGAGGCCATCTCGTCAGAAATGTTAGCAAGCTTGTTCATCAAGGAAGTGGTAACCAAGCATGGAGTACCGTTATCGATCGTGTCTGATAGGGACACACGGTTTACTTCGAGGTTCTGGAAGAAATTTCATGAAGCTATGGGGACGAGGTTGAACATCAGTACGGCGTATCATCCTCAAACCGATGGACAGTCCGAAAGGACGATCCAAACCCTTGAGGATATGCTACGTGCTTGTGTTTTAGATTTTGGTGGAAGTTGGGATGATCATCTGCATCTGGCAGAGTTCTCCTATAACAACAGTTACCATTCGAGCATTGGTATGCCACCGTTTGAGATGCTTTACGGTCGACGATGTAGAACCCCGGTGTGTTGGGGTGAGATTGGTCAGAAGGAAATGGGAAGCCTAGAAGTGGTTCAAGAAACGTCTTCAAAGTTCGATCAGATCAAAGCAAGAATGAAAGCCGCTCAAGACAGACAAAAGTCTTATGCAGATAAGCGACGACAACCAATTGAGTTTAACGTTGGCGACTATGTGATGCTTAAGGTCTCGCCTTGGAAAGGAATTATCCGTTTTAGAAAGAGAGGGAAGCTAAGTCCGAGGTACATTGGACCATTTAAAATTTTGTATCGTGTGGGGGAAGTAGCTTATAAGCTGGATTTACCCGATGAGTTAGAAGGAATTCATTCAACCTTCCATGTTTCTCATCTGAGGAAGTGTCTAGCTGATGACACGTCTCACGTGCCATTAATGGACATTGAGGTTGATGAACAATTGAACTACATCGAGCAACCGATAAAGATCGTTGATCGCAAGGAGAAGCAGCTTCGTCGCAAGATTTTACCCTTGGTGAAAGTGATATGGAAACACCGCAAGGGATCAGATGCTACTTGGGAAGTCGAGGATGAGATGCGCAAGTTTTACCCTAGTTTGTTTATGTAATAGTTGGGTTTCGGGGACGAAACCTCTTTAAGGGGGGGAGACTTGTAACATCCTAAATTTTAATTATAAATAAAGAAAGTTATGTTAAGTGATTTCGTTGTTAATTATTTAATGTCGAGTAAGGAGGGAGTTGGGCTTAGATTGCGTAAGATGGGTTAAATGAGAATGGGCCTCGGGTCCGTGGGCTTTGAGGGATATAAATATCCCATCCCAAACCCAATCTCTCATTTCCACCTTCTTTCTTCACACACTCAAAACACACACATACTAACCGATCAAGATTCGAAGCCGAGACCCGAGATTTTGTTGATAGATCTGAGTTGGTAAGGTAAGAACAAATCCACCAAAGCTTATATTACTGAAAATGGTTAGGATTTGATGGGTTAACCGAACCCGAAACCCAAACTGCCCAAATCGGACCCCTAAAACGTCGATTTTAGGCCGATTTGATGGTTGGGATTTGTAGGCGCCGATCATACGATTCCGTGGGCACCAAAATCGAGTTATTTGGCTAAGAAACAAAGGAGTTATGGGCAAACAGATCTGCAGCGCGATAACTTCGCCTGCAAGATTAAGTTCGCCTGATGAACTTCGCCTTCAAGCGTAACTTCGCCTTCAAGCGTAACTTCGCCTAAGGTTTAACTTCGCCTGAAGCCAAGTTCGCCTAAGGTATAACTTCGCCTGAAGCCAAGTTCGCCTAAGGTATAACTTCGCCTGAAGCCAAGTTCGCCTAAGGTATAACTTCGCCTGAAGCCAAGTTCGCCTAAGGTTTAACTTCGCCTGAAGCCAAGTTCGCCTAAGGTACAACTTCGCCTGAAGCCAAGTTCGCCTAAGGTATAACTTCGCCTGAAGCCAAGTTCGCCTAAGGTTTAACTTCGCCTGAAGTGAAGTTCGTTTATAAAATAAATTAAAAACCTAATGGAAAATGTGTTAAGGCAGTTATCGAAAATAAAATTTTTCCAAGCTGACCTGGCAGCTTAACCCCAGCCAGGGGCTCTGCCCCTTGGACCCCGCTAGGGGCTGCCGCCCCTAGAACCCCGCTGCCAGGGGCGCTGCCCCCGGACCCCCGTTCGTTGTGGGTCATATATAGATAGAAATACAAAACGAGTAGTAGTAGTTAATTGATATGTGTAAATATTATACAGTTAGCCGAGCCCAGTTAAAGAAAGGAATTACGATCAACGGCGAGCGTAACAGGATCCAGGTGAGTTTCTAGCCCCATTCCTTGTTATGTTTTCGGGGCTGTGTGCATACTTGATGTGTTGTTAATACATTTATCCTAAGTGATAAGTGTATGCCATATGTGATATATGTGATATGTAGGAATGATTGCTTGATGGTTCGTGAACGATCTTCGGATATTGCACGTACTGTCAGGTTGTAACGTTATAAATATGGCAAGTATGATATGTATGTTTATGTGTATGAACGTAATAAAGTTAATAAAAGAAGGAAATGACGGTTGTATGGTTGTATGGTTACGAAAAGGGTACCAAGCCCTAATAATACTCGAGGTATGTTGCATGGTTGTATGGTAACGAAGAGGAAACTGAACCCTACTAATATTCGAAAGCAAGGGACCAGACCCTTATAATATCTGTGATGTTAGGGACCAGACCCTTATAATATCTGTGATGTTAGGGACCAGACCCTTATAATATCTGTGATGTTAGGGACCAGACCCTTATAATATCTGTGATGTTAGGGACCAGACCCTTACAATATCTGTGAGGATAGGGACCAGACCCTTATAATATCTGTGATGTTAGGGACCAGACCCTTATAATATCTGTGAGGTTATAGGGCGAAAGGCTCTTTAAAACGTATGATTATGAATGTAAAGAAAGTATGTAAGTAAGAAAGAAAGTATGTAAGTAAGAATGAAGGTATGAGTACTTATGTGTGTATAAAAGAAAGTTACGAGGTTAAGTACGTATGTATGTAATAAGGTATTGTATGGTATTGTATGATTAACTAGAACTCACTCAGCGTAGCTGACTTTTAGTATGCACGCAGGTGAGTAGGATGAGACAGCTGGCTTGAGTGGAGGACACATGGCAGAAGACTAAAGCCTGGCATCTGAAGATCTGATATGTTTTATAAGTTATGTTTTAATTTTGGAAAGACAAAAGGAATGTTTTACGACATGATTATGAATTGATATGTAATGTTTTATGAGAGTTTTATATTCCGCGTAAAGTTTTAATTAACTCTGATATTTAGAACTGTGTTTATGAGTAAATCCAACACGAAAGTAGGGTTACCGGTGACGGGGCCTTACACTTAGACTTAGTCGCATACAATCCTACCCAAGTCTCTTACACTACTTAGTTATTTTACACCAATTCGCATACAATCCAGCCCATCCATCTTACTCGCATACAATCCTTGGTCTTTCACCAGATTCGCATACATCAACTAGCATACAATACTTAGCCAAATTCTCATACCTCAACTCGCATACAATACTTAGCCAAAATTTTCTTCATTCCAACCCGCATACAATACTTAGCCAAATTTTCTTCATTCAAGACTCACATACAATCCTTAGCCAAATTTTCTTCATACAAGACTCACATACAATCCTTATACAATCCTTAGCCAAATTCTTCATTCAATACTCACATACAATCCTTAGCCAAATTTTCCTTACATTCCACTAAATTACAATCACTTTGTTTCCAAAAATTTTTCTAAGTAAATTGTAATCTAATCAAATCTGATTAGAATACAACTTTCATTAGCATACATTTTGTGTGATCTTTTTATTCTAAGGAAATTGTAATCTAATCATACTTAATTAGAATACAATTCTCATTAGAATACATCAGACTTAGTTTTTGAGCAGAATTTTAAGAGATGGCAAACCCAATTTCCACTGTTGCTAGTGCTGAGGCTGTTCAATATGTGATGTTTGAAAACGAGGCTGGAACCACCTCTAAGCCTCCAAAGTTGATGAAATGGGACTGTGATTTTGATGAGTTTAAGTGGAGATTTTACAACTATCTCAAGATCATTGACTATAATCTTATTAGACCTATCGAACAAGGTCCACACCGTCCTATGACAACCGGTACTGATGGTGAAGTTCCCAAAACCGTGGCTAACTACAATGATGATGATCGAAGAATGCTTGCTGAAGATCAAAAAGCCTTTGGTATCCTAACTGTATCTCTTTCAAGAGAAATCGCATTGACTTTGAGAGACTACACCACTGCTAAGGGTCTATGGGATGCCTTAGTGAACAAGTTTGAAGGGAACCTGGAAATGACAAACAGCCATAAAGGGGTGTTGAAGGGAGAGTTTAACATGTTTAACTACATTCAAGGAGAATCAATTGATAGTCTCATCTCAAGATTTGAAACGTTGATTACAAAAATCAACAGTGCGAAAATTGAATTCGAGCAAACTGAGATTAATGACAAGCTTCTAAATTCTCTCCCTTACTCATGGAGCAGCAGTGTTATCACCATCAGGAGAACTTCCAACCTTCATCTCATGAGTTTGTCGGATTTGGCCTCAGTTATCAAGTCATTTGTGATGGATGAGAAGTTAAGGATGAACAATCACATAAGTTCTCTCTCAAAAGCTAGTATGGCCACTGGTACAGGTGTGAGCTCTGCATTCATAAGTCAAGTCAACACCACAGCTCAAAGTCAAGGCTCAACCTTCAATACGTCTAGTGTGTCTCAAGCTTCATCAAGTGCAAACTGAAGCTCCTTTCAATCTGCTGTTGATCAAGCCGTTGCACAAGCACTTAAAGCTCATGGAATCAAGCCTACTCCAAGCACTCCAGCTTTCACTGCTTCAAAGCCTCTACCTACTGATGACTCTAATGTAGCTTTGATTCATGCCTTCTTGTCAAGTCATGAGGTGTTGCTACAAGGAAAGTTGCTTCCTCCATCGTTTGAACAAGGAGATCTTCCTGAGATCAACAAGTATGATCTCAAGAAAATGGATATCAAATATCAGATGGCCATGGCTGTTCATCGGGCCACAAACTTTATGAAGAAGTACGGGAAGGATAGTTTCAAAGATGGGAAGAATCTTGGTTTTGAGAAAGACAAGCTCCGGTGCTACAACTGTGGGGAGCCATGTCACTTTGCTCGTGAATGCACAACTCCTCAAATGGCTGTGGGAGAGATCAAGATCACCGAGATGTCTGACAATGAAGGTACTAAGAAGTATGGTAAGAGAATCATCCAAAACTACTCATCGAAGCCAAGGGTCCCTAGAATCAATCAAAGAAGCTCATCAAAAGGGAACTTCGAATTGAACTCCAAGGCGATGATTGCTATGAATGTCGATTCAACTGTACCTGATTGGAAAGAAGATCAAGTTGAAGAGTTAAAGAATCCTCTGAACTTTGCGGGGATGGAATTCACCGATCAGGCTGGTACCTCTTCAAGCACCACCGACGGGATTCCCACACCTGCCTCTCTCATTCCCGAGGTACACAAACTCTACTCTCAATGATGTATTGATAAAGTTCTTCATTATAGAAACCATAATGCTAAAATTCTTGAACAAATTGATAGTATTAGAGTTCAAAATGATGATCTTAAAAAGGCAGCAAAGATTTACACTATTAGAATTAACACTCATGGTAATGATATGGCCGATCTTAGGGAACAAGTCTCGTTGCTAGAAATTTAGCGAAGCGTCATGAAAATCAAGTAGTTGAACTAAACGCTAAAATTGTTAAATTAGAAATTGAGTTAACCCAAAAGAAGATTGCCATAGAAAACTTTGAGTTAGCCACCGAAAAGCTGAACAAACTAATTGGGTCACAAATGGAATTAAGATTAAAGACTGGTTTAGGCTATGATAGTTCTGTTGTACCTCCACCGTTTAACAATAACTAAACTAGCCTTCCTCACTTTGATTTTAATTCTCTTCCTGAGGAAGAAATGGTCTATGGTATTGGTCATGTGCCCTTATCAAAGACATTTGTTCCTGCTACTCCCAAGACTGTTAATTCAGCTAATTCTTCAGTTAATCCTAATAGTGATTCATCTTCTTTAGCGGGTTGTGTAGAAGAAAAGGGGTGTGTGGAAACAAACAAGGGTTGTGGAGATAAAAACGTACTTTTTGATTCATCTATTGTCAACCCTGTCTGTAATAATATTGATTCCAAAAACATTTTGAACAATGATGTATTTGATGAGAGTATTCATGTTGGCACGACTCTTGAAAATGAAATGATGTTATCACTTCTGATAGTGACTCTGAAACTATTTTTGATGAAACCATTGTTGATAGAAACGTGCATGAAAAGGTATATGTGAATACTAACTTACCTAGTTGTTCGTCAAATAGTTGTAAAGTTGAGGAAACCAAATTTAATGAAAATTGTTTTGAAAAGGAAAAGGCAAGTAAATCTGGTAAATATGACCCACCTCATAGAAACAATTTTTATCAATATGCTAATCAATATTATCAACCTCAACTGTACAATCAATTTGATAATAGCTACTATGGTTATTATCCACAAGATTACGTTAACTCTTTCTATACAAATGTTTTTGATGATCGGGGTCATAGATCTGACAACTTGTTTGTTTCCATACAACCATCTCCTTATTCGCCACAGCCCACGTATTATCATTCTGACGGTTTCTATAGGGAAGATAAAAGAAAACTTTGCTTTGTGTGTGGTAACCCGTCTCACCTTGCAAGACATTGCAAGAACTGGCATGATATGAAAAGGAAAATGAACAGTCGGTTTAATCAATTCCGTTCAAAAGCTAAACCAAGCTCAAGGAATAGAAATGATCAACCTGACAGTTCTGCCAGTGAAATGGACGTGAGATCCAAAAATAAAAGGAATGACAAACCTCCTTTTTGGATAACCAAGAAGGATAGAGCAAAAAGGAATTCAAAGACTGAAAGGTCTAAAAATTTATCAAAAAGAAAGGAGAAAAGAAATCCAAAGATTAAAAAATCTTTGGATGCTGTTTTAAAACCAAGAAGGAGACAGTCTCGAAAATCTTTTAAAAACAGGAAACCTGCTCGTGCATGGAATCCTAAAGACTGCTCTTCTGATTCTGACACGTCCCAAAACTTCATAAACAACAATGAGAAAAGGACATTTGACCCTCCTGAGGCAACTAAGTCTTGGGAACCTGTATCTAATTAAATTGCTGTTGTGTAGGGTCAGCCAAGACGTCATGTAAATAGTATTTGGTATTTGGATAGTGGTTGTACTCGACACATGACAAGAGACGAATCCTTGCTGTTTGACATTAAACCGTTCGATGGCAGATACGTTTCTTTTGCTGGAGATATGGGTGAAAATATCACTATACAGGGTAGAGTGTTAAATGGAGTCCTGACGTTTGACGACGTCAATCTGGTGGAACAACTGAACCACAACTTGCTTAGCATCTCTCAAATCTGAACCGAAAGCTTGTCACAATAGAACGGGTCGATACTGATACTGATGACAACTATGCAGACCTGTTTGCTAAAGTCTTTGATCGTGCCAGATTTTTGTTTCTCGTTGAGTCACTTGGCATGATCTCTTTTGTACAAAATTAAATTTTATTTTTATTTTTCATTTTAACTTATTTTTATTTTTATTTAAAAAAAGTTATTTTAATTTTTATTTTTTTTTATTTTTTTTGTTTATTATATCTTTGTTCTTTTTAATTTAGTTTCCTTTTTAATTTAGCTTAAATTTTTCTTTTATTTTAAATTTTAAACTTTTATTTTGAAATTTATTTTTTTAGTTTTAAAATTTAAAACTTTTGAGTTATTTTTATTTTGTTTTTAATTTTCTTTTCAATTTGCATTTCATTTTATTTCATATTTATTTTATCTTTTTGGATATGAAAATTGTAAATATTTTTCAAATATGTCACAATTTTAGAGGGAGAAAATGAGTCTTAACTCACAAAAAAGATTTTACTTTTGTTAAAAATAAAAAATTCAGCCACTTGACTTTCAAAAATATTTTATATATTCGTTATTTTATTTAAGAAAACCTCAAAAAGCCTTAAAAGTATAATATCTCGTTTAGAGGGAGCTCCTGTTTAGAGGGAGTCGGATAATATTAAAATATCAGAAAATTTTGAGAAATCGATTCGACCTTTGGAAAATGATAGGAAATTGTCTTATGCGATCCTAACATATGAAAAGAGTAGATCAAAAGCCAACAAGATCATTGTTTGATGTGTAGATAGGCTTAACAAATGAGTAAGTATCATAGTGATATAAACTTAAATGTCTGCCTTTGCTAGTGGTTACACTCTTATGAAGCGGTTGCCGACTCCAAATATGTCAATTTATGACGGCAAAAATCCTAATAGTCAGTAATACACGAGCCCGTTAGTGATTGGTCACAATGAAAATTATTTCTTGCTTTAGCTTCAAATATTGAAAAATTTCAAAAATTATTGAAAAAGCGGAAAAACTGCAAAACACTCAAAAAGTATTCAAAATCAACAACAAAAATGTTGATAATTTTTATCAAACAAAAATGGGTATATTAGAATCACGTAACGTGGGGCAAACAAGTAAGTTCTAAACACTTTATATGAAGGCATAGTCAACAAGGCTAGTAAGTCCATGGTTCAACCTTTACATATTGTTTGAATGAAAAGTTTGCAAAAAGTCTATAGAAGCTCAAAATGTTTTGATAAATCATTAGGGGGTTGGAGTCAATTCGGGGTGATACTGATGAACACAAAGTATGCCCGAGGTATGATGGAGTTTGTAACATGTTGGATTAACAAGGGACCACACAAGTATTGTGTCTAATTAATACCCTAACGTATCATAGTGAAATCAAAATACTTGTTAAGTTTAAAGTGGAGCAATATATCTACAATCGACTTTGGGTTCTTGGCATAATAATATTCAAATAGAAATGTGATCTAGGTTGCCATAGGCAATATGATTCCATGTCGTGATCTTTCTCACAAAAAACAAGTATCATAAATTTTTTGTAAATTAATTAATATGATTAATATAATATTAATTTTCTTCTTATTTTGATTTTAATTTTTAGTTCATTTCTAAGTTTTTATTTTATTTTAATTTACATATTAAAATTAGTTTAACTTGTATTTCTTTTATTTTTATTTTATCTTATTTTATTTTATTTTAACTTTTATTTTTATTTAAATCTTTTAATATTTGAATTTTTCCTTAATTTAGCTTAATTTTTATCTAAACTTTATTTTTACATTTTGTTTTACCTTTTAATTTAATTTACGTTTTTGTTTTACCATTTTGTAAATCCTTATTTTTCTAAATCTTATTTTTCGTTAAACTTATTTAATAATTCATGTAAATTTAATTTTATTTTGTTTTCAATTTTGGTTTAAAAGTTTTATGAAAACGAGTTTTAAGTTACAACAAGGTCCTCCATGCAAAGATTGTTAAGTCTAGACCCGACAAAAATATATCGTGTATATATTAGTTGTGCTTGGATTCGGTGGGTGAACATTTTTTTAATTGAAAACATTTTCAGAGATCGGAGATCGGGAGTGAAAATTGTTTAAAAAACTCGGGTTGCTTTGATCATATCACGAAATTGGGTGACACTATAAATAACTTTTCATTTTTTTTAACAACCCTAACCTTATCTTCTCCTTCCCCCTCT
This sequence comes from Bidens hawaiensis, assembly GCF_021521415.1. NCBI lineage: Eukaryota > Viridiplantae > Streptophyta > Magnoliopsida > Asterales > Asteraceae > Bidens > Bidens hawaiensis. Next base: position 106,551 of record NW_027493200.1, read on the forward strand.
TCTCTCTCTCAAAACGGCGCCCCCTAACCTCAGAACCTTAATCAGATCTTTCAAAACATCAAGACACAGATCTGCTTAATGTTGCAACTGTAATCGATCAACATCGAAATCAATGTTATCAGTGTATTCGAGTGGTAATATTGTAATCGATCTCATCTGTGTATTCGAGTCCCTGTGTAATCGAATCCCAGTGTATTCGATTTTCAAATTGTAATCGAGTCCATAATGTTCTTGTAATCGAGTTCAAAGCTTTAAAATGTAATCGAGTCAGTGTTTAAGGTTGTAATAGAATCTGGGTATTTGAAGTCAATTTTATTCGAGTTACCTGGATCTCAATTGTATTCGAGTCTGAGTCTGAGTTGCTTTGTAATCGAGATAATGAGTTTTTAAGAGTGTAATCGAGTCTGTTATTAAGTTTGTAATCGAGTTTAACTGTTCATCAAAATTGTATTCTAGTTGACTGTTCATCAAGATTGTAATCGAGTCTGAGTTCTATGGTTTTAACTTGTATTCGATTTCTGGTTTTCAATTGTTATCGAGTTACAGTTTACAAGTCAAACGAATTCATTGTATTCGAGTTCACTGAATTTTGGAATGTAAACGAGTCATTGATTTAATTTGTAATCGAGTTAACTGATCTTTAAATTGTAATCGAGTTCACAATTACAATTGTAAGCGAGTTCTTTGATTTTAATGTGTATGCTCGATTACAAGCAGATTTTTGCTTCCTTAGATCTTGATCAATTACAATTAGATTTTCATTTTCTTTGGTCTTGATCGATTACAGTCATGATTTTTGTTCACTTTGTGGCTTTTGATTACATTTGGTGATGAAGTGAGGAATTGGTTAAGTCTTTTGTAATCGAGTTATTGGGGCTTTAAAAGATGGTTTCAATGAGTGATCAAAATTGGTTTTGAGATTGATCTTAAATGTGATTTGTGGACAGTGTATTCATGGAGAACTTGTGAAAATTGGCCAAGTATAAAGATCTTGTGAAAACTGGCTAAGTATAATGTAGCCTTTTGCTATTCGGTTACCAAATATGACTAAATAAACAAGTTGCCAACTTTATTGACTGTTTTAAATTGTTCATCAAAACAAAAAAATACCAACGAGTACTTACCCATCCAAAAGCGTCAACTTTTTGCGTTATGTATGCTATATTCATCATAGGTATATCAAACAAGTTTGGTACCACATTCTAGGATATATGACAGAACTACAAATTTTGTCCTTTAAAATAAGACGAATTACGGTTCGTGTCCTTTTCTAAGTTTCCTTGCAGGCGGTGTACTTTAAACTTTTTTTTCCTACAAGTTTTGTCCTTTACGCTAACTGGGTTAGAAAAAGTCAATTAAATGCCCTCACGTGAGACGCATGTGAGGGCATTTTTGTCTTTTCGTCTACCTGCAACTTCTTCTTCCTCCTTTCTTCTTCCCCCTATCTCTCCTCTCATGTGCATCCACCATCACCACCCACCTTTTTCTTTCAACATCCAAAACCCCACCACCACCTGTTGCCGACTGCCACCACTACCCACCACCTACTGCCGCCACCATCACCTTCAATCTCACCCACAAAATCAAACCATCATCATCCCAATCCAAATTCATTACAGGTATGAGTATGAATATGAATATAGAACTAGGCAAACTTTAACAATCATAACATAAACATAACATAGTTAATTAACAAGAACAATTAGGACACCGAACCAAACCGTTCTCATTGCAATCAGGGCATCGTATCAACAAATCCTCATCTTCATCAAACACCTTCTTGCTACCGCTACAATTTGCACACGGAACGAATCTAACGTCCCCACACGCGTCACACACCTGCCACGCGTTACTTAACCGAACCGAAACCCCTTTCAGCGCCTTCGCCAGCTGGCCCGTCTCATGAAGCTGCTTAATTACATCAGCACCACCAACATACTTCCCTTTAATAAACACCTGAGGCAGACTAACATGTTTCTGACCCAATACTGTTACCAACTCATTTCGATACGCCGAGTCCATCGAGATATCGCGTTCGTCGATAAAAACCCGAAAGAATTTCAAAATCGTTCTGATGGAGTAACAATCCTCGTATGTCCTTCGGATTCCACGTAAGCTGGTGAAGTAGATAACGACCCGGTCCTCTGTACCGGGTAATTGAATTAGGGTTTTTTCGAATTTGTCTGATTTGAGCTTGGATTGGAAGTGGGTTTGGTCTGATGAGGGTTTTGGTTTGGATGCTCTGCGAGATTCGAATATGCTGCAAAGATGCTTGACTTTGCCTTTGATTGAAATTGAATCGGAGGGTTTCTTGACGGATTCGGAGTGGTTAAGAGTGGAATTAGGTGAGGGTTTTAGTGGGTAATCGATGGCTGAGGTTGAATTGATGGTGTAAGATCGGTTGTAGATTGAGGGTTGTTGTTTGTGGTGATCGGAACCGATCATTTTTAGGGTTTTCGATTGAATTGAAATGAATTTGGATTGGGATGATGATGGTTTGATTTTGTGGGTGAGATTGAAGGTGATGGTGGCGGCGGTAGGTGGTGGGTAGTGGTGGCAGTCGGCAACAGGTGGTGGTGGGGTTTTGGATGTTGAAAGAAGAAGGTGGGTGGTGATGGTGGATGCACATGAGAGGAGAGATAGGGGGGAAGAAGAAAAGAGGAAGAAGAAGTTGCAGGTAGACGAAAAGACAAAAATGCCCTCACATGCGTCTCACGTGAGGGCATTTAACTGACTTTTTCTAACCCAGTTAGCGTAAAGGACAAAACTTGTAGGAAAAAAAAGTTTAAAGTACACCGCCTGCAAGGAAACTTAGAAAAGGACACGAACCGTAATTCGTCTTATTTTAAAGGACAAAATTTGTAATTCTGTCAGGATATATTAATAAATAAGTTTGGTGGTATTGGTTTTTTTTGGACAAATCTAATTAAATGAATTGCCAACTTTATTGTTTGATATGATATTCACCAAATTAATAACCGGCAACGACTACTTTTACTTTACCCGTATGTTATCTTTATTTAAGTAAATATATACTCTATCAGATCATAAAATATAGAAATAAAAGTAAGAAATGCTAAAGAAAATAATTTATACGGTGACATTTATATAACATCATTTCATCTAGCATAAAACTAATGCATTACGTCAGTTTTTTTAATTGTAATGTAATTACGTTATTCGCGTAATTATCAAATTGCCACCATGCAATTTTCACGATATTTATATTATATATAAGTTAAAAACCAATCGTGTTGATTGACTCTATACCAAAATAAATGAAAACTGAAAAAAAAAACCATTTAAAACCGAATCGTTTTGTTTCATAAGGGATCTGAAAAATGTATGTACAGTTGGTAATATTAGTGATTCATATGTTTTATAGTTTATACTGAAATTTAGCATGATAAGTTCTAAAAACAAAAAATTCTGAAGATGGAAGGAAGGTGTTCAAGTTGCCAACTACAACCTTTGTCAATATCGAACAAACCTTGTTTTTGCCTTCCACGCAAACCGCAAACTTTACTACTACCGGCTTGTATTTGTCTACGTGTCTACGTTATGGGCGCACCTTATATTTCACTAAAGTACTATTTATGGAATTGATAGAATTAGACATGGGGCCATACTTCATTATTTTGTACCAAAAAAGATCTTGGATTGATTATTGTAAAACATTTTATATGAACATCATTTGATAGTTTTTTTTGTTGCAAATGAAGAATTTTAAACTCAAACAAGCCAACATCCTTCGCCTTCTTCTGCATTTTTTTGATCATGAACCACATCTCACCTGTTTCATTATGTTTTCTCAGCCTCTTTAGGGTTGGTGCTCAACCCTAGACAGAGTTTTTGAGTAGTAATTTGGGTTATTCAAAGCTCAAAGAAAAGTCCTCAATTCTCTTTATAAGGTTATTATTTTTTCATATATTTTGATTAATTAAATTGTAGTTTTAATTTTGAGGGATTATTTTAGGTTTTAGATGCACCTGCATTGCAAGATGGGGAATTGTGTTTACTTTTTGGAATGCTTGTTGTACTAAGGTTAATTTTAAACTTGATTGAATGTTTTGTTGACAGTATTATATATAGATCTGCATTGACTCTTGATTATATCGAAAGCTCAATGCAAATACAGGTAACAAAGTTGTGTGATTTGGGGATTGATGGTAGCACGTGTTCGGTTAGATGGGCACAACGCGAGACTAATCTTGCTGTCGGAACCTGTAAAGGAAAAGTCCAGGTAGTTTTCATGGTTTTATTGTATTTTTTGGTTTATATAGTTAAACATGATGGTGAATCTTAGTAAAATTCATTACTCGCGTAATTTAATGCGTTTGTTTTAGAAGTTGAGGATTTGATTCGTTGTTTGACTTCTACTGTTTTTTCTCTTATAACAATCATCATTTACCTTTTATTCTTAAAACATATTAATACAGAATCCTAAATGAGCATCCGAATCAGATTTTCATTGATCTATGTTGCCTTATTAATGTATTTTTCTATTTATATATTTAAACATAATGCTGAATCTTAGTATAACATAGTGTATGTCTTGTATGGATAATCTATTCAAATTGAGAATATGATTCATTGTTTGACATGAGTAGTGTCAAACGGGTGTCTTGAAATTTTAAGAAGACCACTAACTTTGGTGTTGTTATAATGGCAGGCATGCACTCTTGTGTGGTCAAAGAATGTCAATGAACTCATGAGCACTCACGGATAGAGTTGTATCTTATAATATCAACAGATAGGTAGGTAGATTTCTAAGTTACTTTTGTAATTATAAATTACGAGTTTAGAGAACAATCATAAGTTTAATAACAAAAAAATAGGCTTTGTAGACAATTGTGACGGGAGCTGGAGATGAACTACTTCGACTCTGAAACGTGTTCCATAGCCTAAATCTTAGGTAATAAAATGTTAGTTGTCCTATCACCAAGCCACCCTGATGAAATGCTTTTTGGTTGAATGGCTTTAAGGTTTTGAACTTGCAGGTGATAATCTCCCTCCAAGACTAACCATCCAACCAACCTGTTTTTACAAATTTTCTTTAATATATTAGCCGATGAATTCTCTTTAATATATTTGCAAATTTGCTTAAAAGTTTTTTCGTATTTGAATACTTAATCTTTTATCTGTTAATTGATTTGAGGTCATCAATAATTAGGATTGAGTTCTTATCCTCATTGAACCGTTCATCCTTAGCCATATTATTGATTTTGTGCATCAAAACCTAAAATTGATAATCAAATAGATCCTTATTAAGCTGTGCCAATCGTTTGGGTTACGTTATGACATTTAGCACAGTCAAATATTTAGTCTTTTGGTTTATTTATCTAAACAAAGATATTTCCAAATATATTTTATTAATTATCCATGTTTTTTCAAAACCCGAAACCTGGAGATTGGTTATTTTCCCATTATTGTTTTACAAATCACTTTTGAACCGTTTGACATCGTTTGTCCATCATATTATAATTAATTAAAAATCATTAAACCAAACGAACACTTTCCACTAATTCCTTGTGGATTCGACACCTTACCTGCCATTGCTAGTAACGGTATTTTTATAAGTATTTTTGATTGACCTTTCGACATCGATCAGTTTTACGGTAGGTTCGTTGGCTACGTAGATGAGTCAAGTGACGATCGACATAAATGGTTTGGGAAGTTGGGAAGTATTGGTTGTGGATATGGAATGAATGGTTATATAAAAAAAGATTAATATTATTATGGGGTTGGATCAAATACAAATGAAATTAACATGCTAATTGTGAGAATCACGTGGAGTAATTATGTAATTACATCATAGAGTAATTATGTAATAATAATTATTATTATTAGGGATAGAAAAATTACTGATATGCCCTTGCCGTTAATGAGTCAACTGAAGGTCAACTCACGAAAGGAGTCAAATTGAGCCAATCTGAACACAATAGTGCCACACAACACGCAAAATGAGATTGAGACCTGTAAAATGCGTTCGCCAATCCAGCATAGGGGCACACATCATATTTTTCTGTACAATTTATTCCATCCATTCATTTTTAAGTGTCATGGTTTGAAAAACATAAAGTTTAAGGTAAATTGAATGATTAGTTTTTTTGTTTAACAAATGACAATAATGCCCTTTGAAATTGGGTCCGTCAATATCGTTTATTAATGCTAGTTGTGTGTGTATAAGGATAAACTTAAAAATTGATTAAATTAAAGTGAATATTTGTAATGAGACAAACAAAACATGAAATATTAAAATTTTATTTTTAATACGACAGAGAAATTATCAATTTTTGTAACAACTTGCCTTATAGAGTAGATGAGGTCCATCCAATTTGTTTCCGTTGTGGGATAAAGGAAAAATGAATAATTCTTAAACTTTAAATAAATATATAATAATATATTTTGTATAGGATTATAAGTGTGTTTTAACATTTGTATTTGATTAAACTTATAAATTTTATGTGAATTACTTTCTTGTTTCCTTTATATACATATTAATAATATTATATTACATTATTAGTGTAAAATAGGAGCAGGTGAAATATTTGCTATTCAAAAATCTTATATATATATAAACAAAACATTTTTACATTCTTTCAAGTTATCAGACTGCATTATTTGTAAATGAATGCTTCTCATGCATTTGACCTGAATTCATGGGTATGTGACTTATCAAATTCAGATAGCCCTTAAACAGGTTATAACATCTCTTTAAACTAAAAATTAATCTCACCAAGTATTTGATATGAAAATCTAATAAAATAGAGATATAAAATTAGTATCCGTTTTTTTAAAGATATTATTTATAATTAAGAAATAATTTTATACTAAAAAAATAAGCGGGTCACAGGTCTCGTCAAACCCAGATAACGTTTAAACCGAGTTATAACATCTCATTTATTTGTAAAACTCTTTAATCATCAAATTCTAAGTATATTATTAACTTACTTACAATAAATAAAATTAAAAAAAATCCAAAAAAATATATAAATATTAGAAATAAATAATGTAAAACAACCCCGTAATACGATAGATAAAAACTAGTATATATATACAAGGGAAAGTTAACGTACAAATGAAATTAACGTGCTAAATGTGAGAATCAAGTAGAGTAATTATGTAATTACCTCATAGAATAATTATGATAGAGTAATCATATAATTACTCTACTTGTATATATAATTACTTTACTTGATTTTTACGATTAGCACGTTACTTTTATTTGTATATGATCCAAACTATATATATATATATATAATTACATGTAAGAGCATTCTCATCTTATCCCCTAAAATTATGTAAGAGAAGTTTGCAAATTATAGTATAGGGCTTTGAATATGAGTGTAAATTATAGGGTGCAGGGAGAAAATTTAATGATTTTTTATAAATTTGCGAAACAAAGTTTGCCCCTATTTATTTTTTTTATTATTTTTTGAGTTGGTTGTAAATAAAGTAAAAACTGTAATAAAAAATATTAAAAAGTATTATTTAATTGAAAAGTGAGAAAAATATAGTGTTTTTTTAGTGTAATCGTAAATACATGGCCGAGGGATAGGTGAAGTAATTTTATATTATGAATGATATTAGATGTATATCCTCATAAAGTCAAATACATGGTCAACATGTTTTAAACGAAATTTAAAATTAAATATTTACGTATTATCATCAAAACTTATTTAAGCATTTTACTAAAAAGGTACCTACTTTTGTCTTATAAAGTACTTTATTTATTAAAATCAAATCGTAACGGTTTTACTCCCGACGGTTGCAATTAAAATGTGCTAGCATATTCATCTTTGTTAATATTAATGCAGTATGAACACATGAATCCCCGTGAGTCAGCATCAGCACATATCTCCACAGCTCATGCTGACAGCCGTCGATTTCTCCAACTCAAAACCCTATCAAAAACACCCACACCACACCCATTCATTTTCTGTCACTATAAATAATAATATTAATAATATTAATACGCCCACTTTCTCTCTCTTGATTATGTTCGGTGACGTGCTTTGTGAACGACCAAAACCTTGGTTTCTCTGTTCCTCGTTATGTTCCAGTCATTACAGCTCTGTTGCTCATCGGCTTCATGCTTCCGACACCAGTTTTCCGATGAAACTGGTCGTTAGGGGCCTTCCGGCTAACGGGTTAAATTTGTTTGATCATAATTTAAGCCCTGTGGGTGAGGGTTCATGGAACGTTGCGTGGGATATGCGTCCGGCTCGCTGGCTTCATCGGCCTCATACCGCGTGGCTTCTGTTCAGTATATGTGCTGCTTACCTCGCGCCACCGCCTGTGGAAGTTACGGACCCCGTTACAAATTCCGTTATTAATAATGATGATGATAATGGTAATGGAATTTGTGACAAGAGTGTTTTAGAGAAGTCTGCTAATTACAAAGTCACAGGTATTTTATAATATTTTTGGTCATTGAAATGGTTTATGTTTCAATTTGATCATCAAAATTATGATTAATTTTTCATTTCATTTTTGGTCATAAAATATATGTAATATATATATATATAGCGGTTAAGAAAAGGATATATTGAACATATGCATTTGGGACCTTATAAGTTATGATAGTAACTTTTGTGTCAAGTTGGATATAATTTGATGGTGTTTATTAGTTGTTACAGACAATATTATATGATTTAAGTTTGTCACAAACAATTAAAATTATTGTCTAATTAGGTACTTTGAAAATTGAAAGTGTGTTATGGGGAAAAGGTTTTATTTTCTTGGGAGTTTGTAAGTAATAAATTTCTTTTTAGTTAAGTTTCCCCATTGACAAATTGTTACTATCAAGGGCTATTCATTTTGTGACAACTATTTGTTTTCTATAGATGTTAATTGAGGGAACTAAAAGTTAAAAGGGAATTACAGGTGTTCCGGCAGACGGAAGATGCTTGTTTCGAGCAATAGCTCATATGGTTTGTTTGCGAAATGGGGAAGATGCTCCTGATGAGAACCGGCAAAAGGAACTTGCTGATGAATTAAGACTACAAGTATTATAAATTTATAATCTTAATTGTTTATTACTTGCTTGTTTTGATAATATTAAGATTATTATTTGAGGTTCATATGTTAATTAAATCTAACACGCGTGCAGGTCGTTGATGAGCTTATTAAGAGACGAAAAGAGATCGAATGGTGAGTTTCCATCATTAGCTTTTACAAAATTAATTATAAATCAGTGTTTTAGTTGCATATTGTATATCGACGAAAATTTAATTGTTCAGGATTTTCATGTAAAATGAGCTAAATGAGGTTTTATGTCACATAAGGTTTATTGAGGGAGACTTTGATGCATATGTCAAGAGGATTCAAAAACCTTTTGTATGGGGTGGAGAACCTGAGTTGTTGATGGCTTCCCATGTTCTCAAGTGAGTTCATAACTAACACCATATATTTACTATTTAGAGTTTTGATCTTCACATGTGTATTTAATCTAGGCCGTCAAATATCACAATTTATGGTCGTGTCGTGTTTACAGGACTACTATATCCGTGCACATGATTGAGAGGGATTCCAACACTTTGTCAAAGATTGCAACGTACGGTGAAGAGTATGAACAAAACGAAAGCAGTTCGATTAAAGTGTTGTTTCATGGCTATGGTCATTATGATATTTTGGAAGATATGTTTTAGCAAACTCGCGACAAGTAACAAGTAGATAAAAGTTGCGTGTTCCATAGATTCGGGCACTAACATCATTATTTGAATCTCTATACAAGATCAAAATTCACCTTTTGCCCCTTAGGTTCATATTAAGATTAATAATACTTAAATGTCATGATCTTATATCATTGGCTGTCTCTCCCTTTTTAGTGATAACTGAAGTTCATATATTTGAGATGGCCTAAAAATTCTGTCTTAGTTTACTGTAAATATGATTCATATATGCTTGAATTAGCGCTTGTTTACGGTTGATTTGGCAAAAGAGACGCCTGACGGCATACTTAAATTAGTAAGCAAGTATCGTACGAGAGCCGACTAACAAATTACTCCCTGACATTTGGGCTTTGGCTAAGCTAGCTAACCAAGGTTCAAGTGGCTAGAATTGTCAAAAGAGCCAACTTATGCTTAACGAGCTTTTAATTTATCATTATTTTTTCAAGTCAACATCACTATTTAACAAAATATGCCGCATTAAGTAATTAACGTGCTATCTTCGGCTCTTCGCATTAGCGTGTGACATTGTCGTCACATTATCAGATGATCACCATGTCATTTTTGTATAACTTATATAGTTATATTGACACACCAAAGTACATATAATGGTTATGAAAGCAAAATAAATGAGTTAAATGCATCATAATATATTTATGGACTTTACACATATTATTATTTGTAATATAAACTTTAAACTTAAAAATTAAAATGTAACAAACTTTGATTTGGCTATCACTAAACGTAATTGTTTATCTTTATTGTGGCATGAGTTTTTCTAAAAGCTTTTTCTAGGAAGGTGGTATCGTCCAAGAAGATTTTCTAATTAAGTTTATTGTTTGAATTGTGAAATTATCCTGTAGAACAACAGGACGGAACAAAGTAGCTAGTCTCGTCAAAGAAGCATACTGCAAATCAAACGTGTATTAAATATGTTACATATGTATATATGTGCATATATTAAAATCTCCTTTCCTTTATTAAAGTAACGTCCAAGATTATCATTGAACCAACCAATTATATTATTCATTATTTTAATTTATTGTGGTATGACTTCAATGTCATCCCGACGACGTAATTGACCCATCACCACTCACTTTCTTATAAAATATTTGCTTTCGTCTTACTAATATCAAGCAGATCAAGTGTATATTTGTAAGAACCATTGAGCTCAAACGTCTTACAATAAAGATTACACTGTTTACTTGTAAACTTAGTTAGTTACCGCTACTATCACCGGTAGATGTATAATGAAATGTTACATGACATGAACATATGTTAAGATTCATATAGATTTGGACTAAAAAGATTGACGTACAAGTGATATCAAAACCATAACCAACGTTAGATTGATGCGTTGTTACCAAAACCATAACCATAAACAAGTGATTCAACAATTCTGACGGATTTAATGGTGATGTCTCGTATTGAAAGTTCTCATGATATCGTCTTCGTCTCACATGGTGTCTAAGTAACGAAAACGACAATACACGATAATTGAATCATGTGGACTATGGTCAAAAGGTGACGTAATTAATTTATAACTTGGCCATATGCATTAATATTATTAAGAGGAGACTCAATTGATGCGTGCATTAGATAAATCCCATGTTTTCCACATTTATCTAAGACACAAATGACTTTTACTATTATTCTTTTTAAATCATACCATTAAAATCGAGATTCTTTTATACAAAAAATTATATATCACTAGCCCATTGAATATGACCCATTTTAGTACTCCTGCAGTCCTGCTTATTTATCAGGGTCCATTCATAACCAGCAAGGATGAATCTAATCACGTGGATATCCATATACCATACACAACATGAGAATCAACCAAAATATGATTATTTTTATTTTTATTTTTATTTTTCAACAGACTGAAACAATTTCTCTAAGACAGTTTCTTTTACTTCCTGAATCTTGAACTCAAAATCTTTGAATGTTTAATAAACTTTGTTTATGTTGCTAGACCACCGACCCACGCTGGACTGAATTGAACAACCTTTGAACTTCTTTTGTAATATTCATTGTAGCTTATTTTACGCTCTGCTTGCGGTGCGCGCATATAATGTATATATGTGTTAACATTCGGGTGGGCAAAAGTGAAATTGCACTAATGACGTTATTTTACTAATCTCGTGAAAATAACGTTAAAAGTGGCGGAAAGTTAATCAGACATCATGTGGTGGCGTTGATAGGTGAAAGACAATGGTACATGCACCAATCGGCCGGTGTCCCGATGGTTGAGTGTTATGTACGTGCCTTATGTCCAAGTCTTGATGCAAAACTTATATCGAGCGGGGGTCTCTTCGGAAGCAGCCTCTCTGTTTCTATAGGGTACTAGAGGTAAGACTATCTACATCTTATCTTTTTTAAACACTACCATAGTTTTACTATTAATTGGAATTACTGAGTATAATCATAATGATGATATTATAGCTTATTTTAGTTATTCTAATATATAAATCACTTACTTTTTTTTTATTAAGAACTATATAAAGATTAAATATCGCAGCAATATATATGAATTGATATCATTTTCAACATTAAACAATAAAATGTTTGAATATGTTGTATATTGACGAATGACGATAACTAAATAATAAAAAAATAATAATTTTATGGTATAAAAGATTCAGTTGAAAATAGCCGCCTTTGAAACTATCATCCTCACTCATTTAGCTTGACTTTGCAGTAAGAAAGACAAAGAACAGCTGATCATATATATTCATGGGAACGGTGGCTCCCACCAACCGGATTATATCTCCGGCAGACGCCTACGAAGTTACAACCACCGAACCTACGCCCCCCAAGAAGCTTGATGCCGGAGCTCTATTCGTTCTTAAATCTCGAGGTAAGAATCATGATTATAAATATAGTTTTCTGTATGCATATTTTACATGCAACTATGTAAGCATGAGTACTATGTTGGCAGGAATATATTTGTTTAGAGATTATGTCAAGTTTTGCTCCAACAATGGCAAGATATATTAGTTTAGTTCACCCTGGCCGTCTCCGAGATTTTAAATTCCCAGAGGAATACTAAAAAACCTGATATAGATAGAAAACCTTTGAACGATTCAATGATCAGCCGATCAATTCCAAATCATCATCCGATGTACTGACTTCTACCACTAGTCTAAAATGGACTTATTGCTTACCCAAATTTGTTAATAGGTCCAAAAATGGTATATTATGAAGACGGTGATCATAGTGAATGGATATATAGAAATTAAACCCAATTTTAGTTTTGTATTTTTAGTTTTATTTTTTGAATTTTGATGAAACTCACTTTACTAAATAAAAATATTATCTTGACCGTTTTGAGTCCACACTTTTCGGCACAATCATGCTAATTATAGTATTACTATTATACACATGTTTGTGGTACCATAGGTTCATGGCTGCATTGTGGGTACCATTTGACAACCGCAATCGTAGCACCGGCACTACTAAGTCTACCATTTGCCTTAGCATTGTTGGGGTGGGAGGGCGGCGTGGCGGTGTTGGCCCTAGCAGGAGTCATCACATTCTACTCCTACAAGCTCCTATCTCTAGTATTGGAACATCATGCCGAGCTTGGCCACCGTCAACTTAGGTTCCGCGACATGGCCCATGATATTTTAGGTAACAATTTACAACCATATCTTTGTCGCGCTAACATATATAATCAAGCATTAAACTAATTGTTCGATTTTTCTTAACAGGCCCGGGATGGGGTCGGTACTATGTGGGCCCACTTCAGTTAGGCTCGTGCTATGGTGCGGTTATTGCTTGTACTCTACTAGGAGGGCAAAGCCTCAAGGTGAGCCAACATTTGATATATAAAACTTGTTGAGGATCTTGTTCATATAACATCATCATTATCATAAAAGTGTTGAATATTATAACCTGTATTGTGCAGTTTATATACTTATTGGCAAGACCAGATGGGAGTATGCAATTATCCCATTTTATTGTGATATTTGGAAGCTTTACACTCATTTTGGCACAAATCCCATCTTTTCATTCCTTGAGACACATCAATCTTGTGTCACTTGTCTTGTGTTTTGCTTATTGTGCTTGTACAACTGCTGGAGCAATTTACATAGGTAATTAACTTTAAATTTATGTATCAACCGATCGGTACACGCTTTCATGTTGTTTACTGATTTAATAATAATGATATTGAGGGAATGTTTGATATCCATTATCGTATTTATGTTCGAATAAAGTAACATTTAATGTTAGATATCGCGTTATCATAATTATGGTTAGATAAAGTAACTGAATAAAAGACTATTTGTAGGAAATTCCCATAAAGCGCCTCCCAGGAACTATTCCTTGACCGGAGTTGGTATAAATCGTATATTCGGCTTTTTCAATGCTGTTTCGATAATTTGTACGACATACGGAAATGGGATTATTCCTGAGATACAGGTTTTTTTTTTCTTGTAACAATTTTCATAAATGTATAAAACCTTATATAGTGATTTATGATGCATTTACTTTTTGGGCTGGAACAGGCCACAATAGCAGAGCCAGTTAAGGGCAAGATGTTCAAAGGGCTACTAGTGTGTTATGCAGTTGTAATCTCAAATTATTTTAGTGTTGGGATTTCTGGTTATTGGGCTTTTGGTAACCAAGTGGATAGCTCTGTTCTTCAAAACTTTATGGTGGGTTCTAACCCATTGTTGCCCAAATGGTTCCTTCTTATGACCAATGGCTTTACTGTTTTACAAGTTGCAGCTTGTACTTTGGTAACATTTTTTTTATCCTTATCATGTTATGATTTGGTAATTATGAGTGTCACTAATTCATGTTAATTTTTTAATATTAGGTTTACTTGCAACCATCAAATGTGGTTTTAGAACGAAGATTTGCAGATCCGAAGAAGGGTCAGTTATCGGCTAGAAACTTTGTGCCTCGGCTGATAACAAGGTCAATATCGGTAATCATTGCAACCACTTTTGCTGCAATGTTGCCTTTCTTTGGAGACATAATGGCATTATTTGGTGCATTTGGTTGCATACCTTTGGACTTTATTTTGCCCATGGTTTTTTACAACTTGACATTCAAACCATCCAAAAAAGGGTTAATTTTTTGGGTCAATACAGTGATCGGTGTAGGGTCAACCGGTCTCTCAGTGATAGGGGCTGTAGCTTCGGTGCGACAAATAATTCTAGATGCTAGAACGTATCGTTTGTTTGTAAACATGTAGGTTTTGTTATAATTAGTATGTATCACAAGTTCTAGTTAGTTGAGTACTATGTATGTTTTTTTTTCCAACTATATATGTATGAATATATGATACTCAAAAACATTTTGCATATTTGTATTATATACCTATCCAACTTTAGGAAGGTCTTAATCTGTTATAGTAATATACCACTGTTTATTATTTCGTGTATGTAGAACCGGAATATGTTTGCCAACTATCAGTAACGCGATACATTGAATGTGAGATGATCAGGTAATTATAGTAGGCATTAACGACTCTTAATTGGTTTCTAACCGAGGTTATAGTTGCTGGTAGTTTAAGTTATGTTACTGTTTAATGATTTACATAACTACCTTTGTATGTGTATTTAAACATCTGTTTGCATCTATTTTATTCACCAAGTTAATCGAAATCTTCGTTCAACCATTGTCATTCAAATTTGTTCTACCAAACTATCGAAATCGTTCTTCTCTCTTGATATCCCAACTGATAACAAATTGGTATCAGAGTGAACACCAAGCATCTGTCTACACATGTTGCAACTTTCAAAGATGATAAAAGAACCGAACAAAGACCAGGAATTTGCTTCTATTACTGCACACAAGACATCTTGTTGCATATTGCAAGATGTGAGAAAGAGAGGATGTCTCTGCCCTCATCAGAGAAATAATGGACTGAACAGGCGATCAAATAAGGCCATTCTATAACACTGATGTATACATCGTTATAGAGACTGATTCCGGTCGATGGACTGAGATCTGGTATATATGTTAACTTCAAATACAAGCATCACTTCACTGATTCAAAATCATTTGTTCATATTTTTTGTTTACAATCACCAAGTCGTTTCTGGCTTCTTTGATTACCAACAGTTGGTATCAGAATCCCTGTAGAAGATTCGATCCAGCCAAAGAAGAAATTAGTAACCACAATCGGGAAGATGAATTCCCATGAAGAAACTGAGATCATGCGTAATCTCAGTAGGATGCAATCGGAACGAGATGGTGTTTTGATTGAGACCGATGTCTGCAACAGAAGAGGTACATGGTGTAGCGATTGGAACCAGTGGGGTTCAAAATATGAAGACCGGACACGTGTGTCACTAGTTCCCGACATGTTACTACAGAAGATGAAGATGCTCAATTCAAAAAGGAAATTGAAGCAAGGTTTGCGGGATTAATAGTTGGTGATGATTGTCTACTTTATAAGGATGGGAAGAGGATTAGAAAGAAAGTCATATCAATGCAGGCATAGAAGAACAAAAAACCAGAAGGACAAATTCAAGCGCCCATCGTAAGTCCTAATCCCATTCATGAGGCATTGACTAATTGTCATATTTGCAATACATATAGACATTTTTCGTATGAATGTCCTCTAAATCAGTCCCACGTCTTCGGGGACTGATTTATATACAGGGGATCGAGCTATTATATATGGTTTGTAAACACATATTACCATAATCATATGATCGGTAACAGGGTTTTGTTTACAAATTATAAATTGGGTTTTGGAGTAGAAACTGATTGGAAAGATAAAAGAGTTTATTAAAGGAGCAGAAGACATGAAAATCTGTTTTGATGGAATAAATACACCTGAGAAGAGTTTGTATTACATGCCTAGCGTTGATAATAATAATAATATATTAAGCCTAAAACAATTAACTAAACATGGATTTAAAGTCATATTTGAAGGAGATTTATGTCACATGAATTTGAATATTGATGGGGAAGATACAAATGGGTCAGAGGCGTTTGAAAGTGAAGAGGGACGAGTATTTGGCAAATTACTTTGACGTGATTGATTTGCAGGCCCAAAAAGACTCGAGAATTGAAGAAGATTACTCAACTCGTCCAATGTTATCATTAATAAGTGACTATATGAATCTGTTAAACACTTTGCAGGTTTATAAATCTCATTTACAAGTTAATGAGTTCATAAAAATGTTCTAGGAACTCGTGGAATGGTACCATACTGTGTACCTTAAATGCTATTTCGAGAAGCCCATTACATCGTACCTGATCGATGGTACATAAATA
Source organism: Bidens hawaiensis (assembly GCF_021521415.1). NCBI lineage: Eukaryota > Viridiplantae > Streptophyta > Magnoliopsida > Asterales > Asteraceae > Bidens > Bidens hawaiensis. The sequence goes on from NW_027493200.1 coordinate 123,467, forward strand.
GATTTATACGATCTATTCATGATGGCGATGTTACATGGAAGATATATAATTATGTAATTAGGCCCGTTAGGCAGTTAGGGATACGATAGCTGTTGTTTGTAAACACCGTTTAGATAAAAGCGATGTGAATCGGTGTGTCGATTCACAAAGCGATGCCTCATATGTATATATATGGCTGGTATACAATTGCAATCGAATCATTAGTGTAATAAATAATCATTTCTATTCCATAAAGGCATATACAATCTCTTGTACATAATTTCTGTTTACAATCATCAATTCGTTTGTGGCTTATATGATTACCAATAGAAATGAGCACATTTGAGAAATCTTTTCTGATTCCTAGAGAATGGCAAGGTTATAGATTTGTACACTGTTACTTGAACTGATCAAATTTGTTCCCATCATGTTTAGAGAATGGCAAGGTTACAGATTTATATGAGTTTGTAAAAAGGACTAATTTCATATATATACCCTTCCAAACTTTGAATATATCATATATACCCAACCAAAAATGAAAATATCATATATACCCAGGTTTAATGAATTTTTACTTAATGGCCATTCTATCCTTTTAAATTATGAGTAAATCAAAATCCAAAATTCCAAATCTCCTAATTTCCTACAACTCCAACCTTTCCCGTCCGTATTAGCATCGAGCAACCAGGAACTGCACACACCGTCTGTCTCCGGCAACTATTCCGATCAGTTCCGGCGACTGATTTCCTTCTCCAGCCTTGCCTCACCACCGTCTGCCTTCATCCACTGCGCACACCGCCATCACCACCGTATGTGACCAGCAATGGAGAGATTTGTACCAACTCCGTGTGACCGGCGATTATAGCGGTTTATTGCAATAACGGCGATTTCAGATCTGAGGAGTTTCAGAGATTGTGTTTTCCTTTTTTAACCTAAAGATGTTATTAGATAGGGTAAATTGGTCATTTGCTAAATTATAATATATTAATTGGGTATATATATGATATTTTGTTTAATTTGTAAGGATATATATAATATTTTAGTTTTGCATGGGTATATATGATACTTTTAATGTTTGTAAGGGTATATATGAAATTGCTCCTTGTAAAAGAAAAGGTGACTATAGACATATATATGTGAATTTAACATGTGAGGTGTAATAGCAACCAACTTGGGAATACTGGTTGAAGATGTGATTATGCTTAGGATATATATATACACATTCAGTATTTGGATGTTTTAGTTTGGAACTACAACGGGAACGCGATTAGAGCTAGGCACGTTAGTGATGATGGGGATGATGAAGACAAAAGCACGCTTAGACCAAAAGAAACTAAAAGCTCAAACGAAACTTATAAACAAGATAATGGCAGCACTAGCTTTGATCTTTACATTGGCAATGACAGGATGGGTGCTCAAAGATTTGGTAAAGGGAGGCGATTTGTTTTTAACAAGGCAACTAACGTTTAGGGGATGATACAATTATCCTGTTTATTTAAATTTAACTATGCTATTTGTATTATATAACCCTAAGACATTAGCTGTATTAATGCGCAATTATCCTAGGTATTAATAACTGTTAACCGGTTTATAACCATAGTTAAAACTGTGTTGCCGTTAAACGTTTTACATAACTACCTTTGTAGTGTATTTAAAAATCTGTTTGTATCTGTTTTATTTACCAAGTTAATCAAAATCTTCGTTTAACCATCATATCGTCGTCACATGTGTTCTATCAAACTATCGAAACCGTTCACATGTATTCCAACATGTTTGAATCACTTCACTTTATGGTTGTTATTTGCTTTGAATTTTAAACTAGGTTTAACCACATGCGCGGAAGGTTTAGTTCAATTGAATACATTGTATATATCACATACATGATTATTGAATGATATTTGTATATAATATGAACGACTATAGTAAATTAGAGTGTTTAAATGTATCTGTTTCGACTTTGTCTCATGTTGAACTTGAATCGATGACTCCAATGTTCTACAAACTGCATATGATTATACACGAAGTCTCATCTTTTACTTATTTGTATAGATATGAATTACCATATTCATGTATTCACATATACATTAAGCCAATATGAACAAGTAGATTCTAGTCAAGTAAAGTAAGTTTGTAACGTAAATTCTAAAAGTTTGTTTACAAAAAAGCAGGAATACTTCAATGAATAATAACCGCTAGTATTAAGAATTTTAGCGCGATGACATTTGAAACTCTAAAAAATAATTTTTTTAGTAACAATTCCATTAAAGGTGGGAAATGGTCTTTTTGCCTCCTTTTTGTAATTCCTATATAAAGGGCTTGTGCAATGTGCATTACATATTGCATCAATAAACATACAATATTCACTAGAAAGAGCTAGCTTGAAAGAAAATGAAACAAGAAACTGTTGTCGTGATAGTCGGAGCAGGACCTGCCGGCATTGCAACATCCGCGTGTCTCAATCTTCTTTCTATCCCAAACATTGTTCTTGAAAGGGAAAATTGCTATGCATCTTTATGGCAAAAAAAGGCTTATGATCGCTTCTAGCTTCACTTAGCTAAAAGCTTCTGTGAACTTCCTCATATGTCATTCCCTTTGTCCGCACCCACATTTGTACCAAAAGACATGTTTGTACAATACTTGCAAAACTATGTGTATCGGTTTAATGTAGCTCCGCTGTACCAACGCAGCGTTGAGAATGCATGGTATAATAGGATTGCACAAAAATGGGTGGTTACCGCCAAAAATTGGGTTTCGGGTTTGGTCGAGGAGTACGTGTGTGAGTTTCTTGTGGCGGCAACCGGCGAAAATAGTGAAGGTTTTATTCCTAATGTTAATGGTTTAGATAGCTTCAAAGGATTGTATATCCATTCGAGCGAGTATGATAATGGAAAAAGATTTGGACACAAAGATGTGCTTGTTGTTGGTGCTGGAAATTCGGGTATGGAAATTGCATATGACTTGTACAATTGGGGTGCTCAAACATCAATAGTTGTTCGTAGCCCGGTAAGCGCGCTAAACGGTCTCCTGCGTGATTTTTGAATATAAATTAGTTGTCGGTGTTTTATATAATAAAAGCATATTTTTGTTATATTTTAACATTTCATTCTATTATTTTTGTTGTGACAGATACATGTGCTTTCCAAAGAGTTAGTGCAACTCGGAATGTATATACTAAAATATATTCCTTGCTCTTTCGTAGACAAGATGGTCTTAATGTTGAGTAAGTTGTTGTATGGAGATCTCGGTGTATATGGAATACAAAGGCCATTCAAAGGACCATTCACGATCAAAAAAGAAACCGGACGATCACCTATCATTGATGTTGGGACAATTTCAAAGATCAAAACAGGAGACATTGAGGTAAACCCCTCTATCATGTTTTAATATCTAATAACATTTAAAACATTAACTGACAATCGTGATATTATTATTTTGTTTTCGTCTCTAGGTTATGACGGCTATTGAAGAAATAAAGGGTGATCAAATCAAATTCACAAATGGTAAAGAGAGACAATTTGATGCCATTGTCTTTGCTACCGGTTTTAAAAGCACTGTGCGAAAATGGCTTAAGGTAACTATAGTTATAACACTCAATTTGTTTATTCAACCTTTTGTTTTTTAATCTTAGCATTTTCGTTTTAATCTAGGATGATGGAGGGTTCTTCAACGGGATTGGAATGCCAAAACATAAAAGCCCTAATCATTGGAAAGGGGAACGCGGTCTTTATTGTGTTGGATTTGCGAGTGCCGGATTATTTGGTATCTCAAATGATGCGAAAAACATTGCTGGTGATATCTTCAAAATTATTCATGGGAATTAAATTCCTATCTAGAAAATGTAGGTGTGCATGTTGTCGTGTAGTCTTTTACGATTACTACGAACCAGTTTAATGATTTTACTATTTAAATGTTTGTTTCCTTTATAATCATGCATTTATATCGTCAGATATATTTTGATTGGTAATAAAATTTATAATATAGATATATATGTTCTTTTCTTTCTTCAATAATAATAATAATACCCTTAAGTCTAGATTATATATATTATAATATAGATATATATGTTCTTTTCTTTCTTCAATGTCAGATTCGTAATTTCCTTCTTCAAAACAGGAACACCCAAGGCTTTTCCTTCTATCAAAGTTCCATTCTCAATTTCTTATCACTTGTTAAAATTTGACTTCTTCTTCACATATAGCAACAACCATTCATTCTTTATCGTTCTTCCCAATATTCTTATAAAGTTAATTCTTGTATAAATTTCCAAATCTTCTTTGAAAAACAGAGCATTAAGTCTCATATTTTTTTTATTCCTTTATCATTACCAGTAAGCGGTTGCGTTGGTCCCTGATTCCTTTTATCGTTGTTGGCAAGCGGTTTGCGTTGGTCCCTTGATTCCTTTACTGTTGTCGGCAAGTGGTTTGCGTTGGTTAACTGATTCCTTTAAGCGATATGCAATTCTTCGTGTCCGGTTGTTTTCTTGTTCTTCACAATCATTATCGTATCCTTTATCTTTCCTTTTGTGATGATGTCAGTTATTCACCAATTTAATTATGGATTATGTACCCTTAACATCTTTTGTATCGTCATATTCGTCCTCGTCTTATTGTACTCTATCGTCCTTTAATTCATCAAATCGTCCAAGTTCAGAAGTTTTAATTACATAATTTTCCATTAGTATCAATTCTTGTTCCACGTCTATTATTTCAATTATTTGTTTCAACTTTCAAGCGTAATTTCAAAATTCTACAATCGAGATTGTTGTTCATTTATTGCCTCTACTCGTCCTCTTTTCGTCTTCTTTATCCATCTCTTCCCATAATCATATAATTATTTTCCCTATGTTTTCCAACAATGGCTCTCATACCACTATTTGAGCGGAATCCAAAATCATCATCAATCATCATATTCATATTTATCGTCTTGATGTAAATTTGTATATAATTGATGAATATATGAAGGATTCTTTAAAAGGATAATCAGTGCATTGGTTAATTGAGTATCTTGATAAAATATAAAGTTACAATGAGTTTGATATATACATAGACTATCGGTTGTGTTGGTTTGTTGAATAGTTGTAATGATTAAAGATAAGGTAACTGTTTAGGGCATTCACATCAGTGAGGTTTTTATAATGTAAGAAGTGGTTTAGAGAGTTGTGAGTATAGGAGAGAGAAAATACAGTGATACTATATATTTGAAAAGTTATTGTTCACCATTTATAATTTTTTAATACCTTTTGAAAATAGTTGTGAGTAAAGGAAAGAGAAAAATTAATGATAAAGATATAAAAGAAGTATTAACTAATTGAAAAAAAAGGGAAAGCGTAATAAATATTAGTGTAATTTTGAATTTGAAGATAGAGAAAGAAATGAAAATACTCCTTATAAAGGTATTTATGTTCTAAGCTTAAACAAGTAGAGTTTACAAAAATAACATTAGATAATTATAATAAGTTTAATTTATCATCTAATAAACACTAGCCTTGCTATCTAATAAACCTAAGATAAAATCACATCGGAAGGTTTTAGTTCATTTGAATACATTGTATGTAGCTCACATTACATGATTTTTTTTCATGATATTTGAGTATAATTTGAACAATTATCATAAATTAGAGTGTTCAAATATACATGTTTCGACTTTGTCTCATGTTTGAGCCCAACTCCGATGCTCAAGCTACTAGGGGTGTTCAAAATCAAATATCCGGAGTTTTGGATATCCGAACATTTCTGATAGTGGATTCCATTATCCGAATCCGTATCCGAAATTTTGGATATCCGAGGTTCGGATATCCATTTGGATAGTGAAACTGATATCTGAAATTAAAAAAAAAAAACATAAGAAGAAGAGGAAGAAGAATCACAACAAATAGTCAAATACACTACATTCCAATCGAGTAAATGAAATTGCAATCTAAAGAAGAATCTGTATCACACAACCTTAATATCAATCATACATACACACAACCTGCGAATACTAAGAAATACACAAAACTAATCTGACGTTTAAATATACAACTCTGAATCACAAATTCAAGTATTTATTGAACATACAAGTTTGAATCACAAATTCAAAAAAAGGAGACGGTGATACGATTCTGTAAGGCCCCGCTACCGGTGCCTCACTTTGGACGTTGGATTTACGCATAAACACAGTTCTACTAATCAGAGTTAATTAAAACTTTCACAGAATATAAAAACTTTCATAAAACATAACATATTAATTCATAACTTGTCTTAAACAAACATCTTGTCTTTCAAAATCAAAAACATTAAACATAAAACATCTTGAGTCTTCATATGCCAGCCTCTTATTCTTCTGCCATGTGTCCCTGCTCAAGCCAGCTGTCTCATCCTACTCACCTGCGTGCATACTAAAAGTCAGCTACGCTTAGTGAGTTCTAGTTAATCATACAACATACAACACATTCATAACTACATACTTTCGTACATACTTCATACTTCCATACTTTAATATACATACTTATTTTCATACCTTCCTTCATATTCATACCTTACGTTTTAAAGAGCATCACGCCCTATAACCTTCGCATATATTATTAGCGTATGCAACCCTTCAACCTTCGCATATATTATTAGGTTATTCAACCCTTTTAACCTTCGCATATATTATTAGGGTATGCAACCCTTTAACCTTACATTACTTTTCATCATCATTATCATTATCACATTCATACATGCCTTTGTAAGTATCATACATACCATATTCATACATACTTCCTTATTCACTTACTCATATCATACATACTACACTATACTTCCATTAGCAATACGTGCAATATACGAAGATCGTTTGCGTACCATCAAGCATGCATTCATATTATAAACATAACTATCACATTCATCATTAGGACATACACTTACCATTTAAGGTAAGTTTATTAACATTCACATTGAGTATGCACACAACCCCGAAAAATATAAAAAGAAAATGGGGCTAGAAACTCACCTGGATCCTGTTACGCTCTCCGTTAATCGTTATCCCTTTCTTTAGTTGAGCTCGGCTGACTATACATTAATTACACGTGTCAATTTATGTTCTATTCATCTTATTCATACTTTAACCACAAATGGTTAAGTCTGGTTTAATATAACGGTCTTGTTTTAGATTACATTTTACTTAGATTATTTATCCTTAAGCCAAAACTTATTGAGTACAAGGTGTTCAATTATTTTTCTTCTCTTTCTTTCTTATTGCATTCTTTTCTTTTATATAAAGTGCTCGGGTTACTCAACTCATACATGTATAAGGTATTTGAATCACATTAGATCGGGTTGTATATATCGTGTCCGATCATGCAATGTAATCAAACCCTTTGGTTGTATTCGAATCACACTTGTATTCGAATGAGTTTATTGTAATTGAGTCCTCACATGTAATCGAGTATAGCTTGTAATCGATTTAGGCATTGTGTGCGAACATACTATGTAATCGTCTATTATAGAAATCGAGTGTTATTGTAATCGGTTCCCTAATGTTTTGAACTGAGCATGTCATCAAACTCCATTGTAAGCGAGTTCTTAAATTTTAGTCGATTACAATCCTCGTACTTGAGTGGCATAAATGTAATAGATTATGATTGTAATCGAATCACAATGTAAGCGATCATAGTGTAATCGACTAAGGTACATGTAATCGAGTCACTAGTGTATGCGACTAAGTACATTGTAATCGAGTCAGCTTGATGTACGTGATTGAGTTTCTATGTAAGCGAGTTCATTTAATGTAATTGAATTTCATTGTATGTGAGTTTCTATGTGTAATCAAATGGCCCTTATGTAATCGAATGCTCCATATGTATGCTAACAAGACCCAATAACCGATCCTGGTCATTGTAATCGAATATACATGTAAGCGAGTAAGTGATTGTATGAGAATGTAGCAGTGTAAGCGAGTTTAACCATGTAATCGATTATAACAATGTGATCGAGTTACCATTGTGATCGAACTATCACAATATATGTGAGTATACATTGTGTAATCAAGTTCTGTAGTGTAGTCGAATGAACTGAAGGTTTTCGTAAGGTGAGGCTACGGTTTGGTCCATTTTATCACCATTTTTATTTCGTTTCCCAACCTTACACCCTATTATGGTTCGGTAATAACTCATCGACGTTTCCTTAACTGTTTTCGGCTAAAACTTGACCCGAGTGACCATAAAGTTTGAACCTTTAGGCTTAAAACGTTCAAGACTAGATCTAAGGTTTCTTAAACGAGCTGTTCATAACCGTAGGTTTGTTAAGTTAATCAAGTTTTCTACTTTATGGTTCGTTTATACCCGATATACTCTACGTTTAGGTTTCATGGCAAACCGTTCATAAAAACGTAATCTTTAAGATAAAGAACATACCTTTACGCATTCGTTAGGTCACGGTTATCTAGGTTATGAACTTTAATCTTGTATTTAACTTGTACGTTCAAGATCTATCAAGAATCCAAGTTCGGTTTGTTCTTGGACCCCTCTCTCTATCTCTCACGGCCGATTTTGGTGATGTAGGTGTGTGTGTTTTGAGTGTGTAGAATACTTGGTGGGTAAGAAATGAGGGTTTTATGGTTTTAGGGAGGTTTAAGGGAGTATTTATACTATCTTAAGCCCATGGACTTAAGGCCCATCACCCTTTAATTCATCTTTTAATATTCCAAGTCCATACTCCTTTCTTTATTTTTAATACTAATTAAATATTAACACACGTTTCACAAACATAGCATTCCTTTATTTATTACTATAAAATTTAGGATGTTACATATTCAACTCTCACTTACAAGTTCAAGGAGAGGAGATCGCCTCGGAAATAGCCACCGTACCACCACCGTCCACTGGCAAGAGGCAGCAGCGACGTCCGGCGAGTAGGTCGTCAATCGAGGAAGTCGCCTTGATGATAGCGCTTGTCGACTGGGGTATTGAAGAATGAGGATGGATTTTATTTAGGATTTAAATGGGATATGTTTACATATATATTAAATAATTAAAAAAGTTTTCGGATATCGGATATCCGAAATATCCAAAAATTTTCAAAATCATTATCCGAATATGAAAATTCGAATATCTGTCCGAAATTTCGGATATGGATTCGGGTTCGGATTTTTTTGAACACCCCTACAAGCTACAACCATATATGATGGTATCATATACACGAAGTCTCAATCTTTTGCATTTGCATGTTCAAATACACAGTTATTTGATATGAGGCATATGCATCGATACTAAGATATAATATTTGGTTTGTTAGGCTATGTGTAGTGAAGATGCTACAACATGGGGCACCTTGTGTCATGTGGCGCCCAATCAACAAATGGTGAGTTTTTTTAGGGGTAGTATGGTGTTGTAGCCCTCCTTTGCCACACCACCTTTATTATTATTTTATTTTTATAATTAAATTAAACAATCACAAAACCCATAAATTTATTAAAATATATTAAAATAATTAAATAAAAGAAAATAAATTCAAATAAAATAAAAAACACACCCAAAAATAAAAAAAAATACACATAAAAATACTAATTTATTAGTCATCTTCGTCTTCGTCCTCCTCCATGTTCTCGTCCTCGTCTTCGTGTTTGTCCTCGTCTTCGTACTCGACTTCAATGGTGTCACACCCTGACCAAAGGCGGCGGAACATGTCGGGGCATAACGTATTGATTGGACAGTAGCTCAAAAGACACTAATTAAAGCGACAATAATTATTTAATTTCATTAACATCAAACAAGTACACAAAATTCGATAATAAGAGACGGTTACATCATGCTTTTGTATTTTGAATAATATCCTAAGGTAAAACTAATTTCTTCGATCTTGAACAATGTAAATTACTTGTACTTGTAGCATGTATAAAAATAGAGTTTGTCAACTTGAATGCTTGTGAGAATACATAAGTTTTAGTAGAGATATATATATAGATAAAAACCATAATTCATATGTCAATGATGAGTATTACAATTCGTATGATGTAAGCAAATAAATTGTGGACCCGTTCCTATTGATATGAAATCAATATACTTTGGTTAATGTATAATCATACTAGATGAGAATAGATGAGGATGAGATACCAGCCACCAAACATAAAATAAACACTTAAGCACATAGAGCATAGTCATAGATATTGCAATCATCACCCATAAACATATAACGAATTGTGTTTGAAATAGATGTAGAAATAAAACAATGAATAAAATTGAATAAGGTATACGTGATACCCCCAAAATATAAAAGATGAAAAAAGGGTATGTAAACTCTCCTTAACGTGTGGATTATCGAAGATGAGATGGCGATAAGAAGTTAAGAAGAAACCCCAGGATACGTCGACGGAAGTTCCTGTTATGGGTACAGATTGAGGGAGAACAAGGGATGGTTAGATACAGCTCAAGCTAAGATCACGAACGTGGTACAAACGACTCATAAACATGCAATTGATAAAGGGTTTGGATTCGCGATGCTGAGAGGAGTGTGAGTGCGAGTTTAATTGAATTTTAGACGATATATATAGGGATTTAGAGAGGGTTTGGCCACGACTTGATTAGTTTGTGATTAGCTGTCAATTGGGTACTAATTTACCATGTTTAGAGTGTCGGTGGACGCGGTTTTTGGTTAGGAATTGATTGGTTACATCATTTTCGTCAATTAATCCGAGAATTAGGGGCTGCAACTCAGGAAGGAAGGGGTGTCGGTGGCGGGTCGACAGGGAAGGGAGGAGAGGAGGAGAGATTGAATAACTTTTGCAATTAGGTCCTTGTTCTATGGATGTGGGTGCAAAAGTTGTTAAAGCTAAGTTAAGGGACTTGTTATGTATATTAGTGATAGTTAAATATATACATAAATAAATAAAGATTAAATCTTAAACAATTGCAAGATTTTATTGAAAATTTTTACGAATACGAACCCGGGTATAGATAGGGTTGGGTCACGATTACAATATGAAAATAACGAAAACAAATAACGAAATTTTACAGGCAGCCCCTTGCGGGGTCCAAGGGGCACAGTCCCTTGATTAAGCTGCCAGGTCAGCTTGGAAATATTTTATTTCCATTAAGGGTTCTTAGCAAAATTTTCATTAACATTTCTTAAATGATTATCTTATTCGTTACTCATTAACATTTAAAGGTACCTTTGTTTCATTCATAAAGTTCGAAGGCTTCTTTGTAATTAATCCATTTTATTCTAAGTCCGGGGACCTTTCTGTCATTTTATCAAACTCCATTCGTTATCTGATCCCTTAACGAATGGGGTTCATTTGTTGACTTGACTAACGGATGAGCATCAAACGAATGGGAGCTCATTCGTTAGTCTTGTCTAACGAATGGCCACCAACGAATGAGGATTATATAACGAATGGGATTACTTCTTAACGAATAGGTATTCCATAACGAATGGCTCATTTGTTGCTTATTGACGAGTGTGGTCTTCATGGACCTTCATAGCGAATGAGCACTCATAGTGAATGGGCTCATTCGCCTGATCAGGCTAACGAATGGATCTTTCAACGAATGGGGTTCATTTGTTAGTTTTGCATAACGATTAGCATAACAAATGGCTTGACAAATGGACCTTAATCGTGTCAGTTTGTGTCGGATGTATGTTGGTCATTGTTTGTAGTGCCTCGTATAGCCATGTACGGGCTGTATAGGCCTATGCGAGTCATATTTTGGAAAAAAAATTTCGACAACCATATACTTATATGATTTATGACTTTAACATCCTATGTAGTCATCATCCAAATATATTATTTGACTTGCAACATATTTTTTTAACTATTTTAGCCGCTCCCCTTTTTAACCCTTTCATGTTTTGTTTCACTTGTATAGATTTATGTTTTATATTAAAAAGTTGAATGATATGATAATTTAGAATAAAATAAATTGTCTATTAAAATTTACATAACATAATTGGCTAAGTAATTTGTAGCACTAAATGGCTCGTATTGGCTCGTATAATTGGATAAGTAAAATTTACATTTTCATTTTACGACGGTGCTTAAGAGTGTTCAAAGGGAGGCAGGCGTTTTCTGCAAAAGTTTTATTTACGGTCATATAGCCCAATACGATCGTATAGGTTTTATAGTGTGTCAGTGAGCAATACGAGCCATTAAACACCTATACGGCTTGTATATTCCTATCCGGTGGTATAGGCTGCAAAACGTTTTTCCCATGTTAGTTATGCTTAGCCTATACTGCCCGTATAGGCCTACACGAGCCATCTATGCATGCCCGGTCAGCATGAAGTCGGTGTATGAGGATCACATCCCTTTATCAAAGTGTTGCATTGAACTTGTTTGTAGTATTGAAATAATCTCTAAAAAATTATGTTTGGGTTTTGGGTATAATGAAAGTTCCAAGTAGTCCAACAAGTATGTGATTTTATGATAAAATATAGTAGATGAATAACCTTATGTCATGTACACAATTAATTTGAACGGGTAGCTTTGACCCATTTGTATTTTGGTTAACTATACATATATGTGCATGTGTATGAATAATACGTGCTCGATTAACCAATTACCGATTCGCATCCCGTTATCAATGGCATCTATTAATCAAACGTACGGAAGGTTTTAGTTCATTTAAATACATTGTATGTATCTCGCATGCATGATTATTTTTCATGATATTTGAATATATATAATCTTAATGATTATCGTGCATTTGACAGATTAAATATATCTGTTTCGAATATGTCTCATGTTTGAACTCGACTGCGATGCTCAAGCTATGACCACATACGATTGTATAATATACACGAAGTCTCAATCTTTTGTATTTACATGTTCAAATACAAAACTTATTTGGTTTGAGGCATATGCATCGATGCTAAGATATAATATTTGGTTTGATAAGTAGTTATTTGTTACAACTCCCATTTTGAAACAACAAGAAACAATATACGGCTTGTCTGTTGCCATTCATATCTAAAATTTTAGCCATTTATCAGTTAATAAAATCATACTTTTAATCGACCGCGATATATAATAAATTTGAAGCCGCCGTTATGAGCCCGTTTAAATCAGTTTTTTACACCGCCTTTTTAAAAAAGTGGTAAGGATATACAGCGGTGTGTAACCCGTTATAATTGAAACAATTTGACGGCATAAATTATGTTTTTAAAGCGGTTTGATAACCACTCTACTATTATAACTAATTTGGTGGCTTCCATATTTACGCCGGTTTGTAAACCCTTGTGATTAATTATTTTTTTTTTTGGCACGTTATGATCGTATAAAGTGATTTAATAACCGTTTTAACTGTAAGTCCTATAAAGAACAGCATACCGTTATAAAGCGGCAGGCCAAACCATTGTATTACATGATAATCATCGCTTTAGAAGCGGTTCATTTTGTAGTAGTGACCCCTAACGGGTGATTCATATATAAAGTCAGTATACATTGAACAATTAAGAGAATGAAAACTACTTAAAATACATTCGGAAATAATATCAAAATGTAATCTACTTCCATACAAATTAGTATAGATATTGCCATATACCTGTGTTATGACACATACATACATTAAGCAAATATGAACACGTAATGTCTAGTCAAGTAAATTAAGTTTGGAATGTAAATTCTCAAAGTTTGTTTGAAAAAAAAGTCAGAATACCTCAATGAGTAATAATGGCTAGTATCTGAAATTTTAGCGGGATGACATCTTTAACTTTTAAAAAATAAGTTTTTTAGTAACGGTTCCAATAAAGGTGGGAAATAGTATCTTTTGCCCCCTTTTTTGCAATTCCTATATAAAGGGTCTACGCATAACATATTGCATCAATAAACATACAATATTCATTAGAAATAGCTTGAAAGAAAATGAAACAAGAAATATTGTTGTGATAGCCAGAGCAGGACCTGCCGGCATTGCGACGTCAGCATGTCTCAATCTTTAACATTTTTCTTGAAAGGGAAGATTGCTATGCATCTTTATGGCAAAAAAAAGGCTTTTGATCGCTTAAAGCTTCATTTAGCTAAAAGCTTCTGTTAACTCCCTCATATGCCATTCCCTTAGTCCGCACCCACATTTGTACCAAAAGACATATTTGTACAATACTTGCAAAACTATGTGTATCATTTTAATGTTGCTCCGTTGTACCAACGCAGCGTTGAGAATGCATGGTATAATAGGATTGCACAAAAATGGGTGGTTAAAAAGCCATTAAAAGGACCATTCATTATCAAAAAAGAAATCGGACGATCACCTATCATTGATGTCTGGACAATTTCAAAGATGAAAACATGAGACATTAAGGTAAACCCCTATCATGTTTTCATATCTGATAGCAGGGGGCGGATCTAGTGTGTATCCAAGGGTAGCCCAGGTTACCCCTCAACTTTTACAACGAACTGCAAAATTAGTACATGCTTTTTTTTCTTCTTCTCGGTTTTATGTACTAGGATACCCCTGAGCAAATATTAGATTACCCCTAAGAAGTATTGAGATAAAATCAGAGTAAAATAGCCGGAATTTTTCTTTTCTTTTTTGTGTTTTTGTTGTCACAGGAGGCTCAGCAAATGCCATTAATATGAGGAAGACGACCAAGATAACCTAATACTAGCATTAGGCTACATTGGGCCATTTTAGAGCCTGAGCCCATTTCACTATTAAAAAGAAAAAAAGTCCATTAAAAAAATAATTGCCTTTTTTGATAGATAACAAATATTTTATATATTTATTTGTTAAACAAAGATTGTTTTTTATTTATTTATTTGTATATCATTTTATTCAACTTCTTATAGAAAAGTTCACGTTTCATTTACTTTGAAAATATGTTTAGTTTATTGTTTATTAATTTTGGAATAAGCATTTAGTTTTTTTAAATATTTGAATAATATTTTTTTATTGTTAGGGGTTAAAAATATATATAATTTTTATGATGGTTTTTAAATACCAATTTGATATTAACACAACGTGAAAAGAAGTTTACGTTTTGGTGTTTGTAATACATTGATTATTAAAAGAAAGTAGTCGTCATACAATTGTGAATACAACAAAAGTGAGCTCTGGCCCCGATTGAAATGTTCCGGTTCTGTCAGGGCGTCATAGGTCATAGGTAAAAAAATTAGGTTACCTCTGAATTTTTATTCTAGATCCGCCACTGTCTGATAGCATTTAAATCTTTAATTAACAGTTGCTTTACTATTGTTATTTTGTTTTGTCTATAGGTTACGAAGGCCATTGAAGAAATAAATGGTGACCAAATCAAATTTACAAATGGTCAACAGAGACAATTTGATGCCATTATCTTTGCTACCGGTTTTAAAAGCACCATGCGAAAATGGCTTAAGGTAACTAAAGTAATATCAATTGTTTACTTAACCTATTGTTCTTTTTATTATCTTAACGTACATTTTCGGTTTAATCTAGGATGATGGAGGTCTCTTTAACGAGAATGGAATGCCAAAACATAAAAGCCCTAATCATTGGAAAGGAGAAAATGGTCTTTACTGTGTAGGATTCGTGAGTGCCAGATTATTTGGTATCTCAAATGATGCGAAAAACATTGCTGATGACATCTTCAAAATCGTTCGTGGAAACTAAACTCGTATTTAGAAAATGTAGGTGTGAATGTTGTGAAATCGCTTAATATGACTATGTACCAGTTTAATTAATTTACTATTTAAATGCTTGTTTCCTTTATAATAATGCATTTATATAATCAGGTATATTTTTGGTTGGAAATAAATTTTTTTTCCATGTTTACTTTATATTGCTAAATAACTGATTTTTTTTTATATACATAATTTTAGCACCCTCTACAAAACATACATATAATGTATTAAAAACTAAAATATGCTTTTTTTCAAATCTACCCAATTCTCTTTATTAAAAAACAATGTATTAACACTTATACACTTTAATACGTGACGTTTAGCTATTATGAAAGGACTAGCAACGCAGTTTATTGTCTGTTAATTTGCTTTCTATTTCGTGTTATTTGAACCTTGATAAACTGAAATTCGCTAATAAACGAATTGTGTTTTTATTAATCTTATAAACCAATTACTAGTTTTGAAGATGGAACGAAAGTCATTTGTTATGTTTGTATTATTTTTAATCTTAATGAAAATTAAGATTATTATTGGTGAAAAGGTTATAGTGTAACTTTAACCTATTGACTAATAAAATTTATTTCCAAGAAATTATATTTTTGTAATGACTTTATTTTATTACAATTACCTCTTATCTAAAAGAAAACGCAAACGCACATGTTGGGTATTTTATGTCAACCGTACCATAATATATATGATAAAGCTTAGAAGCCAACTCGTCTGTGGACAATACAAGTTTTTGCAATCCCACATATGAAGGTAATTAATACTTACGTCAAATTCGAATATAATGTATAGGATCGCTAGACTCAAAAGAAGTTAATTTATCAAGGCTTGGGATCCTCCCACGCCAATTTTTTCTCTATATGGTTCGTATAGGGCTATATGGTCGTATAAAACCTTAATCATGTCAATTTGTGCTGGATGTTTGTCGGTCATTATTTGTAGTGCCTCGTATAGCCCTGTACGGGCTGTAAAGGCCTATGCGGGTCGTATTTTGGGAAAAAAAAATCGACAACCATATATTTATATGATTTATGACTTTAACATCCTATGTAGCATCATCCAAATATGTTATTTGACTTGCAACATATTTTTTTAGCTATTTTAGCCGCTCTCCTTTTCAACCCTTTCATGTTTTGTTTCACTTGTATAGAATTACGTTTTATATTAAAAAGTTGAATGATATGATATTTTAGAATAAAATAAACTTTCTATCAAATTTACATAACATAATTGGCTAAGTAATTTGTAGCACTAAACAACTTGTATAGGCTCGTATAATTGGCTAAGAAAAAATTACATTTTCATTTTCCGACGGTGCTTAAGAGTGCTTAAGAGTGTTCAAAGGCAGGCTGGCGTTTTTTGCAAAAGTTTTCTATACGGTCGTACAGCCCAATACGATCGTATAGTGTGTCAGTGAGCAATACGAGCCATTAAACACCTATACGGCTCGTATATTCCTATCCGGTGGCATAGGCTGCAAAACGTTTTTCCCATGCTAGTTATGCTTAGCCTATACTGCCCGTATAGGCCTACACGAGCCATATATGCATGCCTGGTCAGCATGAAGGCGGTGTATGAGAATCACATCTCTTTATCAAAGTGTTGCATTGAACTTGTTTGTAGTATTGAAATAATCTCTGAAAATTTATGTTTGGGTATAATGAAAGTTCCAAGTAGTCAAACAAGTATGTGATTTTATGATGAAATATAGTAGATGAATAACCTTATGTCATGTACACAATTAATTTGAACGGGTAGCTTTGACCCGTTTTTATTTTGGCAAACTAAACTTATATGCACATGTGTATGAATAATACGAGCTCGATTAAACAATTACCGATTCGCATCTCGTTATCAATGGCATCTATTAATCAAACGTACGGAAGGTTTTAGTTCATTTAATTACATTGTATGTATCTCGCATGCATGATTTTTTTTCCATGATATTTGAATATATATAATCTTAACGATTATCGTGCATTTGACAGATTAAATATATCCGTTTCGAATATGTCTCATGTTTGAACTCGAGTGCGATGCTCAAGCTACGACCACATACGATGGTATAATATACATGAAGTCTCAGTCTTTTGTATTTGCATGTTCAAATACAAAAGTTATTTGGTTTGAGGCATATCCATAGATGCTAAGATATAATATTTGGTTTGATAGTTATTTGTTACAATTCCCATTTTGAAACAACAAAAAACAATATACTGCTTGTTTGTTGCTATTCATATCTATAATTTTAGCCATTTATCAGTTAATAAAAGCATACTTTTAATCGACCGCGATATATAATAAATTTGAAGCCGCCATTATTAGCCCGTTTAAATTAGTTTTTTACACCGCCTTTTTAAAAAAAGTGGTAAGGATATACATCGGTGTGTAACCCGTTATAATTGAAACAATTTAACGGCATAAACTATGCTTTTAAAGCGGTTTGATAACCACTCTACTATTATAACTAATTTGGTGGCCTCCATATGTACGCCGGTTTGTAAACCCTTGTGATTAATTATTTTTTGCACGTTATGATCGTATAAAGTGATTTAATAAGCGTTTTAACCGTAAGTCTTATAAAGAACAGCACACCGTTATAAAGCGGCCGTCCAAACCGTTGTATTACATGATAATCATCGCTTTAGAAGCGGTTCATTTTGTAGTAGTGACCCCAAACGGGTGATTCATATATAAAGTCGGTATACATTGAACAATTTAGAGAATGAAAACTACCTAAAATACATTCGGAAATAATATCAAAATGTAATCTACTTCCATACAAATTAGTATAGATATTACCATATACCTGTTATGGCACATACATATGTTGATCAGTTTCTATAATCGATGATATAATGTAAACAAGGAAATATGTAATACCTGATAATCCAGTGATGTTTGAGATTGACATCTTCTTAATCTGATCGAGTTCCCCTTTAGGGTGTATGGTTAGGATGGAGATTAGGTGTTCTTGATGAACACGATTTGAGAGAGAGAGGTAGGGGATGATTCTTATGGTGTTATTATTCATCATTAGTTATTAACCTCTCTAATAAGCTCTCTATATATACACCCAAGGGGAAACCCTATTAATGTTAGTAAGGGTAATTCCGTTCATCAAGGATTTACCAGTTATAAACATAAGGTTATTTAGGTCAATGATCAATAATAAGATAAATAATTATAAGGGCCATATATAAATATATATAAAATATATTTATTCTAACATTCTCCCACTTGGCCTAGTAATTATTTATTATGAGCATTAGATTAGTCTGATCAGAGGTTAATACTCATTTTAGTTCTAAACCCAAATTGCAGCAGAGAAATACAGTCGTTGAATCAATATTCGACTCAGGACCCCATTAATCATACTACAACTCAAATTTAAAACCTAACTTTAGGATCAAATTGACAAATAAGCCCTTACCGTTGATTTGTATAATTAGTGTCTATACGTCTTTAGGCATGCATGAACGTATTTAGAGACAAAACAAATTTTCAACGTATGAGGAAAAATTAATAATTAATCATTCATAGTACGATACGCAGTTGCGCTTGGTCATTGGTAAAACCCGTCTCTATTATTGGCCATTTAGGAGACTTATGGGTGACAGACCTTTAATTAGTGGATCCATAAGCATATCATGAATGCATTCGATACAAAAGTTTAGTTTCCTCTATTTGTTCTTAAGTCATAAGCGAACAATAATTTAGACTTGTATCGAATTCTAATGCAGCTCCGCTTGAACTGTTACTGTTCAAGAAATAAGGGTAGCTGGCTTTATCACAATAAGTCTTCAATATTGGATTTATATGAAGTTAATAAATTATGAGTCAACTGATAAAGTTTTCCAACAACATTTAGTGACACGTTGCGTTATGATCAGCAACATATTATGTCATTATAACTTAGGTCGTTGTTATCAGTTAGTTAGGACTCCTTCATGAGATAGTAATGTCTACTGACATAAGGATATACCCAGAAGTTGACAAAGTTAGAATATTAGTAGTCAACCGTTTTTTTTTTTTTTTTTTTTTTTTAGTTCTCACTTCTTCTTCTTTAAATTATTGTGTCTCGTTTCTTAGAGATATTGTGATATTTTATCAGATGCTTCACAATAGAAATAATTAGTCTAGTGTTTAGCAATGTGACCAATATTTAAACGAGTATAGATTTGAACCTTCTTAAGGCATCTAATTAATGATGCATAAGGAAATAATCTCATTTATCCTATTAGCCTCTAAAGGAGAGCAATATTGTATGTTACAAGTGTAAGGACCCGTTTCATGTAAAACATATAAAACTAATGAGTCTATCTCGGTGTATTTTGATAACTATTAAATAAGAGGTATCTCCGAGATTGATTAGGTCAAGATATGCGTTAACAATACTTTGACTCATGTAACATATACTTGTCAAAAGAATGTCATCTATATAAGGACAAGTTTACATTAGTTCCTCCCACTCATCTTGAGGTAGGTAAATCAATCCACTTAGTTCTTGATGAAGAGAGTTGCATTATGATTTCATTATTGATTCTTGCATCAACCCATACATGGATTTTATTGACTTACAAACTAAGTGTTCTTAACCTTCAGTTTAGAACTTACAGGTTATTTTACGAACATGTAGGCCAGTGTTAGGGAAAGTTGTTTTAATGTTCATGTAATGTAGCTCTAAATTATTATAAGCTACTAGAACAGTGATGATCCTCAAAGTAACCTTTTGTAAGACAAGGAACTAGGTTCTTTGATAGTTTATTCCCTCTTGAGTATACCTTTATCAATCAATCATACCTTTAGTGTATTAACGTTATTCATTCAGATTTAGTTTAGTAATGACTACCTTTTAGGTAATTCAACCAAATCCCAAACGTTATACTATTTTAGAAGATTGATTGATACTAATGGTTTAATTAGAAGAGGTAGGATCATTAAACCTTCCAAAATCCATTTAATCTTTAATCAGGTAGGGTACATAATCATCAAAGTTAGTAGGCCTTTGAGACCTAGATGACCTCCTGAGTTGATTATTGGGTTTATAAGGAGTTTCATATTTTCAGGTATATTAGGAGCAATATTAGTTTCTAAGTATGTAAGAGTTGGTGCAGTATGGTGTACAAGAGGTGTAATCGAAGTTAAAGTAAGCGACAATCTCTCCCCCCGCATCTTGTACTTAGCCAAGTTATGATAAGGACTTTTACTGCTCCTACTGACCTTAGAAATATGTAAGAATTCAGCATGCTTAGGGTCAACATCAGAAGACCAAAAAATTCTAATTGAGGATTATATTAATTAGTCTTGGTAAGAAATCTAAGTTTTCCCATATTTAGGTATCCAACAAAATTTGTTAGGAGTAGCATTAAATGTTAAGGAGACAAGATATAATGGAGCAGTGTCTTATACAAGGGATGTTTTATGAGGTAGATTAAGTTGTTTCTCCCCCATCTCTTGCATATAAGGACACTCAGTGCTCCCACTGATCTTTTAGGCCTCTAAAAGTCCATACAAGTTTTGGCGATTCATGTCATAGGAAACTTTCATACATTTTAGACTTGATTTCCTTATTGTCCATATTTCATAAGAAATTTTAAGGACATATTTAGAAGGAATACTGATAAGTATATATGAATTGATTTCTTTAAAGAACTTGTCCAGTAGGAAACAGATTAGATACAAGTTGATATTCTTCTAAGCTCCACTAATAGCAGTGAATTATAACTTATGGTGGACCTCACTTACTCCCTTTATCCAGTTTATATTTAGGGCATTTAACACATGCTTTCAAATCACTAAGAATGAGATTTAATGGCAATTCATCCTTTGTCAACCGAGTCATGATTTCTCATGAAAATTTTGGTCTTAATGGATGAAGTACGTAAGTCTCATTTATCTTTTGTTAAATTCTCATTTCTATGATAACAATAGGTTGTGAAATTTGTAGCATCGCTTAGTTTTATCTTATAAGGTTTCTATTCAGATAATAACGACCGATAATATGATAGTTTTAGTTAGTAGTGACTTTGTTTTGGTCATTTAAAACCTTATAACTGTCAAAATGTAGCTTTAGTATTGATACTAAATTCTGAGTAAACTCTAGAATGTTTAAGGTATCATAAAGCTTAATACAAAACAGCTTTTATGGTTCTTACAACCTTAACACTAAATGAGTCACTGACTCTCATCTTAATTATTATCGATTTCTGATAAGGAAACGTATAAAACTAAACTCAACTAACATGTGTTAATAGGGATATTAATATTAGTGGAGTTAAATATCATTAATTGGTAACTACCTTTCTTAGCCAACTGTTCCCTTGAGGTATGGATAGTCTCTTTGCTCGTGCCTAGTCTAATGGCATGATTTTGCAGTGAGACTTTCCCTTTGAGAACTTAGAGCTGGAAGCAGTACTTGTATTTTGTTTCAAGACTTTAGAACTATCCTCTTTTAAGGTTTAGTGGTAATAAGGTGAATAACATTTGATTTTCAATTTTAGGCATTCCTTTTCCTGTACATATATTGCTAGCAACACACTCAGTTTCCTTTAGTACTTCTGAGTGTTATAGTTGATTCTTAAGGCATCTAATTGTACTGGTGGAAAAGTAATACACTGAAAAGACTTCATTAAGTTCCATGTATAAGCTCTCAGTTTATGGGTCATGGAATTAAATATTAGGATGTATTCACAAATGCCAATTAACCTTTTTATTTAGGAATTTTAGAATCCGTAATTGCTCACCTGATAGGAATCATGTAAGGAGTTCTTGATTATCATAAGAGACATATTTATTTATCCCACTGATTATGCTCAAGTGTTTTTCTGTAATACTTTTATCAGAATGAGCAGTAAGAATTTCAAGTCTTTAAGGATAATCAAGACTCAAAAGGGCAAATTTTATAAGACCCTTTTAGAAGCTAAACTCTTCTTAGGTTTTGTAATAAGAGTGGATGATTTAGGTTTGAGATTCAAACTTTATAGAAGAATTTTAGAGTGATTTATGTTATGGGTAATCTAATAAGGCAGACTGAAATTAGGATCATTAATGAAGGATCATTAATGTAAGGATCATTATGAAGATGTGATAATTTTAAGTATAACACCAAAATTAATTTTATTATACTTAAATAAAATAGATCACCGTTGGGCAGAAAATGTATTATTTAAGTATAAAATTCTTGTGCGAAAATAATTGTAACAAATCACCGTTGGGCAGAATTGGAACAATCAAGTTGTTATGCACAAGGTAAGTTTGCAATACATAAATGTAACAAATCACCGTTGGGCAGAATTGAGACATTTAAGGTATTTAAGGCAAAGTTAATGTCATTTGAGTATCTAGCAATTTTAGGATACTCATCTTTTAGATGACTATGCTTAGTTAGACTAAAACAACTTTGTTAAGCTACCACATCACCATTGGGCAGAAGTGAACTCATGAAGTGTTGTTTAAGTTAAGCAAAACTAAAGTCATGCGAATGTCTGATAATGTTAGGACATACACTTTTAAGTGACATACTTAATTAGACTTAAATAACAATATTAGGTTACACATCACCGTTGGGCAGAAGTGAACTATAAGTGTTATTTAAGTTAAGTAATTTAACAGAGCAGGGCCCCTTAATCAGTTAGGTTATATATAAGGGTTTCTGATCATTTCGCAACATGTAAGATATAAGTAAAGTTGCGATTTCTTCGAAGTGATGTTGCGAATTTGGTTAGGGGATTTTAGATGTTGCGAACAGTGCAGTCATAAGTAATGTTGCGATTGATGTTTTATAAGAGATGTTGCGAATGATGTTGTTATGAGAGATGTTGCGAATGGAGTTGTTGTGATGTAATCAGCATTGTTGCGATTTAAAGCACTCGCAACATAATTGTTGCGATTAAGAGTACTCGCAACATCCTGTGATTTTATGGGCTGATCGCAACATCAATAGGTAATACTCGCAACATCTTGCAAAATTAGCTCGTCGCAACATCTTAAGTAATACTCGCAACATCTTAAGGTTCGCAACATTAGTGACTTTTCGCAACATATGTCCCTTCGCAACATTCTGTGATGCTAGGTTCTGATCGCAACATAATTAGTGGACATTCGCAACATGTTACTCGCAAGATAATATGTAATTCTCGCAACATCATGCGATTTCGCAACATTTCATTTGTTGCGATTAGAGTCCAGTTGTTGTGAATAGATGCCTTGATTCGCAACATTAGCAGAATTCGAAAAGAATAATCAACCTGATAACCTTTTCCTAATTTTAAGGGATTTGGGAGATTCTGTTATAAAGTTTTAGATTATCTCAAAATTTAATAAGATTTCAAAATTATATCTTTTATCTTATTTAAAAGATTTTGAAATTAAACTTAGAGATAATATTATCTCTTTAAAGTTTTAGATTATCTCTAATTTTAATAAGATTTCAAAATTATATCTTTTATTTTATATTAAAGATTTTGAAATTAAACTTAGAGATAATATTATTTCTTTAAAGTTTTAGATTATCTCTAATTTTAATAAGATTTCAAAATTATATCTTTTATTTTATTTAAAAGATTTTGAAATTAAACTTAGAGATAATATTATCTCTTTAACAGATTTCATTTTCCCAAGTTAATCCTAATTAAGGTTAGTTTTCGAAAATTATGATGTTCTTCAAGAACATCTTCGAAAAAAACAAGAACAGTTTCAAGAATTTTACGAAACTGTTTTCGATTATATTATCTGGAATCGAAATCTGAAAGTTTTGTAAAACAGATTTCGAAAATAATCAGGTTTTTATAATGAACAGGTTTTAATCAGACCTAACAATTCGTTAGAAGTAATACGAACATCAGATCCAATCAGTTTTATGATGATGATCAAAACCGTAAACATAAGGGTTTTAATCAAAAACTCGTTTCCTATTTTAATTCCAGTTTTTTATGGACATCGAAGAAACTGATTAATCAACATCATGCTCTGATACCACATGTTGATCAGTTTCTATAATCGATGATATAATGTAAACAAGGAAATATGTAATACCTGATAATCCAGTGATGTTTGAGATTGACATCTTCTTAATCTGATCGAGTTCCCCTTTAGGGTGTATGGTTAGGATGGAGATTAGGTGTTCTTGATGAACACGATTTGAGAGAGAGAGGTAGGGGATGATTCTTATGGTGTTATTATTCATCATTAGTTATTAACCTCTCTAATAAGCTCTCTATATATACACCCAAGGGGAAACCCTATTAATGTTAGTAAGGGTATTCCGTCCATCAAGGATTTACCAGTTATAAACATAAGGTTATTTAGGTCAATGATCAATAATAAGATAAATAATTATAAGGGCCATATATAAATATATATAAAATATATTTATTCTAACAACATACATTAAGCAAATATGAACACGTAAATTCTAGTCTAAGTAAATTAAGTTTGTAACGTAAATTCTCAAAGTTTGTTTAAAAAAAAGTGGGAATACTTCAATGAGTAATAAGTGCTGAAATTTTAGCGGGATGACAATCTCTAACTTTTAAAAAAAGTAACGGTTCCAATAAAGGTGGGAAATAGTCTTTGCCTCCTTTTTGCAATTCCTATAAAAAGGGTCTACACATAACATATTGCATCAATAAACATACAATATTCATTAGAAAGAGCTTGAAAGAAAATGAAACAAGAAACTATTGTCGTGATAGTCGGAGCAGGACCTGCCGGCATTGCGACATCAGCATTTCTCAATCTTCTTTCTATCCCAAACATTGTTCTTGAAAGGGAAGATTGCTATGCATCTTTATGGCAAAAAAAGGCTTATGATCGCTTAAAGCTTCACTTAGCTAAAAGCTTGTGTGAACTCACTCATATGCCATTCCCTTTGTCCGCACCCACATTTGTACCAAAAGACATGTTTGTACAATACTTGCAAAATTATGTGTATCATTTTAATGTAGCTCCGTTGTAGCGTTGAGAATGCATGGTATAATAGGATTGCACAAAAATGGGTGGTTACCGCCAAAAATTGGGTTTCGGGTTTGGTCGAGGAGTACGTGTGTGAGTTTCTTGTGGCGGCAACTGGTGAAAATAGCGAAGGTTTTATTCCTAATGTTAATGGTTTAGATAGCTTCAAAGGATTGTTCATCCATTCCAGCGAGTATGATAATGGAAAAAGATTTAGACACAAAGATGTGCTTGTTGTTGGTGCTGGAAATTCCGGCATGGAAATTGCATATGACTTGTGCAATTGGGGTGCTCAAACATCAATCGTTATCCGTAGCCCGGTAAGCGCGCTAAACACTCTCCCGCGTGATTTTTAAATATAAAGTTGTCGCGGTTTTAAATAATGAAAAAATATTGTTGATATATTTTAACATACTTTTTTTTATAGATACATGTGCTTACCAAGGAGTTAGTGCAACTCGGAATGTATTTATTAAAATATATCCCCTGCTCATTCGTAGACAAGATGGTTTTAATATTGAGTAACTTGTTGTATGGAGATCTTGGTGTATGTGGAATAAAAAGGCCATTCAAAGGACCATTCATGATCAAAAAAGAAACCGGACGATCACCTATCATTGATGTCGGGACAATTTCAAAGATG
Source organism: Bidens hawaiensis (assembly GCF_021521415.1). NCBI lineage: Eukaryota > Viridiplantae > Streptophyta > Magnoliopsida > Asterales > Asteraceae > Bidens > Bidens hawaiensis. The sequence continues at coordinate 149,604 of NW_027493200.1, forward strand.
AAAACAGAAGACATTAAGGTAAACCCCTATCATGTTTTCATATCTAATAGCATTTAAATCTTTAATTAACAATTGCTTTACTATTGTTATTTTGTTTTGTCTATAGGTTACGAAGGCCATTGAAGAAATAAATGGTGATCAAATCAAATTTACAAATGGTCAACAGAGACAATTTGATGCCATTATCTTTGCTATCGGTTTTAAAAGCACCGTGCGAAAATGGCTTAAGGTAACTAAAGTAATATCACTTGTTTACTTAACCTGTTGTTCTTTTTATTATCTTAACGTACATTTTCGGTTTAATCTAGGATGATGGAGGTCTCTTTAACGAGAATGGAATGCCAAAACATAAAAGCCCTAATCATTGGAAAGGAGAAAATGGTCTTTATTGTGTAGGATTCGCGAGTGTCGGATTATTTGGTATCTCAAATGACGCGAAAAACATTGCTGATGACATCTTCAAAATCGTTCATGGAAACTAAACTCGTATTTAGAAAATGTAGGTGTGAATGTTGTGAAATCGCTTAATATGACTATGTACCAGTTTAATTAATTTACTATTTAAATGCTTGTTTCCTTTATAATAATGCATTTATATAATCAGATATATTTTTGGTTGGAAATAAATTTTTTTCCATGTTTACTTTATATTGCTAAATAACTATAATACTATCAAAATAATCTAAATCTGATTTTTTTTGTATATACATAATTTTAGCACCCTCTACAAAACATACATATAATGTATTAAAAACTAAATATGCTTTTTTCCAAATCTACCCAATTCTCTTTATTAAAAAACAATGTATTAACAAACACTTTAATAAGTGACGTTTAGCTAATAGGAAAGGACTAGCAACGCAGTTTATTGTCTGTTAATTTGCTTTCTATTTCGTGTTATTTGAATCTTGATAAACTGAAATTCGCTAATAAACGAATTGTGTGTTTATTAATCTTATAAACCAATTACTAGTTTTGAAGATGGAACGAAAGTCGTTTGTTATGTTTGTATTATTTTTAAGCTTAATGAAAATTAAGATTATAATTTGTGAAAAGATTATAGTGTAACTTTAACCTACTGACTAATAAAATTTATTTCCAAGAAATTATATTTTTGTAATGACTTTATTTTATTACAATTACCTCTTTTCTAAAAGCAAGCGCAAACGCCCACGTTGGGTATTTTATGTCAACCGTACCATAAAATATATGATAAAGCTTAGAAGCCAACTCGTATGTGGTCAATACAAGTTTTGGCAAGCCCACATATGAAGGTAATAAATACTTACATCAAATTCGAATATAATGTATAGGATCCCTAGTCTCAAAATAAGTTAATTTATCAAGGCTCAGGATCCTCCTACACCACTAGACATTATCCTACACCATTTTTTCCTATACGGTTCGTATAGGGCTATATGGTCGTATAAAACCTTAATCGTGTCAGTTTGTGTCGGATGTGTCAGTTTGTGTCGGATGTTTGTCGGTCATTGTTTGTGGTGCCTTGTATAGCCCTGGGCTGTAAAAGCCTATGCGGGTCGTATTTTAGAAAAAAACATTTCGACAACCATGTATTTATATGATTGGACATCCTATGTAGCCATCATCCAAATATATTATTTGACTTGCAACATATTTTTTTTAGCTATTTATCCGCTCTGCTTTTCAACCCTTTCATTTTTTGTTTCACTTGTATAGAATTATGTTTTGTATTAAAAAGTTGAATGATATGATATTTTAGAATAAAATAAATGTCTATCCAAATTTACATAACATAATTGGCTAAGTAATTTGTAGCACTAAACGGCTCGTATAATTGGCAAAGTAAAATTTACATTTTCATTTTCCGACGGTGCTTAAGAGTGTTCAAAGCAAGGCTGGCGTTTTCTGCAAAAGTTTTCTATACGGTCGTATAGCCCAATACGATCGTATAGGTTTTATAGTGTGTCGGTTAGTGAGTATGATAATAGAAAAAGATTTGAACACAAAGATGTGCTTGTAGTTGGTGCTGGAAATTCGGGTATGGATATTGCATATGACTTGTGCAATTGGGGTGCTCAAACATCAATAGTTGTTCGTAGCATGGTAAACGCGCTAAACGGTCACCCGCATGATTTTTGAATATAAATTAGTTGTCAGTGTTTTATATAATAAAAGCATATTTTTGATATATTTTAACATTTCATTCTATTATTTTTGTTGTTGTGACAGTTACATGTTCTTACCAAGGAGCTAGTGCAACTCGGAATGTATATACTAAAATATATTCCTTGCTCTTTCGTAGACAAGATGGTCTTAATGTTGAGTAAGTTGTTGTATGGAGATCTTGGTGTATATGGAATACAAAGGCCATTCAAAGGACCATTCACGATCAAAAAAGAAACCGGGCGATCACCTATCATTGATGTTGGGACAATTTCAAAGATCAAATCAGGAGACATTGAGGTAAACCCCTCTATCATATTTTAATATCTAATAACATTTAAAACATTAACCGACAATTATGATATTATTATATTGTTTTCGTCTCTAGGTTATGACGGCTATTGAAGAAATAAAAGGTGATCAAATCAAATTTAAAAATGGTCAAGAGAGACAATTTGATGCCATTGTCTTTGCTACTGGTTTTAAAAGCACCATGCGAAAATGGCTTAAGGTAACTAAAGTTATAACACTCAATTTGTTTATTTAACCTTTTGTTATTTAATCTTAGCATTTTCGGTTTAATCTAGGATGATGGAGGGCTCTTCAATGAAAATGGAATGCCAAAGCATAAAAGCCCTAATCATTGGAAAGGAGAACATGGTCTTTATTGTGTTGGATTTGCGAGTGCCGGAATATTTGGTATCTCAAATGATGCGAAAAACATTGCTGGTGATATCTTCAAAATTGTTCATGGGAATTAAGCTCCTATCTAGAAAATGTAGGTGTGCATGTTGTCGTGTAGTCGTTTACGATTACTACGAACCAGTTTAATTATTTTACTATTTAAATGTTTGTTTCCTTTATAATCATGCATTTATATTGTCAGATATATTTTGATTGGTAATAAAATTTCTCCATGTTTACATTGTATTATTATGGTAACTATAATACGATCAAAATAGCCTAAATATTAAATTTATATAATTTTAGTACCATTTACAAAACGTATAAATACATACAATGTATCAAAACCTAAAAATGTTTTGTTTTTCTAAAGCCTATCCAACTAGTTTTATACCTGTTTAGTGGATGTGTAGTTTAATTTCATAATGCCATGAACATATTACATTGTATTCTAAACAAAAACAAAATTAGTGTAAGACCAAAATACAAGTTGTTTATACAAGTAAAAAAACTGACCTGCGACATTATAAGAATCACAAAAAGATGTCAATATAGTTTAGTCATTTCGAGAACATAAAAATGCATAGAAAGTCATTAATGAAATATTACATGAGTCCTAAACAGTTTAGCTCCGTAGCAACTGATCAGTCTCGTTTTTGCTTTACAAATCCAGATTCCACATATAGAATAAGTTAGTCTGGTGGTTGGGTACTTTGCCATAATAATTAGGGGTGCAAATGAGTCGAGCTGCTCGCGAGCTACTTGAGATCGACTCGTTAAAAAGCTCGATCGAGTCGAGCTTTATCGAGCCCGAGCCCGAGCTCGAGCCTAAAAATAAGCTCGTTTAATAAACAAGCCCGAGCCCGAGCTTTACTTATCGAGCTCGAGCCGGCTCGCGAGCCTAAACGAGCCTGCCATTTATATAATTTTTTTTAAAATATATATTAAATAATTATTAATTAATAAATATTATGTTATGAAAAAAATAATAAACATAACTAAATAACATATATTCTTTTATAAATAAAATTATAATATAAAAAATATATAAAATAATTATAATTATATAAAAATATAATTAATAAATAATAAACGAGCCGAGCTCGAGCTTCAAAATCCATTCACGAGCCGAGCTCGAGCTTTGAAAATAGTGCTCGAAATGAGCCGAGCTCGAGCTCGATCTCTGTGTAAGTTAAACGAGCCGAGCTCGAGCCTAGTCGAGCTCGGGCTTGGCTCGGCTCGTTTGCACCCCTAATAATAATGTGAAAAATACGTCTTAAAGTTATGCATGTATTTTTATCAATAACAATACCCAACCATGGTTCATAACGCCATCATACTGTATGAGTGTTATGCGTTGGATATCTTCTTGTTTACTACAAGAATAGTATCCAATCCATGAATCTGCCATTTTTAGTGAGTGTAAAATGTTATCAAACCTAAGATAAGAATGATATGACGTGTCTAAATTGTTATTGCAAGTGCTCTTTAATCAAATCAAGAAAAATATCGTAGTTATATATGGTAATTCCTGCCCTTTATATTTATTAGTGGGTCAACTTGGATTAACTTTCATCTTTAATGGTCAAACGTGTAAAACAAAATATAAAAAGGCTAAAAAGAAACGTGTCAACATGTATTAAACTGAAAATAGCTTTATTCAAAACAAAATCATTATTGAGAGATGCTTTTTGTAATCAAATTTAACACACTTATATTTGATAAAAAAGAGTTTCGAGTCAATCCATCACAAGCTTTATTTACGGAACCCATTTTGACATCTTTATCCTACTCATTTTGCAGTTATTAGTAATGGGAGTGTGTACAGTGGTCAATTTCAAACCACTTTGATGAAAACGGACCATTTCGACCCAACTCCAGCTATATTTTATCTGACACGTTGTGGATGGAATATAATCCAAACAGGCTTATTCATAAACGGGTCATAATTTCCACCTTTAAATGATCACATAGAATCAAAATCAAATGTAGTGTAAATGAGTCAGAAACAAAATTTTAATATATAACGTAAGTGGTTATGATCTAAGAAACCATACCTGCTAACGATACCCATTATCTCTACGCTTGTAAAATAACGATTTTACCCTTAAAAATACACACGATGGCAAAAAAAGAATCAAGTACAAAAATTCATAGTCATGCATGGCTGATGAATAGTTGTATAGACAGGCAGGAGACTTAACAATGAATCTGGAATTAACAACATTGAATACTAACACCACAGGACTTATTGAGTCTTTCTGGTCTTGGCATTAACACATGGCTACCTATCCACTCCCTCTGGATTCTGCAAAATTACCAACCAAGCAAACAAACAATCCCATAAATCATTATATATAAATGATGTTTTAAGGGTAACCTGCCACTTGTAGGTTAATAGAAGATTCACAGTTCTTCTTTTCTCACTGCCACTAAGACCAGCATGATGAACAATATAACAAGATATTTAATACTAAAATTAAGTAGTCGTTTATATATTAAACAAATTTACTAAAGAGCTAGAATAATAGTACAAATGTGCGCAATTACTTCACCAAGATTCACCGTAATGTTCATATCTATTAATCCATGTACTTGTTGAAATGTGGCAAGCATGCATAAATTCTTTGTCGAGATGCCCTCACGGATGGTACGTGGATAACCTCTGGTTCAAAATTTAGTGTGACCACTGACCAGCCAAAAGAAAGTACGCTTGGAATCAATCTGGTGTGACCCGTCAAAAGGTCATAAATTCCTCATATGATTCTTGATCCGGTGTTGGCCCCTTTGTTGAAGATAGATGTCATTTGTGATAGTCGCTTGGTTTAAATTCGTCTCTTTGGTGAGAAATCTGTCTCCACTATGTAGCAGGTTAAAAGATAAATTTCTTTGTTCGGTTGTTCTTGATCATGAACGTTTTTCTCTTCATATGTGCATGATTTCTCTTATTCTGAATCGTCTTCGGATGGATATCTGTACCTAATCAAAATGCAATCCCAATGTGTGATGGTTGATTGGTTGCGAATCTGCCTCTAATCTAGGTTTTCAATTTGAGGTTTATGTGAATGGATTGCAAACCATTTTTCGATGCTCTTAGACATTTAGATGTCTTGATACAAATTTCTGAATTTGATGATTTTGTTCAAATTGATGACAATAAACAAGAACAAAGATTAGACTAAAAAAATAAAATAAAAAAATTGATGACTAAAAATGATGTTTTTGGTCTCGAATTGAAGATATCTAGTATTAATTTGATTGTTACATGATGCTGATTGCGAGGATACAATAAGAACAACCATATCCAGTAAAATCTCACGAATAGCAAGGCTAGTAGCATGGTCTAGGGAGTGTGAGATGTAGGCAAACTGTACTTTTATCCCACTAAATAGAGATGTTTCTTCCGGAGAGACATCCGGTTCCAAAACCATTAGATGTTGGTTGAGAGGACGTTGATTTCAAACTTCTGACTTGAATGTGATGTCGGTTAGTGAATGTAAGGGATCAATTTCACTTCCAATTTCAATGATTATTCTAGGTATTGATTTCATTATCGATCTTGTTGGTCATATCGATTCTTCATCTCGCTTTCAGATTCAGAGAAGCATATAATCATTGATTCAACAATGTTCTTGATTTTCCTTATTTTCGTAGGGGGATCCTTCAAAACCCTAGAATCGTAAACATGCTCTTATAATCAAGAACATTATCACTAGAACATTATCACTGATAAGATAACATCTTTTAGAGGTCAAGAGAATAATTAGGTATATTGAATTAACTAATCAACAATCTGTTTACACACATATGTCGGTTATATACTTTCCTAACCGGTGCTTTGGGGCATCACAATGGTTGCAATTGACTGACATATTAACTGCCACTAACTATTGTTTACAATATAAAATAATACGTGCGACATAAATAATAATAATAATAATAATAATAATAATAATAATAATAACCCTAATCTTCTTTGAAAAACAGAGCATTCTCATATTTTTTTTATTCTTTTATCATTGCTAGTAAGCGGTTGCGTTGGTCCCTAATTCCTTTTATCGTTGTCGGCAAGCAGTTTGCGTTGGTACCTTGAGTCATTTATTGTTTTAGGAATGTGGTTTGCGTTGGTCCACTGATTTCTTTAAGTGATATGCAATTCTTCGTGTCCGGTTGTGAAGAAACACTAAGTGACCCGGTACAGATTATAGATAATCTGGGGGTTAAGTAATATTTCCCACGAGAATGAGGTCCAACAGAGACAGTTGTTCTTCAGGGTACCTGCAAAACAAACACCGTAAGCTCGTCACTGAGAAGGGGGGGTTCCTCCTTGTGACCACCCTCCGGCGTGAGAATCAGACTAGATTGCTCTGAATATAAGTGTATATTAAGAGATTGCTAGATAACAGGATAGCAGATGATCTTACCATTCCAAGAGGTTGGAGTATTTACAGCCGAAGGTAGGTTTCCTAGAAGGTACAGCCGGCTGAATAGTATTCATGTTCTACCAACAGTGGACTATGCACAGGCCATACTGGTTGGTGGGTAGGTTACGGCCAACAGTAACAAAGTCGGCTGCACTATTCCACCAACTGTAGATTATGCACGTCCCACCTACTGTGGATTGTACGCAGGCCATGCTGGTTGGTGAATAGGTTACGGCCAACAGTAACACTATTCCACCAACTGTAGGCTGCGCATGCCCCACAGTAAGGGTTGGTGAGTAGGCAGCGGCTAATAGTGACAAACAGTGCTAGAGGGTGCTCCTCCTCGCACTGTTGTCGGTGAGCTGTCACCCTGTGATTGGCTCATGGGCTGTTCTGGTCAGATCGTCTGTCCTATCCATACCTTGGTAGGTATAGTACAAAAGATCTTTCAGAATCATACGGACTGGCTCATTTAGGCGGGATTGTTCCCGCCTTGCTCATTCCTTCATGTGACTACTGAAGTAACTAGTGTCTTGTGCGTGTAGCCCTGCTGTCTACGGGTAGCCTTCCCTGATGGCTTGTATCCGCAACTGCGGGAACAGGCGGGGTACTTCACCATTGGGAGGCTTTCCCTGCGTGTACAGCTTGCGTACTGCGCGTAAGGTTCTCTGAGCATGGTGGGTCCTGCGGGAGCAGATGGCCTTTGCGCAGACGTCCCTGTTCAAGGTGAGTCCTGCGGGACCAACTGGGCTCTGCTGGGACCTACCTCTTCAAGTCCCCCCAGTCCAATGTTCTTCTCATGAATGTTTAATAAAGTGAGGTGAACATTTGGACTTTAAGCAAGGGGTTTTGAAAAGGGGTTTTTAGTTTTAAGGTTCTCCGTGGGGATTCTTTTCGCGGGTTTCCTAATGTCACTTGCAAAAATTCCCGATTTTTTTGCTTGATCTTTGGGTATGATGCGGGTAGGTATGTAACCTTCTCGCAAGTCAGGAGTATTGAGTTTCACTTGTATATATTCCCCATGGGGTTCTGGTGGTTTTCAACATAGTGATCAATTATGTTAAGACCACCAATTCCATCACGGAGTTTCAAACAATATAATTCTCAACGTTCCCGTTATGCGGGGATGTTATTCCTCTATCCGCAAGCATTGCTCAGAAGATCCTTCTTGGTTTCAATTCTCTGCGGGGCGCAAGGTACGTGAAGGGTTTTGCCTTAACACTACCCGCGCTCGTCTTACGGTTACTTTACTTCCAAGGTACTGGGGTCCATTCCTTGCGGGTGCTAGGTATGTGAAGGCTTTTGCCTTTACACTTTACCCGCACCTGTCTTATAGTTACTTGGTTGCCCAGGTATTCTTGACTTCAATTCCCTGCGGGTGCTAGGTATGTGAAGGGTTTTGCCTTAACACTGTAACCGCACCCGGTTTATGGTTACTTGTTTGCCAAGGTAAGGGGTATTTTCCCGCTTACTTTTTTGAATATTTTTGAATTTTTTGAAATTCGAAAGGTTGGTGGAAAGATAAGAACAGTCCAAACCTCTGAAACGTCGTGCGACGGTTTCTTCTGACTGTGTCAGGACGTGCAGGAAGTTATGGTGACGTGACAGTACATGGTCATTCCAGACTCTTTTTCAGGCGCGTGGGCGCGATTTTTCGGGCGCGTGGCCGCAAAATTACTGGCACGCGTCCTTTTGACAGCTGTTGCCAGCTTGCTTTTTGCCACGCGTCATAGTTTCATTGCACCTTCAATTTCTCTCTCCTCCGCATTAAATTCACCGCATTAATTGCGATTAGTATATAAAGGGGGTGGAGGATCCTTTCTAATTCACACTTTCACATTTTCTCTTCATCTTTACAGCGATTTCCGGCGAATACTCTATTTAGTCGAGCATTCCCCTGAAACCGTTTTCTTCTTCCTTCTGCAAGATGTCTTCACATGATTTCGAGCCTACGACCGATGACAGGAGTACTGCTGGCGAGTGCCAGTGTGCTCTGCCCGGCGATCAGTACCGGTATGTTGTTAGGAAGTTCATGCTCGATCCTCTCGAGCCTGAGTTTCCTGAACCCCATCAGACCGTGTACGATGCCCCCAGAGGCAAGATCGGGGTTTATGCAGCATTCTTTGTCTATGGGAATCTTAGGTTCCCATTGACAAAGTTTGTTTACCGTGTCCTTGAGAGGCACGGTGTTCATTTGACCGAGCTGCACCCTATGGCGGTCGCCAAGATTCGCCACTTCGAGTGGGTGTGCCGGATTTTGGGCATCGAGCCCCATGTGGACCGCCTAATGACCTTCTATACTTGGAGGTGCATCCAGGGGTGGTATACCCTGACAACCCGTATTAAGGGTTTAAAGATTTGTGCGACCGAGCGCAGTCTCCGATCGTGGAAGCGGGAGTTCTTCTGCATATCCGCCCGCGCCGTCCCCCTTGCCATGAAGTTTAAAAATGGCCAAGCAATTCCGAGCCTTCACGCCCCCAACTACCAGGAGGCGGAATGGTTCTCGAAGATATCCCTGGTCCAATCTCCGGTTTACCGGTTTGCGGAGTCCGGGATGGTGATGTTGGGGATGAGCCGGGTGTGGAAGGAGGCGTCTCAGGTTCCCATCCTTCTCGAATATGGTTTGAACTCTATTCCTTATGGTATGTTTTGTCTTTTTTACTGATACGAGTTTGTCTTCTAACTGTTTCTTTTCTTTCAGAGGGGAACGATTTGGAGTCGCTCCTGTACCCGCGGGAAGCTGACGGTCCCGCGCGGATGGGTACTCGTGCTCTAGACGAGGGCGAGTTGCCCATCCTGGAACAGACGGCGGATCGGTTTGTGGAGGTCTATCCGCTGGGCCACGAGATCCTGAGCCACCGGCGGCCAGGTAAGGCGATATTCTACCCTCAATCCCTCAATGCTGTACCCGCTGCCGGAATTCATGACATCCCTTCTTCTGAGGAATCCGCAGATGGTCCTTCGCTGGTGCGGAAGAGGAAAGCTGCCGGCGGAAAGGGGAAGGAGAAGGTGGCCTCCACAGCCGATCCAGTGCTCCTATCTGACACTGAGTCAGATAGTGAAGAAGTGGCGGGGAACCCCGGTGGTGAGAAGACCACTGCTCCGGAGGTTACGACTGTTGCCTCCGGAGAACCAACGACGACGACGGCGACCGGCATCAAGAGACCGGCTCCATCGGGCTCGTCCCCGCCCGTCCGTACGTTCAGGCTCAAGAAAACCCGTAAGTACAAACGTCCTTTGTAGATTTATCACTATAAATTTATTGAAACTTATCTTCTTGTGCAGGCGTGGATGTTGACGCATTCCAGGGTGGAGCGCAGGGGAGTACCTCTCCGCCAATGACGGTAGGCTCGGTCAGCCTACCTGAGGCGTCGAACCAGGCGCCTGCGCCTGCATCCGCTGGTCCAGTCGCTCACTCCTTTGAGCCGACTGTTCCAGCTGAGATGACGTCACCGCCGACCGTGAGTGCGATTTTTACAGCATCCTTCACGGAGCCGGCGGTTACTGTTGCTGCTGCCTCCACGGCGGCGACCGCGGCGGATACCATGCCTCCGCCATCTACTGCGGCGGAAACCGTGCCGCCTCCGCCATCGGCCTCGACGGCCGAACCTTCAGGTACGCGCGAGGCTTCTCGCCAATCTTTGCTACCTTCCCATCTGCCTGACCTTTTGGATGGATTTCCCTTAGGTTCAGGTGATGGGTTCGGTGGCTATCGGCCTGTGATCGACCCTACAGGTGCGTAGGGTTCTTTTGGCCTTCATATATGTTTTTTTTTATATTACATCTTTTCCTAACTGCTTTGTTTCTTTTGCAGTGTCGGATTCCAATGAAGTGTATGTTCCAAGATGGAACATTCGCCGAGGAACAACCCTTCGTACCCCTGTGGAGTGCGTGGAATGGGCTCGTCACGCTGCTCCCAGTGGTGCGTTGGGGGAAGCCATGGCTAGCTACCAGGAGGGTTGGCTAAGCAATGAGCTTCGGGTTCTCCTCGCCCGGATGCAGCCGCGCGTCGAGCTGCTTTGTCGTGAAAACGACAAGTTAAAAGCAGCTCGCGCTAAAGAAGTAGCTCAGGCGCGGGCTATCCGGGAGGAGAACCAAAAACTCTCCGCAGCGGCTGCGGAGAAGGAGAAGGCCTTCAAGGCCCTCGAGGTTGAGGTTCAAGCGCGACTCGAGGCCTGCTCCAAGGCTGCCCAAGCTGTTAACGAACAGCTTCGGCTAGCTAAAGAGACTGCGAGGAACGCGACCGAGAGGGCCACCTAGGCTGAAGCTGTTGCTGAGCCTCTCCGCCTGGAGAATGAAGAACTTAAAGCCAAATTAGAGGCTCTTCAACAGGCTCATGATGCCTTGGCTATGGAGGATGCAAAGAAGCTTCAAGAGATCTTGGACCAGAGGGGCGTGCTTGCGCACACCGAGCGGAAGCTTAAGGGCGTTGAAGAGGCCGCTGCAAAGGATGTGCTTCTTGCCAATCTTAATAAGAGCGAAGCCGAACGCGCCTGCACCCAAGCTCAAGCCGCCCTTCAAGAAGCTCTGGTTGCCAAGGAATGGCTTCTTCGAGAAGCGTTGCCTCAGGTATTTTAGCTTTGTCTTCACGCTTTCCTTTGCGACAGAAGTCTTACACTTGTACATTTTCTTTGTAGGTTGTGCATCGGGTCTTTACAGAGACATCTTACGATGATGCTATGAGCGCAGCCCTCAACGCTTCTCATGAGGATGGGGAGCGGACCGGCTTCCTGCTTGGTCTAGGGTTTGCTGAGAAAGGCGTCCCGCCTTCCAACTTCCCTTTATATAATGCGGATACTGAAACTATTTACGACCAAGCAGTGAACCAGTATGCTGCCTTCCCGCATCCGGTGGTGGAGAAGGTGAATGAAATTGCTGCTGCTGACGATGGGCTTGCTGTCCTTAGAGCTTTCCTTGAACCGTCACACTCTGCTGATGGTGCGGGTCCAAGTGGAAGTGGTCCTGAAGCATGATCCAGAAGATCCCTTTCCACCACTAGCGTAGATATTTGCTTCTGTATTTCTTTTGTATGCGGGTATACACCCAGCAATGTATGTAATATTCGAGTCTTGATGAAATAAAGAATGTGTTTGTCCTTTTCTTTGTTTATTTTACGCATGTTTACACTTAGCAATTTCTTAGATAAGTTAACTTTTTGACGTGGTAAATTATAAGTTTATTTTGCTTCCTCTTTCATGATTGTGCGGGTAGGACCGTCACTTGCACTTAGTAGGATGGCTAAACTTACATTTGACCTGCGTGGAAGTTTTCCTCATCTTTTCCTTTGAAATTTTCTAAGTGTTCAGAATAAGTTAACCTTTGAACGTGGTAGATGATAGGTTGAAGTTTTGCTTCCTTGTTCGTGATTGTGCGGGTAAGACCGTCACTTGCACTTACAAGGATGGCTAAACTTTACTTACATCTGACCTGCGTGTAGGTTTTCCTTAACTTTTTAACATTTTTAGCGTTAGTGTTTATGCGGGTTTTGCCGCCTTCCACACGCAACTACTTACTTCTTCACACATTGATGCGGTGAATACCGGCACATGGGAAGTTCATAAGTTAAAGGTAAGGCTATCAACACATTGTGAAAGGAGAATCATTTCCATTAGAAGTGGCTCTTAGGCCTTTTCTTTACAAGTTTGGAATTGATCTACATATAACATTTGCGTAATTGAGCTCCATTCCATGTTCTTTGGATGGGAGTGCCATCGAGCCTTTCGAGCCGGTATGCGCCCTTTCCCAGAACTTGTTTGATAACGTATGGCCCTTCCCAGACCAGGGCCAACTTTCCTGGGCGTTCTTGGTTCGAAGCCTCGTTGTTACGCAGTATGTAGTCTCCTTCCTTGAAGTTGCAGAGTTTTACCCGCGTGTTGTAGTACTTTTGCATTTGTCGTTTGTAATTCTCTTCACGCACTGCGGCTAAGTCTCTGCGTTCCTCGGTTAGCATAAGGTCTAACCGTCTTTCCGCATCATTGTCTTCTGGCTGGATCAAGACCCTTGGTGAGGGTAAACCAATTTCGACTGGGACCATGGCTTCAGTGCCATAAGTGAGACTGAACGGGGTTTCTCCCGTACTGGCCTTCTTCAGCGTTCTGTTTGCCCAAAGGACGTGCGGAAGCTCATCCACCCAGCCGGATCTGTGTTTCAAGAGTCTTTTCTTTATGCCTTCGACGATGCTTTTATTTGCTCTTTCCACCTCACCATTACCTTGCGGGTGTGCCACTGAGGTAAAGGTGTGGGTGATTTGAAGTTCTTTCAGCCACTGCTGTAGCTTCTTGTCAGCAAAGTTGGTGCCATTATCGCTCACCAAATTCTGTGGAAGTCCAAAACGACAAATAATAAATTCCCAAATAAATTTTTTGATATGTTTTGCGGTTGTTTGGGCTAAAGGTTTTGCTTCTATCCACTTGGTGAAGTAGTCGATGGCTACCACTAGGAACTGAACATTTCCTGCTGCTGTGGGAAATGGGCCTGTCACATCGATGGCCCATTTCTGAAATGGCCACGAAGAAGTGACTGGAACCAATTCGTTTTTCGGGCGGTGCGTGTTGGGTGCGTAGAGCTGGCAAGACCTGCATTTTCTGATGTATGCCAGCGCATCCGTATGCATCCCCGGCCAAAAGTATCCCGCGTTGTTTAGCTTAGCTACAACAGCGCGTGGACCTGCGTGTACTCCACAGATGCCTTCGTGTACCTCCCTTAGGAGGTAGTCAGCATCCTGGTTGTCTACGCATCTTAAGAGTGGGCCAAGAAAGTTACGTCTGTAAAGGGTGTCATCGATGAGTTGATAATTCAGTGCTTTACAGCGTAGTTTTCTTGCCTGTGTTTTTGACTCTGGGAGTGTTCCTGCTGCAAGGTAATTTATTATTGGTGTCATCCACGTTTCTGTACCGATTTGGATGACACAAATTTCCTTGTGCGGGACTGATGGTGCCTCGAGGAGTTCAATGCGGATGTCCTTTCCCAAGTGGGTGAAGGCTAGTGATGCAAGCTTGCTTAACGCATCCGCAGATTTGTTTTCGCTGCGCTTGACGTGTATGACCTTACAATCATTAAAATCACGCATAAGGGTTTTTGCCTGGGCAAGGTACAGGGCCATTGTGTCGTTTACAGCCGTGTACATCCCATTTATTTGGTTGGCCACCAGCATGGAATCCACGTGGGCTTCCAAGTTTTTTACTCCCATCTTACGCGCAATTCTCAATCCGGCCAAGAATGCTTCATATTCGGCTTCATTATTCGTACTTGGAAAATCCAACCGAATAGCGTAAGTATATTCTTGGCCTGCTGGGTTGGATAATTTTAACCCTGCGCCTGAACCCTCGCTACTGGCTGCTCCATCAGTGTAGAGTCGCCAGACATCATTGATGTCCTGTGCTGGGGAGGGTTGAGCCTCCTCCTGGCACTCTTTCTCCCGCGAAGCGGGGATTTCTGCAATAAAATCGGCCAGGACCTGGCCTTTTATGGCTGGTCTTGGCTTGTACTTAATTGCATATTCTCCCAATTCAATTGCCCATTTGGCTAGACGTCCCGATAATTCGGGTTTGCCTAGAACGTTTGAGAGTTTGAAGTTGGTGAGAATGGTGATTGGGTGGCCCTGGAAATATCGTCTTAACCTGCGTGAAGCGTGTATAAGTGCTAAGACTAATTTTTCGAGGGTAGAGTACCGGGTTTCTACGTCTGTTAGTACACGGCTAACATAATAGATTGGCATCTGGATGCCCTTTCGTTCTACTAGCAGGACTGCCCCGGTTGCTCTATCTGTTGCGGAAAGGTATAGGATTAACTCCTCTCCCGCTTGTGGTGCTGTAAGTGTTGGGAGTTCGATCAGGCGTGACCGAATCTCCTGAAAAGCTGCTTCCGCTTCTGGTGTCCAGCGGAAGTGCGTTTTCTTCAAGCAGTTTCTCAATGTTGACACGAAAGGAAACGACTTATCCGCATGGTTTGCCAAGAAGCGATTAAGTGCGACTAGTCGTCCATTCAGTGTCTGAGCCTGTTTGATGGTGGTAGGTGATTCCATTTTAACAATGGCTTCGACCTTTTCAGGGTTCGCTCTGAAGCCATCTTTAGTAACAATGACTCCCAAGAACTTCCCTTCTTCCATCCCAAATGAACACTTGCTCGGGTTGAGCTTCATGTTTATCTTTCGGAGCGTGTTGAAAGTTTCTTCAATGTCTTTCAACATCACTTCTGGCTCGAGGCTTTTGATGACCAAATCATCCATATAGACTTCCAAGTTTCTCCCGATTTGAGCATGAAACTCTTTGTCCATCAGTCGTTGGTACGTGGACCCCGCATTCTTAAGTCCGAATGGCATCATTTTATAACAAAATGTACCATCGGGCGTCCGAAATGCGGTTTTGTCCTGGTCATCTATGGCCATGTGGATTTGGTGGTACCCCTTATACGCATCCAAGAAGCATTTAAGGCGAAATGGTGCCAACGAATCCACCTTGAGATCAATTTCTGGTAACGGATAACAATCTTTGGGGCATGCTTTGTTCAAATCTTTGAAATCTATGCACATGCGCCATTGTTTGTCATTCTTCGGTACCATTACGGGATTTGCAACCCATGTTTGATATCTACTAACGCGTACGATGCCTGCGTCAAGGAGTTCCTTGACTTGGGTTCTACACGCGTTAGTTTGTTCAGGCCCCATTACTCTGCGCTTTTGTACGACTGGCGTAACAGCCGGATCGCACTTGAGCTTATGCTCCGCCTTACTTCGGGGTACACCAGTCATGTCAGCTGGTGCCCACGCAAAGATGTCTGCGTTTTTCTGCAGTAAGCGTTTGAGTAAGGTGCGGGTGGGATCAACGATTGTTGGTCCAATGGTAACGGCCTGGTCGGGGTATTTGCCATTGAAGGCCCATTTTTCCGGTTCGGTGATGGTTGGTTTAGCCATTTTCGGTTTGGGTTTAGATGAGACAGATGCGATGCATACCTGGGGAATGCCAGTGATCATCGCTACACCCTCAGCTGTTGGCCATCCCATCATGCCGTGGACTGAAGATACCACGGCGTTGAATCTTGCCATCCCGTCTCTTCCGAATAGGATGTCGTACGTGTGGTGTGACTTTCTCATAACGACAAAATCCACGTCTTCCGTGCGTGAGTGATTCCCATCGGTAAGAGTAACGGGGAAAGATAGGATACCCAGGGGGGTTTCTGTACTACCATCAAACCCTTCCATTGAAGCGTAGACCGTTTCCAAGCGTTCTTTGTCTTCATCGTCCAGCTTGTCAAAGAACTGCCTGTACATCACTGTCGACGAAGCGCCGTTGTCAGCCAGAGTGCGAGAAGTGATGTAATGCCCCAGCTGGCTTTTGATGACGATGGGGCCTTCTTTGCTGGGGCCTCCTGGCACTCGCGGGAAGCGCACCTCAGCTTCCTTCCACGCGCATGGTTCTGTCACTCGTCTTTTTCTTCCTCTGACCTTGCCATGAACCATGTTGATGCTGATGTCGACGGGCTTTCGTCCGTTACCTCTGTACCGGTTGTCATTCCTTCCTCCCTTCTTGATTGATGCCACGAGATGTGCAAGTCTCCCATCCTTGACAAACGTCTCAACAATATCCTTCAGGGTTGTGCACTCTTCAGTACCATGACCCTTTGTCCCGTGGAAATCACAGGATTTGCTTTGATCCGCATTAGGTTTCTGCCGGATCAATGGGGCTTTTGGCCATGGCAATTTTTCCGTGGCAAATATCTCCGTGACGCTCTTGGTGAGTGGCGTCCACCGGTGTTTTCGGTTTGAAGGGTGTGTGCTGTCCCTTCCGCCAACAAGAGGGCGGGAGCTGGATGAGGTGTCAAAGTTTACCCTTGACTGCCAAATACCTAGCCGCCTCTTTTTGTTCTGCCGGGCGATCCTTACGTTGTTCTCCCTTGTCCTCTGCGTGTAGAGGTGTGTGCTCTGAGGAAGATCTCTTCCCAGCTGCTTCTCCGTCTCGGCAAAGCGCTTGGCTGCCGTCATGATGGCATCCCATGTGGATGGCATGCCGTCCTTACCCGTCAATGTGCGGATAAGCTCTGGGTACTCGGCGCCCTGGATGAAAGCAGCGCGAACAAGATCTTCACTTACGTTACCCAGACTCAGCTTCTTGGAGTTGAAGCGGGTGATGAAGTCTAGTAAAGATTCATCCTCCTCTCTAACGCAGTTTAGGATCGTCCACTGCTCTTCCGTATACTTCCTCTGCTGGCTGAAGTGCTGGCTGAACTTGTTCTGAAAGTCCGCCCAGTCATATATGTGGTGGACCGGTAAACGATCGAACCATGCCCTGGCTGCTCCGACCAGAGTCATCTGGAACATGTAACACCACGTGGGTTCCGTCCAGTTGCTGACGGTAGCCCCCGCAATGAACCTGTTCAAATGGTCGTCTGGGTCGGATAGACCATCATAAGTGCCAATGTTGGACATTTGTTTGGCACTTCTCGGGGCGATTGCTTCCGCAATATCCCTTGCAAATTTTGACTTGCCTGCATTCGTAGCAGTTGGTCTAAAGGTTTTGGAGAAGTCACGCGGGTTTCTCTCCGCGTTTGTTGGCTTAAAGGCTTCCCAAAAATTCCTTTTTGGCTGGGAGTCCGTTTCCTTACGCTTCCCTTTCGCCTTATGGCGAGGGTTTGCGTCGGTATCGGACTCCTCCCTCTCTTCGTCTGAGTACTCGCCCTCGCTGTTCATAATGAGGTGTTGGCGAGTACTGCCGAATTCGTCAGCCTGTTGAACTGAGCGCAAGGGTTCGTCCAATTCGGCCTGGAACTCTTTTTGACGTGCTTCGGCCCACGCCTTCACTTGATCTAGTGTTTGGCGAGGGACCCTCGTTCGTCTTTCCAGCTGGGTATCGGTGAACCCCAGTGGGATATTTACTGCACTTGTCCGGTTGTTTTCTTGTTCTTCATAAACATCATTTATCCTTTATTTTTTCTCTTATGATGATGTCAGTTATTCACCAATTTCTGTATGGATTCTTTACCCTCAACGTCTTTTGTATCGTCATAATCATCCTCGTCTTATAGTACTCTATCGTTCTTTAATTCATCAAATTGTCCTAGTTCAGAAGTTTTAATTCCGGAATTTTCCATTAGTGAAATATAAAATCATCATCATCGTATTCGTCTTTATCGTCTTGATGTACATGTGTACATAATTGAGGAATATGTGAAGGATTCTTTAAAAGGATAATCAATGCATTAGTTTATTGAGTATCTTGATAAAATACACAGTTACAATGAGTTTGATATATAAACATAGAAACTACCGGTTGTGTTGGTTTGTTGAATCATTGTGACTATTGTAGATAAAGTAACCGTTTAGAGCATTCACATCGTATCCCTTATTTTCTGTGAGTGGGGTTTTTATAATGTATGAAGTGATTTAGTGTGTTATGAGTAGATAAGAGAGCTGTATATTTAAAAATTTATTGTTCATCCTCTATAAATTTTTAATACTTTATAAAAATGGTTATGAGTAAAGGAAAGATAAAAGGCAATGATAAAGATTAAAAGAAAGTATTAATTAATTGAAAACAAAAGAGTAAACATAATAAATTTTATTGTAATTTTAAATTTTAAAGACAGAGAAAGAAATATGAATGCTATTCTGTATTTATGTTCAAGCTTAAACAACTAGAGTTTATCTGCCTAGAACATTTAAATGGTAACAAAAATATTTGTTTATAGAACTACTATTGCACATTAGACAATTAACGTCTAATAATACAAATAATATATATAGCAAAAAAAATCCATTTCACACAATATTTTATAAAATACAAATTACAAAAATTTCAAAGTTAACATTACATAAACGCCGATACAAAATTTCATCGAAAAATGCAGTTTGCCATAAAAATTGACCATTCTTCACAATTTTCTATGTAGTCATCTTTCCTTCTCCTAACATGAGAAAATTTTGAATCAATGAAAATAATTAGAACTAAATAAATAAAAACCTAACTACTTGATTTTAATTTTTAAGCCTCAGTCCCACAAGATGATATTCAGACTACTGTCAAAATTCTCATAATGTTTGGGTTGAAAGTTGAAACTTAACATGATTGACATCTAAAGTCAAAGTACCACTCTTTTCACATACAGTAGTATCAGTATAATAAGAGCTTTGTAGAATACATTAGTCTATTTTGTGGACTTTTAAGGTCAAACATACAAGATTTGTTTCTAAGTTTACCTACACTCAAA
Source organism: Bidens hawaiensis (assembly GCF_021521415.1). Classification (NCBI taxonomy): domain Eukaryota; kingdom Viridiplantae; phylum Streptophyta; class Magnoliopsida; order Asterales; family Asteraceae; genus Bidens; species Bidens hawaiensis. The sequence goes on from NW_027493200.1 coordinate 169,058, forward strand.
GCCTAATTAGGGCTGTAAACGAACCGATCGAACACGAACAAGGCTTTGTTCATGTTCGTTCAAGAAAATATTGTGTTCACGAACGGTTCACGAACACTTACCGAACGAGATTTTTTGTTCGTGTTCGTTCATTAAGGAAATTAATGTGTTCACGAATGGTTCATGAACACAAATAAAATCGATAAAGGCTAGAGAATAAGACCAATTTATTCATCAATGTGAATATTGAAAGCCTGTAAATGAATCGAATGAACACGAACAAGGGCATATTCATGTTCGTTCATTTAACTTTATAATTAATCAAATAAATATTTATGTTCATGTGCGTTTATTTAAAAATGGACATTTGTGTTTGTTTATGTTCATTTGTTTAAAATCTAAACAAGCATAACTAACAAAGATAAACGAACATAAATAAACATATATGAACCAATGCTAATGAACACAAAAAAAACTTAAATGAAAACACAAAAACGGACACAAATTAACAAATATAAAACCTTTAAGCAAATGACATATTCAGATAATATTTAATTATTTTTTATTAGTACATAAACGAACATAAACGAACGTTCATGAACATAAAGAACGAACGGAACATGTGTTCGTGTTCGTTAGTTTAATTAAACGAACACAAATTTTATGCTCATGTTCGTTCATTTATTAAATAAACGAACATAAACGAACTTCCCACCGAACGGTTCACGAACTATTCAACGAACGTTCGGTTCGCTTATACGCCTAAGCCTAATTATATTCATTTCTAGAGATGCAATCAATATAAAGAGCTCTTCAATCTTTAAAGTGGAAAACTAATCAACTGACCTAAAAGTCAAAACTAGTTATCAAGTGGTAAGATAAGAGTATCTCTAACATGCAGAAGCAACCTTAATTTTAAGGGTCAACTTGACTGTAGCATCAAATAACTCTACAACTTTGACAAAATCATCCTTCAGAAATCTCATGGATGTTGATGCAAGAATTCTGAAGCATAAAAAAAATATAATAAATAATAATCTTTAAAATGTGTGATTTCCACTTCATTTGCTTTTATATACACCATTTCATACAACACGTGTTCTACTAGCATCATCCAACAAGTTTAAAATTTTCATTTCACATGTCTGACCTATATGGGGTAACATAAAAAAGGTAAAACTGGCAAAACAAATATAATTAAATACTAGTGTATTCAGTAAACTTGACTTATATGGAATGATTGTGTGGACACCCTTGAAATCCTGGGAACACAACTTGATTGATTTTATCTTCCAAGTCATACATTACCTACACACATTGACATATTTAAAAATATGAAATATAAAGTTATAAATTTATTATGATCAACAAATTATAAAACTCACTTTTTGCCCTTTCTTGTTCATCTCTTTTAGCCCCCTTCTTGTAAAAGATGATTGCTCCATGTGGCCCATATAGTCTTACATGTGGTTGTTACTTGTCAGTTAATAAAGGACCAAACCTTAAACATCTTCCTAAGAGAAAGATACTTCGTAAATCTAACCCACAATCCAACTAAAGAAAATTCAAATTAACTATTGTAAGTGCGCGTTTATCAAAGAAAATCATGTTATCTTGACAACTAACAAACCTTTGCTTATGCTCTAATATTTTTTCCAAAGCTTTTATCTCAACTTTATCATATTTTGAAAATAGTCGGACCCACGCTCTTGTTAGGATTAGTGAAGGCCTTTGGATTGGGTTTGTTGGTTGACGATTAGAAGACAAAAGGGGGCGACCCGTTTAATTATGGAGGATGACCCATTTGGAGTTTTCTTGGTCCATACTCTATTAAACCTAATTGTTATCTATATATACCTAGTCATGTACTGTAATATTTTGTACCGTGCTTAATAATAATATCTAGTTGCAGCCCGTGGACGTAGGTCGCCTTGACCGAACCACGTAAAATCCCGTGTCTCTTATTTATTGCTTTTGTTTGTGCGTGTGTGTTTGTGTTTCCGCTGCATACCGACTCTGTTTAATACCTAACAAGTGGCATCAGAGCCGAAAGTTTTTTGAACACACGGTGCACTGAGAGGAAGAATTATTTCTGGTTTATAAATCGTATTCGTAACCCATGCAAATTGTTTTTTCTTGGTGTGACACGTTTTCCAAGAAGTTTTTCAAGTTAATTATTTTGTTGTCAAAGGGGTTTGATTTTGTGCTTTTGTCATGACCAGCAACCAAAAAGAAGCCATATAAAAAAAATTGGGATTTATTTGTTTTTTTGTGTGTGGCTTGTTCGACGAATAGTGAGGAAGAAAAAAAATATTCCTTTTTTGTTTTCAAGTGTTTAGGGTTTTTTTGCAAACCCTTGGAGACGTCAACGAATCTGTCACGGAATCACGCCGTCATCGTCAAGGTGATTACATATGTTCTTATATCGACGCTTGTTCACCACTGTGAATCGTGGGCAACAACCATTTTTAGTCAACATTAAGAGAGACAAGAGACATGTGTATTCGTTCTTGTTTTCTGATTAAAGTTCTGTTTATTAGGGTTTGTTTGTTTCAGTTTGGGTGCTTCAAGTATCGGGTATTTGTTGACGGGTTTCGGGTTGCAAGAAAGGTTTGTTTTTTTGGTTAAAAAGTTGTTTGTTGGTTTTCTCGTTTGCGATGTCTGAAGACGGGAAGGTTCAAATCGACAAGTTTGACGGGAATGATTTTGCATGGTGGAAAACGCAAATAGAGGCGTTACTTGGGGAACATGATTTGGATATGGTATTGGAGGAAAAGCCGGATAAAATGGATAAAGCCGAAGAAGCAATTTGGAACTCAAAGGACAAGCAGGCTAGAGGTAAAATTACATTGGCTTTGACGAGGAGCGTTGCATTTAATATTATGAAAGAAACCACGGCTCGTGGTATGATGACGGCTCTGTCAAATATGTATGAAAAACTGTCTGCAGCCAATAAGGTGTTCTTTCTTGATGAGGGAATTGTTTATAACAAGGATGCACGAGGGAAGTTCAGTCACGGGTCACATAAATAATTTCAACTCGATCATGTCAAGGTTAGCTTCTGTGGGCATGAAGTTGGATAATGAGACTCAAGCTGTTATATTGTTATCTTCTTTGCCAGATAGTTGGTCTGGAACTGTAATGGCCATTACTAGTTCTGTCGGGGCCGATGGTTAAACATTTGAGGGGGTCCAAGACATTGTGTTGGATGAAGACGTTCGCCGGAAAAACACGAGTGGCGGAACATCTTCTGCTATGTTTTATGCTGTAGGGGAAGGGAAAATAACAGGAGCAGTGGGAGTCAGGGGAGGAGTTCGTCTAGAACTCGGAAGAATGTGAAGTGTTGGAGGTGTAATGAAGTTGGACATGTTAAGAGTGATTGTCCAGATTACAGGGAAAGGCTGCTGAGGTGAACACAACTGAACATGTTAATGAAGGCATCAGTGATGACGAGGCATTATTTTGTAGTGTTGATAGCATGGTGGACTCTTGGGTCATGGATTCCGGATCTTCGTTTCACACTACGCACAGCGGGGAGACGATGGTGAATCTAAAGGTCGGTAACTTTGGGAAGGTACGTATTGCTAATGGTGATGTTCTTAATGTTACGGGCATGGGGGATGTTAATTTGGTAACTCCATTGGGAACCATTTGGAACTTGAAGAATGTTAGGGTTATTCCATCGTTGAAGAGAAGGCTTATCTTTGTTAGTCAATTTGATGAACTAGGCATGGAAGTAAAGTTTGGTGGAGGTAAATGGAAGGTAACTAAAGGTAATATGGTTATTGCTCGTGGAAACATGTATGGTTCATTATACATGGTGCAGGTGCCTACTGAGGGAAGTATGACCGTCCCTCAAAACAAAGTCGGGTTCGCTAAGTAGAAGGGGCAAAATAAGGTTCAATTTGCAACAGTAGAGCCTGGTGCCAAGGTGATTCAAGTTGAGCGGGGTCGGAGGTCTAAAACAAGTCAGAGATTTGGTGACAGTGGGAGCGCGGGTTGTGTTCTGGGAACAGTTACAAAAAAAGTTGGGTTTTGAAGACCGTTATTCCGATTGATAAAATCTCTCCTGGGAACTCTTGCTGAAAGAGGAGAGTGGTAGTGGTTCTCGGGTTATCTCTGGATCTGGTGGATTGTGCGTATCAATTGAGATAGAGGACGGATCAATTTTGGCTGATGAGTTGGGGCTCGGAGGAGCTTCAACTAGCCCTTCTTGTACTTGATATTGAAGGGGGTTGCTGCAACTAGGTGGTAAGTCTTAGCTTGTTTATGGGAACTGGAAGCTTGGAAGACTTGCTAATAAAGAGTACTGATATTACTATTACTGATGACTGGGTTGCTTTGTACTTGAATGGTGGGCTAGAGTTTATCGCAAGGACTTAAAGTGGGAGATTGTTAGGATTAGTGAAGGCCTTTGGGTCGGGTTCGTTGGTTGACGATTAGAAGACAAAAGGGGGCGGCCCGTTTAATTATGGAGATGCCCATTTGGAGTTTTCTTGATCCATACTCTATTAAACCTAAGTGTTATCTATATATACCTAGTCATGTATTGTAATCTTTTGTACCGTGCTTAATAATAATACCTAGTTGCAGCCCGTGGACGTAGGTCGCCTTGACCGAACCACGTAAAATCTCGTGTCTCTTATTTATTGCTTTCGTTTGTGCGTGTGTGTTTGTGTTTCCGCTGCGTACCGACTCTGTTTAATACCTAACAGCTCTAGCCTTATCTTTAATCATCATGATTGTCTTCATTGATGTGATAACAAAATCAGGATGCGCATCATTACACACATTAGCAAAATTGGATACCGACTTAAAGCTACTTGTTTGGATTTCCCGTCTGATCATCAAAATTATATATCAAGTAACAAAAGTGAACCTCGCAACAACCAAAATGTTGTGAACATTTCATTGATTAAATCATTTCAAGATTCAACACCATAATTCCCAATCTATATTTAGCTAACATTTCGAATATAGTAACTCATCTCGAACGTGTTTACAATCAAATGAAAGATATCTTGAAGTGTGCAAAACAGTAGTTAGATGAAGTAAAAGTAATAATAAATTATACCTTTAACACATCATCATCATATGGTGCTTCAGGAGCAGTAACTCTAATTATTTCACATGTATATGCAGGCTGCAGCAACAAGAGGCTTAACTTCTTTGTCATGATGTTTTAGCAATTATGACTTTACAATGCAATTACAAAAGGTTGCATAGATTTTAATACTTCCTACGGTGGTAATTGCTCTAACTTAGATAAAAATGATGAAGCTTGCTGCAGTAAACCAAAGCATATGCATCATGTTTATAACATCTATCAAACATCACCACTTCAACTTTTGTCCCTTTTTCCAAAATCTATAATTCAAAGATGTTTTGGTACCGGTAATATGACGTTATCATTCGCAATACGTGAACGTAGATTTCTAAAACTAGAGGTTGAAACTAACTAAACTAAAAGTATTAAAAAACATCATAATCAAATAATCATAACTGACATTAGGAATGACAAAAGTTGCAAAAACGTTACACAATTCACTCACTGTTTATCTTCTTCATCCCTTCAAAGTTCAAACCGAACCCTAATTCCAACTGCCACCCAAAGTTTCATAAAATTGTCAACATGCCTATGAATTCTCCCCAAAATTCACAATAATAAACCAAAAAAGACATAGCAAAACGGAAAACAAATAAACTTATGTGTTTTGTACAAGTGGAAGTCTTTACCCTATAACACCATAAAGCAGTTTTCTTTTACTAAATGACAAATAACCTAACTTCATGCCCAAACATACGATAAATTTGAATGTATTGCCCACTCTATGAAACAAAACCCTAATTTTAACCAAATTCACACAAAATTACAGCAAGTTAGTAAGACTATTCATTTCTCAATTAGCACTTCAAAATTCAAAACCTAAAAAAGAAAAAGAATGCAGTTATTCCTAACTTCAAGCATCAAACAAAAAAATTAACGTCTAGTATTTGAAAACTAAAACAAAAATCGTTGAAATAAAAAATCATATTGTTACGTTCTACACAGATTAGACCTAGGGTTCCCAATTTCACTCATACGGCTTATTCAAACAAAAAACTCCAAATTCGCAACAAATTACAACATATGTTAAAATATAAACTCATATTATTGCAATAAACACAAAATTATACCTGCATGTGTTTTGAATTCGTAATCAAGCAAATAACTAGGTCTGTGTTTGTGCAAATCCCCGTAACGGCTCTGCATGAAGGAATTGATGTATGTTTGTGAAGAAATAGGGTTTGTGCAAGGTTGAATTGATGGAAGAAATAGCCTCTGCGTGAAGCAATCGGCTCGAAATTGTCATAACCCTAGCTCTGAAGGAATTGGGGTCTTATTAGGGCGCGAGATTTAGAAATAAGTGACACCGAGAGACGACAGACATACTTAAAAGTGTATTCCGTATTTTTTTGTTATGACACTAAAAGATGACGAACGCAGTACATGTCATCCTTTCTTCAAATATTATAGAAGATGACAATGTTTTATGACACACATTTTTTACCTGTCATAAATCCAGTTGTGTGTCATAGTTGTCATGTCATTAAAGGTATATTTTCTAGTAGTGATTTGAATTCATTGTATGTAGCTCACATTACATGATTTTTTTTTCATGAGATTTGAGTATAATTTTAACAATTAAAGTAAACTTGAGTGTTCAAATATATGTTTAATTCGACTTTGTCTCATGTTTAAGCCCGACTCGGTGCTCAAGATACACGAAGTCTCAATTTTTTGCATTTGCATGTTCAAATACACAATTATTTGATATGAGGCATATGCATCGATACTAGGATATAATATTTGGTTTGATAGATAGTTATTTGTTACAATTCCCATCCTATATTTTTTTAAATAACAAAAAACAATTTACGGCTTGTCAATTGCTATTCATATCTATAATTTTGGCCATCTAGCAAATAACAACATAATACTTTTAATCGACCGCTATTAATTATAAATTTGTAGCCGCCGTTATAACCCAATTGAATAGGTTTTATAAATGGCTTTTAAAAATATTGGTAACCATATACAACGGTGTACCCGTTATATAAAATCAATTTGACGACACAAATGATGCTTTTAAAGCGGTTTGATAACCACTGTCCACTCTGTTGTTATAATTAATTTGGCAGTTTCCATGTTTACACCAGTTTGCAAACTGTTGTGATTAATTATTTTTTGGCACGTGATGATCGTTTAAATGGGTTTAATAACCGTTTTAACTGTAAGTTTTATAAAAAAAACAGCACAACATTATAAACCGGTCGGCCAACCGTTGTATTACATCATAATTATCGCTTTAAAAGCGGTTCATTTGTAGTAGTGACCCAAACGAGTGATTTATATATAAAGTCAGTATACACTCTGAACACTTAAGAGAATGAAAATTGCCTAAAATACATTCGTAAAAATATCACAATGTAATCTACTTCTTTACAAATTAGTATAGATATTACAATATTCCTGTTATGACACATACGTACATTATGCAAATATGAACACGTAAATTCTAGTGAAGTAAATTAAGTTTGTAACGTAAATTCTCAAAGATTGTTTACAAAAAGAGCAAGAATACTTCAATGAATACTAAATGCTAGTATCTGAAATTTTAGTGCCGATGACATTTGAAACTTTTAAAAAATATTTTTTAGTAACGGTTTCAATAAAGGTGGGAAATAGTCTCTTTTGCCTCCTTTTTGTAATCCTATATAAAGGGTCTATGCAATGTGCATTACATTTGCATCAATAAACATAAAATATTCATTAGAAAGAGCTTGAAAGAAAATGAAACAAGAAACTGTTGTTGTGATAGTCGGAGCAGAACTAGCTGGTATTGCAACATCAGCATGTCTCAATCTTCTTTCTATCCCAAACATTGTTCTTGAAAGGGAAGATTTCTATGCATCGATATGGAAATAAAAGGCTTACGATCGCTTAAAGCTTCACTTAGCTAAAAGCTTTTGTGAACTCCCTCATATGTCATTCCCTTTGTCCGCACCCACATTTGTGCTAAAAGACATGTTTGTACAATACTTGCAAAATTATGTGTATCAGTTTAATGTAGCTCCGTTGTACCAACGCAGCGTCGAGAATGCATGGTATAATAGCATTGCACAAAAATGGGTGGTTACCGCCAAAAATTGGGTTTCGGGTTTGGTCGAGGAGTACGTGTGTGAGTTTCTTGTGGTGGCAACCGGTGAAAATAGCGAAGGTTTTATTCCTAATGTAAATGGTTTAGATAGCTTCAGAGGGTTCTTCATCCATTCTAGTGAGTATGTTAATGGAAAAAGATTTGGACACAAAGATGTGCTTGTAGTTGGTGCTGGAAATTCGGGTATGAAAATTGCATATGACTTGTGCAATTGGGGTGCTCAAACATCAATAGTTGTGCGTAGCCCAGTAAGCGCGCTAAACGCTCTCCTGCGTGATTTATGAATATTAAGTTGTCGGTATTTTATATAATAAAAGCATATTTTTGATATATTTTAACATTTTATTCTATTATTTTTGTTGTTGTGACAGATACATATGCTTACCAAGGAGTTAGTGCAACTCGGAATGTATGTACTAAAGTATATTCCTTGCTTTTTCGTTGACAAGATGGTCTTTCTTTTGAGTAAGTTGTTGTATGGAGATCATGGTGTATATGGAATACAAAGGGCATTCAAAGGACCATTCATGATAAAAAAACCTATCATTAATGTTGGGACAATTTCAAAGATCAAAATAAGAGACATTGAGGTAAATCCCTCTATCATGTTTTCATATCTAATAACATTTAAAACATTAACTGACGATCGTGTTATTTTTATTTTCTTTTCGTCTCTAGGTTATGACGGCCATTGAAGAAATAAAACGTGATCAAATCAAATTCACAAATGGTCAAGAGAGACAATTTAATGCCATTGTCTTTGCTACCGGTTTTAAAAGCACTGTGCGAAAATGGCTTAAGGTAACTAAAGTTATTACACTTAATTTGTTTACTTAACCTTTTGTTTTTTAATCTTAGCATTTTCGGTTTAATCTAGGATGATGGTGGACTCTTCAACGAGAATGGAATGCCAAAATATAAAAGCCCTAATCATTGGAAAGGGGAACATGGTCTTTATTGTGTTGGATTTGCGAGTGCTGGATTATTTGGTATCTCAAATGATGCGAAAAACATTGCTGATGATATCTTAAAAATTGTTCATGGAACTAAGCTCCTATCTAGAAAATGTAGGTGTGAATGTTGTCGTGTAGTCGTTTACGATTACTACTTATTAGTTTAATGATTTTATTATTTTAATGCTTGTTTCCTTTATATTTTAATGCATTTATATCCTCGGATATATTTTTGATTGGTAATAAAATTTATCTCCATGTTTACATTGTATGGGTCAAGTTATTCTACAAAGTGGAACAAAAATGAGAAGGATGAGAAGTCATATATAATTGACATGTGTCAAGTAGGGACAAAAAAAAAATGGTATAAAAGTAATATTACACATTTTCTCTCTTCACTTGCAAGTCACATGTTGATTCCCCTATCATTTTTAAACGTCTAACTTTATCATATGATATTTTTTTAAAAAAATAAAATTCACCATAATAACAAGCATTTTTTACCTTTAATATGAGTATAATTTTGTTATATAATAATAAAAAGTAATTTACGTCATTGTGTCTTTTTGCGTACCATTGTGTCTTTCGTCATTGTGTCTTTTTGTTTGTTATTATGTTTTTTCGCCATTGTGTCTTTCATCTAATCATTGTGTTTTTTTTTAAATACTAATAACACCGTTGTGTAATAGTGTATATATATATAATGAAAAATACCAACAAATTATCTAATACATAAAACACAATGATGGATGCATATTACACAATAACCTGAAACGTAAGACACAGTAATGAATACATATAACAACACAATGGCCTGAAACGTAAGACACAATGGTAAATACATATAATACCGTGGCCTGAAACGTAAGACACAATGGTAAATAATATAACACAATGGCCAGAAACGGTAAGACACAATGGCAAATAATATAACACAATGGCCTGAAACGTAAGACACAATGGTAAATACATATAATACAATGGCCAGAAACGTAAGACACAATGGTAAATAATATAACACAATGGCGTGAACCGCAAGACACAATGGTAAATACATATAACACAATGGCCATAAACGTAAGACACAATGGTAAATAATATAACAAAATGGCCTGAAACGTAAGACACAATGGTATATACATATAACACAATGACCTGAAATGTAAAACATAATGGAATCTATATATTACACAATGCCTTGAACGTAATACACAAACAACATAATACTATTTTTCTCAAATTAAGTGAATATTGAACACAATGACTAAAGCACAAAGATAAGTATAAAGACACATTCTCAAAGACACAATGACGCACGAAAGACACAATGACGTAATATTTGTGTTAATTTTTATCTTTAATATGAGTATCAATTGAAAAACACAATGACCAACATTTATAACACAATGCATAGAAAAACGCAATTAAAAACACAATGGACAACTAAATAACACAATATAAAAAAACCCACCAACTTTTTTTTTATATAACAATATGATATTCATATTAAACATAAAAAAATGCTTGTTATTATGATAAATTTTTTTTAAAATGTCGTATGAAAAAAGTTATAGACATTTTAAAATGATGGCGGAATTCACATGTGTCTTGCATGTGGAGAGAGAAAGTCTTCATAAGTGGGTTATTACCTTCATGCCATTCTCATCTATTTTTATTTAATTTTTATTCTTGAATTAATCTCCACCATCCAAATCTAATGGATTAGATTCCTTCTCACCCTTCTCATTGTTGTTGTCCTTTGTATTTTAACTTTACCCTACATTGTATTACTATGTAACTATAATACGATCAATATAGCCTAAATATGAAATTTCTATAAATTTAGTACCATTTAAAAAACGAATAAATACATACAATGTATCAAAAACTAAAAACGTTTTGTTTTTCTAAAACCTAAACTATAAATGTTTTGTTTTTCTAAACCTAGCCAACTGGTTTTATACCTGTTCGGTGGGCATGTAATGTAGTTTAATGTCATAATGTCATGAACATATTACATTTTATTCTAAACAAAAACAAAATTAGTGTAAGACCAAAATACAAGTCGTTTATCAAATAAAAAAAACTGACCTGCGATATTATAAGAATCACAAAAAGATGTCAATATGGTCTAGTCATTTTGAGAACATAAAATCGCATACAAAGTCATTAATGGAACATTACATGAGTGCAAAACAGTTTAGCTCCTTTGCAACTGATCAGTCTCGTTTTTGCTTTACAAATCCAGATTCCACCTATAGAATAAGTTAGTCCGGTGGATGGGTACTTTGACATAATAATGTGAAAAATTAATATGTCTTAATGTTATGTATTTCTCAATAGCAACACCCAACCATGGTTCATAACTCCATCATATTGTATGACTGTTGTGCATTGGATATCTTCTTGTTTAGTACAAGAGTAGTATCCAATCCATGAATCTGCCTTTTTTATTGATTGTAAAATGTTATCAAGCCAAATATAAGAATAATATTGATGTTTCTAAATTGTTATTGCAAGTGATCACTAATCAAATAAAAGAAAAATATCATAGCTATATATGGTATTTCCTGCCCGTCTATTCATGAATGGGTCAATTTGGATTAACTTTCATCTTTACTGGTCAAACTGGTAAAACAAAATAAAAAATGGCTAAAAAGAAACGTGTGAACTGGGTTGAACATGTTGTGAGTTGTTTAAAGTGTAATGCTAGGCATGTGTTAAACTAAAAATAGCTTTATTCGAAACAAAATAATTATTGAAAAATACTTTTTGTAATCAAATTTAACACAAATTATTTTTGATAAAAAAGAGTTTCTCGTCAACCCATCACAAGCATTATTTACCGGAACCCATTTGACATGCATCTTTATCCTACTCATTTTGCGACCTGTAGTGATTAGTAATGGGTGTGTATAGTGGTCAATTTCAAACCACTTCGATGAAAATGGACCATTTAGATCGAGGTGGGTCAATTTCAAACCACTTCGATGAAAAGGATCAAAAATTTAATAGGTATCACTGGCAGGTATGATTCTTGATCCGGTGTTGGCCCCTCTGTTGAAGATAGATATCGTTTGTGATAGTCGCTTGGTTTAAATTCGTCTCTTTAGTGAGAAATCTGTCTCCACTATGTAGCAAGTTAAAACATATATTTCGTTGTTCTTGATCATGAACGTTGTTCTCTGCATATGTGCATGATTTCTCTTATTCTGAATCGTCTCCAGATGTACATCTGTACCTAATCAAAACGCAATTCCAATAGTGTGATGGTTGCGAATCAGCCTCTAATATATGTTTTCAATTTGAGGTTTATGTTAATCGATTGCAACCCAATTTTCGATGTTCTTAGATGTCTTGATACAAATTTCCGGATTTGATGATTTTGTTCAAATTGATGACCAAAAATGATGTTTTAGGTTTCGAATTGAAGATATCAAGTATTAATTTGATTGTTACTTGATGTCGATTGCGAGGATACAACAACAATGACCATATCTAGTAAAATATCACTAATAGTAAGGCTAGCAGTAGAGTCTAAGGAGGGTGAGATGTAGGCAAACTGTACTTCTATCCCAATGAATAGAGATGTTGCTTCCGGAGAGACCTAAGGTTCCAAAACCATTAGATGTTGATTGCGAGGATGTTGATTTCAAACTTCTAACGTGAATGTGATGTCAGTTAGCGAATATAGGGGACCAATTTCAATTCCGATTTCAATGATTCTAGGTATTGATTTCATTATCGATCTTGTTGGTCATATCGATTCTTCATCTCGCTTTCAGATTCAGAGAATCATATCATCATATAGATTCAATGACGTTCTTGATTTTCCATATTTTAGCAGGGGTGATCCTACGAAACCCTAGAATCGTAACCATGCTCTTATAATCAAGAACATTATCACTGATCAGATAACATCTTTTGGAGATCAGATGCACATAGAATAATTAGGTATATTGAATCAACTAACCAACAATATATTTATACACATGTCGGTTATATACTTTCCTAACCAGTGCTTTGAAGCATCACGATGGTTGCAGTTGTCTGAATCGTTAACTGCCACTAACTATTGTTTACAATATAAAATAATACATGTGACATAAATAATAATAATAATAATAATAAAGTCAAGATTATATTCTAATATAGATATATATATGTTCTTTTCTTTCTTTTATGTCAGTTTCACAATTTACTTCCTCAAAACAGGAACACCCAAGGTTTTTCCTTCTATCAAAGTTCCATTCTCAGTTTCTTTTTACTTGTTAGATTTTGGCTTCTTATTCACAAATGGCAACAACCATTCATTCTTTATCGTTCTTCCCACTATTCTTACAAAGCTAATCCTTGTACAAATATCCAAATCTTCTTTGAAAAACAGAGCATTCTCATATTTTTCTATTCCTTTATCATTGCCGGTAAGCAGTTGCGCTGGTCCCTAATTCCTTTTATCGTTGTCGGAAAGCGGTTTGTGTTGGTCCCTTGATTCATTTATTGTTTCCGACAAGCGGTTTACGTCGATCAACTGATTCCTTTAAGCGCTATGCAATTCTTCGTGTCCGGTTGTTTTGTTGTTCTTCATAATCTTCATTGTATCCTTTATATATCTTTTCACTTGTTGATGTCGTTTATTCACCAATTTCTTTATGGATTCTGTACCCTTAACGTCTTTTGTATCGTCATAATTGTCCTCGTCTTATTGTACTTTATCGTCTTTTAATTCATCAAATTGTCCAAGTTCAGAAGTTTTAATTTTGGAATTTTTCATCAGTATCAATTCTTGTTCCATCTCTATTATTTCAATTGTGTGTTTCAACCTTGTAATTGCGCGTAATTTTGACATTCTACAATCGGGATTGTTGTTCATTTCTTGCCTCTACTCATGTCCGCTTTTCATCTTCCCATCTCTTACCAAGATGATATAATTCTTTTCCCTCCGATTTCTAACCGTGGCTCTGATACCACTATTTTAGTGGAATCCAAAATCATCATCGTCGTATTTGTCTTTATCGTCTTAATGTATATTTGTATGCCCTGCTTGGGTGCGCGCATAATGTGTATATGTGTGAACCCTCAGGTGGGCTAAAGTGAAATTGCACTAATTTTGACGTTATTTTACTAGTCTCGTGAAAATAACGTTAAAAGTGGCGGAAGGTTAATCAGGCATCATGTGGTAGCGTTGATAGCCGAAAGACAAGGGTACATGCACCAATCGGCCGGTGTCCCAATGGTTGGGTGTTATGTGCCTCATGTCTATGGCTTGATACAAAACTACCAGAGCTGGGGGTCTCACCGGAAGCAGCCTCTCTATTCCTACGGGGTAGAGGTAAGGCTGTCTACATCTTACCCTCCTCAGACCCTACCATAGTTTTGCTATTGGTGGGATATACTTAGTACGATGATGATGATGTCTTAATGTATATTTGTATATAAATAAGGAATATGTGAAGAATTCTTTAAAAGGATAATCAATGCAATGGTTTATTGAGTATCTTGATAAAATACAAAGTTACAATGAGTTTGATATATACACATAAAAACTACCAGCTGTGTTGCTTTGTTGAATCATTGTGACGATTGAAGATAAGGTAACCGTTAGAGCATTCATATCTTATCCCTTATTTTCTATGAGTGGGGTTTTTATAATGTTGAAGTGGTTTAGAGTGTTGTGAGGGTATAAGAGAAAATACAGTGATTTTTCTGTATATTTGAAAAGATATTGTTCACCCACTATAATTTTTAATATTTTTTAAAAATTGTTGTGAGTAAAGAAAAGATAAAAGGTAATGATAAAGATATAGAAGAAAGTACTATTAATTAAATGAAAACAAAAATGTAAACGTAATAAATTTTAGTGTAATTTTTAATTTAAAAATTGAGAAAGAAATGAGAATGTTATTTATATTCTTAATTTCTTATAAAGGTATTTATGTTCCAAGCTTAAACAACCAGAGTTTATATACCTAGAACATTTAAATGGTAACAAAAATAACATTAAATAATTTTAAGTTTATTAATTTATCATCTAATTAACACTAGCCTTTCTATCTAATAAACCTAAGATAAAATGTTTAGTAAACTGCAAATTTTGTCCCTGTGTTTTTTAAAATCTGCAGTTTTAGTCCAATGGTTTCAAATCTACGATTTTCGTCCATATGGTTTCATTTCACTTGCAATTAAACCCGATCCCACTAACTCCGTTAAGTCTGGTCGTTAAACTCATCAGCGTGCCCCTCACATGAGCGACAATTTTGTCCTTTTTCTCCTCAAATAAACCCCAACTCTAATTCGCGAGCCCCCTCGCGTGAGGGACTGAGGTGCATTTGGGAAAAAAAGGTCAAAATTGCCCCTTACGTGAGGAGCACGCGGATGGTTTTGACAATTAGACTTAACGAGGTTAGTGAGGTTGGGTTTAATTGCAAGTGAAATAAAATGACAGAGACGAAAATCACAGATTTGAAAGCTCATGGCGTTTTCTGGATGACCATGGTTTTGACTCGACCCGCGACCACCGCGTCATCGCCCTCCTCTATGTCCACGACCTCCACGAGTGGACTCATGATCATTGTGCCGACTACTAGAGGATTCAAACCTTTGAAACATAAGCTTACTTTGGGTTTCGGAATACATGTCTTCTTCCCGAATCCGCTCCTCGTATGCTTTTAAACGTCCTACCACGTCTTCAAACCCAACAGTTTTGAGATCCAAGTTTGTTCAAGAGATGCAACAATTTGAATAAACTTACTTCAGGGTAGACTTGAAAAGAACTTCTTGACCATCTTAGTTTCCTCGATCATCTCTCCTAAACTCGCCGCCTTCAACGCCGTGCACGAGAGTTTTGCCACAAACTCATCAATGGTCTCAGTTTCTTTCATCCTCATACTATCAAAGTCGTTCATGAGGGTTTGCAATCTTGCCTCCTTAACCCGATCAGCCCCCATATTAAGCGTCTTAATCGCGTTCCAAATCTCGTTGGCCGACTCAAGATTACCCACTTGCATGATTGTTGCTTCCGGGATTGATTGATAAATCAACGCAATCGCTATGTGGTTTTTATCATCATCGGTTGCACCCGGGTCAATGGTATCCCAAACCTTATGCACGTTCAAGAGTACCTTCATTCGAATAGCCCATACCGTGTAATTGGTAGAGGTAAGCATGGGACTTTGGAACGCATTCGGGTTCCTGCTCCCGCTAATCTTATTGATTAGCGTATCCGTTGTATTTGCTTCTCCTGATGGTTGGTCAAGTAACAAAAATGTTGTATTTTCAGCCACAACATTATGGATTGGATTAGTCTTTCTGGTGGGTATCTTTAATTCTCTAATCTCTTGAACCTACTGTCCTAGATCCAAAACCGAAATGACCCTCTGAATTATTCTTGGTTGTGAGAGACATTCACATTCAATAGAAGTCCCCAAAATCAAAATAAATATAGCAAAAAAAATTAAAAAATTAGACTATTAGATTAGGAGGGGGCCCGACTTCTTGTTCTTGAAAAAAAAATGGAATATTTTATTCAAATTAATAAAAAAATTGGGCTCAATTTGAAGAGAGTCTCAGGCCCAGCACTACACAAATATGCTCCAGAAACCACTCGTCTTCACTGTTTCTTTATCACTCATTGTTCTTCGTAAAACTCCAACTGCGAAAACTAAATCAATTTGTTGAACCAAGAAAAAAAAAATGAACTTGTTTACTTTTTATTTTCTCGTCACCATAAAAATCAAACCACTTTTGACTTCTTGGACCTAACAACCAATCACAACCTTGTTTAATAGCAAAATAACACTTTGCTTGATCGATAGTGGGTTGATTGCAAAATAAAATAACTCTTTTTTTTTTCTTGACTTTTGATGATCACCACCTCTGATCAAACTCACCAGTTTGACCAAAATCATCACTTTTTCATGTAAGTTGACTATTGGACACCACTTTCTTGATAGTAGTGCACATTTATTATTCGAGAGTACGTACTAATGGTGGGTGAAAGAAACTTCAACCATTAAGCGTACGTTCCTGGTTCGTAGACGACAGTTCTAGATGATCACCGGATAAGAGCTTAACCACTCTGATATCAATTCAAGAACAAATTGATAAAGAAACATAAACGAGTATACAATATTTAAGGTAAACTCACGTATTATTATAATCAAGAAACTAGCACAAAACTTGAATATATTAATCTCTCTCACTTTTACAATAATCCTAACATGGCTATGTATTTATAGGAAGCTCTAACTTAGTCAACAAGTAATTACCAAACATAAAAGTCCAATTGCAACCCCATAAACCTATTACATCATTAATGAATTTTATAGGCCTAATATGTCTACCCAGTCACCTACACGTGGCTGGTCTATTATAAGGAAAATTACCAACAATCACCCTTAATTTCCGACTCGAAACTAGGAGATCTTCAACACCGAGCAATCTTCTCATCTCATCAAACTTGATTCTCGCAAGTGCTTTTGTAAAAATGTCAGCTCGTTGTTCCTTGCCACTAATGTGCTCCACCGCTAACTCTTTCCACTCCACACATTCCCATATATAGTGAAATCAGGACCTTATGTGCTTGCTTCGACTATGAAAAACGGGATTTTTAACCAAGGCAATTGCCGATGTGTTATCAATCTTTAACACCACTTCTATAAATTTTCTTCCGGTCAATTCCGCCAACAATTCACCTAACCATACGGCTTGTCCCACAGCTGAACTCGCCGCCATGTATTCCGCCTCGCATGATGAAAGTGCTACGGTGCATTGCTTCTGTGAGCACCAAGAAATCGGGGCTCCCCCATAATAGAATACATGACCGGCAGTGCTTCTACCATCATCTTCGTCAATGTTATGGTTACTATCACTGTACCCGATCAACTCCTTTGATCCACCTCATTTATACCTGATCCCCCATCCAACAATTCCTTGAATAAACTGAAGAATTTGTTTAATTACCACCAAGTGAGACTTCTTTGGAGTTTGCATATATCTACCAACCATGCCAACCGAAAATGCCAAATCAGGTCGAGTGTTTAGCAAGTAACGAAGACACCCAATAAACTTTCGGTACTCTGTTGCATCTGCATCAACATCATCCTCGGCTATAGATAATTTCACATTAGGATCCATAGGTACACCTTTAGGATAACAATCCTCCATCTCTGCTTCTTTCAACAACCGTCGAGCATAAGCACTTTGATGGATTTGAATCTCATTCTCCAACTATGAGACTTCGATTCCGAGATAGTAAGTGAGAATTCCCAAATCAGACATTTCAAACTTCTTAGACATCACAAGTTTGAAATGATTAATGTGATCGTTGTTCGAACCCGTAACAACCAAATCATTGACGTACACGCCAACAATAATAATATCGGTTCCAATCAATCTCTGATACACCGCTTGTTCTTTCAAGCACCTCACAAATTTCAAACCCGTTAGAATACCGTCAAGCTTGGTATTCCACGCTCGTGGTGCTTGCCTCAAACCGTATAAAGCCTTGATTAGCTTGTAGACCTTGTTATCCTCCCCGGGTTTAACAAACTCATCTGGTTGAGAAACAAAGACCTCTTCTTGTAGGTCCCCATGTAAAAATGCCGACTTTACATCCAAATGATGTTATTGCCATCCCTCGGTAGCTACAATGGCAATGAGCATACGGACTGTTTCAAGTCTCGCCACCGGAGCACAGACCTCGTCAAAATCGACTCCGGGTTGTTGCACGTAACCCTTTTCCACGAGTCTCGCTTTATATTTATTAATCGAACCATCTGCATTTTTTTTTCAGTTTGAAAACCGACTTCAATCCGATAGCTTAAGCCCCTCTCGGTAACTCGGTCAACTTCCATGTGTCATTTTGTTTAATGGATTCGAGTTCCGTTTGCATAGCCTTTATCCACTCCGGTTTGGATTTTGCTTCACTTTCTTCTAACAAAAGAAGTTCAATGCCCTCCACTTCCGAACATAGGAAATAATCATTGAACTTAACTGCGCGCGATCGGAACACGTGTAGATCTTCTCTGGTTACAATCTGGTTCATTATATGCTGCTGTCGCTAAAACATTTGCTGCTGGTGTCGCTAAAATGGATGCTGAGATGTTGGAATTGGCTACCAGAGTGTCAGAATCTGTCGCTAAAAGTGTTGATGGGCTGTCTGAATTAGCGACAGAAGCTGTCGCTGAGTCTGTTTCAGAATTTGGCGACAAAGCTGAATAGTCGTTGCTAATGCAGTTGCTTCCAATAGGCTCGGTTACAACTTGCCCAACTCCGATATCAATAACCCCATTCCAATCAACCCCAAATAAACCCGGTGCTAGCTCCGTTTCTTCATTGGTTTGAACCGAATTAGACCAAACCCACGTCTTCTTCTCATCAAAAACCACATCACGAGCTATCACAACCTTTTGGGTCTTCGGATCGAACAACCGGTAAGCTTTGGACCCGGTCTCGACTCCGATATGCACTAAAATCCTCGAACGATCGTCGAGCTTTTTCAAGTGAGTGCCCACTATCTTTGCATACACCACACACCCGAATACTTTTAGATGAGAAATATTCGGTTTCTTTTCTTTTAACATCTCTTGTGGCATTTTCTATTTTAGGGCACAAGTAGGAATCCGATTCTTGATGTACGTTGTGTGTCGGATTGCCTCACCCCATAAGTAATTCAGAACACCCATTGCTTTTAACATACTCCGTGTCATCTCCAATAAGGTTCGGTTCCGTGTTTCAACCACCCCATTTTGTTGAGGTGTGTATGGTGTCGATAGATGTCTTTGAATGCCTTCCATGTCAGAAAACTAGTTGAACTCATGTGAGGTAAACTCACCACCTCGGTCGGTACGAAACGTATTGATCTTTTTCCTAACATCACTTTCAACCAATTCCTTAAACTTCTTGAAAGCTTCAAACGCCTCATCTTTAGCCTTCAACAAATACGTCCAAACAAATCGTGAGTAATCATCGTTTAAAACAAAAACATACCTGTTACCCGCTATTGTTGGAGGGGTAATATGTCCACACAAATCACCGTGCACAAGTTCTAAGGCTCGAGTCACCCTAAAAGCCACCGAATTAGGAAATGATTGCCTCGTTGCTTTCCGACCAAATAAAATTCACATAACTTGTTTTCATGGGTAACGCCACACATCCCTTCAACCATCTCCCTCCTAGCCATTAGCTTTACTGACTCAAAGTTCAAGTGACCAAGCCTAGCATGCCACAACCAACTTGTTTCTTCAATTCGGCTAAGTAAACTAACCGGTTTACCAATTTTTAATTGTATCCGGTATAGCCGATTAGGGGAACGAGTCACCGTCATCAATAACCTACCTAGCCCATCATGCATTGTAAGATAGTTATCTTTTATATGAATATCTCAATCGTGTTTCGAGGCTTGACCGAGACTAATAATATTGTTTCGAAGACTCGGTATAAAATAAACATCCGTAAGCAAACGATGTTCACCACTTTTAGACTCAAATAAAATCGACCCCTTACCGCTTATATCAACATAAGAGTCATCCCCAAACTAAACATTTCCCATGACACGATTGTTAAGTTCAAAAAAGAAAGACTTGTTACCCGTCATGTGGTTACTCGCGCCGTTGTCCCAATACCATACATCACCATCTTTGGACTCGTAGTTTTTGGGTATAACCTTCTTTTCATTCAAGAACACCGTTTCTTGAACACACTTCATCATAAACAAAGCAGGATCCCTTATCTCGGATGCTTCAGCTAGCTTTGCTTCACCTATAACTTTATGTTTTCGATTGGGACACTTATGGGCAAAGTGTCCAAACTCATCATATCGATAACATTGAACCTTTGAGAGGTCCCGGGTTTTGCCTTTATGTTCACGATTTTCCTGGCTCATGGCGTTTTCTAGATGACCATGGTTTTGACTCGACCCGCGACCACCGCGTCCTCACCCTCCTCTACGTCCAAGACCTCCACGAGTGGACTCACGATCATTATACCAACCACTTGATGATTCAGAACTTTGAAACATAAGCTTACCTTGGTTTTTGGAATGCATGTCTTCTTCCCGAATCCGCTTCTCGTATGCTTTTAAACGTCCCACCACGTCTTCAAACCCAATAGTTTTGAGATCCAAAGTTTGTTCAAGAGATGCAACAATTTGAATAAACTTACTTCATGGTAGACTTGAAAAGAACTTCTTGACCATCTTAGTTTCCTCGATCATCTCCCCTAAACTCTCCGCCTTCGACGCCGTGCACGAGAGTTTCGCCACAAACTCGTCAATGGTCTCTGTTTCTTTCATCCTCATAATATCAAACTCGTTCATGAGGGTTTGCAATCTTGACTCCTTAACCCGATCAGCCCCAGATTACGCGTCTTAATCGCGTTCCAAATCTCCTTGGCCGACTCAAGATTACCCACTTGCATGATTGTTGCTTCAGGGATTGATTGATAAATCAACGCAATCGCGATATGGTTTTTATCATCATCGGTTGCACCCGGGTCAATGGTATCCCAAACCTTATGCACGTTCAAGAGTACATTCATTCGAATAACCCATACCGTGTAATTGGTAGAGGTAAGCATGGGACTTAATTTGGAACGCATTCGGGTTCCTACTCCCGCTAATCTTATTGATTAGCGTATCCGTTGTATTTGCTTCTCCTGATGGTTCGTCAAGTAACACAAATGTTGTATTTTCAGGCACATCATTATGGACTGGATTAGTCTTTCTGGTGGGTATCTTTAATTCTCTAATCCTTTGAACCTACTGTCCTAGATCCAAAACCGAAATGACCCTCTAAATTATTCTTGGTTGTGAGACACATTCACATTCAATAAAATCAAAATAAATATAGGAAAAAAAATAAAAAAAAATTATATTATTAGATTAGAAGGGGCCCACTTTTTGTTCTTGAAAAAAAATATGAATATTTCATTCAAATTAATAAAAAATTTAGGCTCAATCTGAAGAGTCCCCGTCCCAGCACTGCACAAATATGCTCCAGAAACCACTCGTCTTCATTGTTTCTTTATCACTCATCGTTCTTCGTAAAACTCCAACTACAATAACTAAATCGATTTGTTGAACCAAGAAAAAATAAACGAACTTGTTTAATTTTTATTTTCTCGTCACCATTAAAATCAAACCACTTTTGACTTCTTGGACCTAACAACCAATCACAACCTTGTTTAATAGCAAAATAACACTTTGCTTGATCGATAGTAGGTTGATTGCAAAATAAATAACTCTTTTTTTTTCTTGACTTTTGATGATCACCATCTCTAATCAAACTCACCACTTTGATCAAAATATCACTTTTACATGTAAGTTGACTATTGGACACCACTTTCTTGAGAGTAATGCACTTTTATTATTCGAGAGTACTAATGGTGGGTGAAAGAAACTTCAACCATTAACCGTACGTCCCTTGTTCGTAGACGACAGTTCTAGATGATCACCTGATAAGAGCTTAACCGCTCTGATACCAATTCAAGAACGAATTGATAACGAAACATAAACGAGTATACAATATTTAGGGTAAACTCACGTATTATTATAATCAAGAAAATAGCACAAAACTTGAATATAATAATCCCTCTCACTTATATAATAACCCTAACATGACTATGTATTTATAGAAAGACCCTAACTTGATCAACAAGTAATTACCACACATAAAAGTCCAATTGTAATCCCATAAACCCATTATATCATTAATGAATTTCACAGGTCTAATTATCTAACCCAGTCACCTACACGTGGCTGGTCTATTATAATGGAAACTACCAACACACATTACTTATAAACTTATTTAGTTACCGCTAATGAAATGTTACATGAACATGTGTTAAGGTTCATATAGATTTGGGATAAAAAGTGATATCAAAACCATAACCAACGATAGGTTTGATACGTTCATAGTATCAAAACCATAACCATGATCGAACAAGTGATGCAACAAGTATGATGTCTCGTATTGAAAGTTCTTATGATATCGTCTTCGTCTCACATGGTGTACAAGTAACGAAAACGACAATACACGATAATTAAATCATGTGGACTATACTCGAAAGGTGACCTAATTAATTTATAACTTGGCCATATGCATTATTATTGAAAGGAGACTCAACTGATGCGTGCATTAGATAAATCTCCTGTTTTCCACATTTATAAATGACACAAATGACTTTTATTATTATTAATTCTTGTAAAATCATACCATTAAAATCGAGATTTTTTTTATAAAAAATATATATCACCAGCCAATATTGAATATGACCCGTTCTAGTACTCCTGCTTATTTATCAGGGTCCATTTGATGTGGGGAGATCAAACATTTATCAAATAATGAAGACATAGGTTATGGAATTACAAGAGTTTATAATTAATATTTTATGTCTTTGGTTTAATCATTAGAAGCCCAATGATTTATAGTTTCTTTTAAATACTTGAGATTTTGTCATGTAAGAAAATAAGGTTTGGAATATATAAAAAAATCATTTCCTCTCTATCACAATGTGTGTTAGTGTGTGAAGGACCTAATTATCGGTATTCTTTGTGAATCAACGATAGTTGGAAGAATTGATCCTGGTATTTGTGTGAATCAACAGGTTCAATTATTTATCTTATTTACGATCTACGTCTTTTCTGGAAGTTCGGGAAAGAATCACACGGGTATTTGCAGAATCAGTGTGATTCGATCTCCGTTATTGTTTTACCGCTGCATCAGTTGGTATTAGAGCCGAATTCCTGGCTCAATATGGCTTGTGAGGGGGACAATATCTATGATTCTTGGCCCGAATTTAATGAATACGAGGACGAGGAATGGTATGTTTGGGCAACCAATGATGTTCTTGAAAGTTTAAAAAGAAAACATGAGTTGTCTACAATTTATTCAGGTGACGTGGATATTACTCAAGAAGAAAAAAACCACTGGAATAGATTTTTGTCAAATGCTAATATTAATATGGTTAGCAATGTCATTTATGAAGATTTGTATGCAAGTTTCACAGACAACACTCTAAGGTTAGAAATCAATCAATTATATCTTAAAAATGCACAAGATATAATGTGGCCAATTATTAAATATGCAAGCAAAGAAATATTATCAAGATCACTTGAACTTGTAGAAAAAAGAAAGTGTATCGATGCTCCCTTTAACCCATGTGGTACAAGCCTAGAGTCAGACAAGATGATTAGTAAAGTTAAACTATTTGAGCAGGTCATCATAACTATAAATTGGAATCGGATGGATGGTCCCTTTGACCCAGGTGGCTACGGTTCAAAGACAAAAACTCGAGGGCGAGTTTTTCAAAGGTGGAGAGAATGATGTGGGGAGATCAAACATTTACCAAATAATGAAGACATAGGTTATGGAATTACAAGAGTTTATAATTAATATTTTATGTCTTTTGGTTTAATCATTAGAAGCCTAATGGTTTATAGTTTCTTTTAAATACTTGAGATTTTGTCATGTAAGAAAATAAGGTTTGGAATATACAAAAAAATCATTTGCTCTCTATCACAGTGTGTGTTAGTGTGTGAAGGACCTAATTATCGGTATTCTTTGTGAATCAACGATAGTTGGAAGAATTGATCCTGGTATTTGTGTGAATCAACAGGTTCAATTATTTATCTTATTTACGATCTACGTCTTTTCTGGAAGTTCGGGAAAGAATCACACGGGTATTTGCAGAATCAGCGTGATTCAATCTCTGTTATTGTTTTACCGCTGCATCACCATTCATAACCAACAAAAGGATGATTCTAATCACGTGGATATCCATATACCATACACAACATGAGAATCAACCAAAATCTGACTATTTTTATTTTTATTCAACGATTTTTTTAGACAATTTTTCCTTTTAGTTACTGAAACTCAGAAACTTTGAATATTTAATAAAGTTTCTCTCTATCACTATAATACGTGACTGAATTGAAACAACCATTGTTGCATTCATTGTAGCTAATTTTAGTTATTCTATATAAATCACTTTCTTTTTATTAAGATACAAGGATAATTAAATAACATAGCAATACTACTAAATTGATATCATTTTCAACATTAAAAAATTATACTAATGTTTGAATATGTTGTATATTGACGAATGACGATAACAACTAAATAATAAAAAAAAAATAATTTTATGGTATAAAAGATTCAGTTGATTTGAAACTATCATTCCCACTCATTTAGCTTGACTTTGCTGTAAGAAAGACAAACAACAGCTGATCATATATACTCATGGGAACGGTGGCTCCCACCAACCGGATTATATCTCTTGCAGACGCCTACGAAGTTACAACCACCGAACCTACGCCCCCCAAGAAGCTTGATGCCGGAGCTCTATTCGTTCTTAAATCTCGAGGTAAGAATCATGATTATAAATATAGTTTTCTGTATGCATATTTTACATGCAACTATGTAAGCATGAGTACTATGTTGGCAGGAATATATTTGTTTAGAGATTATGTCAAGTTTTGCTCCAACAATGGCAAGATATATTAGTTTAGTTCACCCTGGCCGTCTCCGAGATTTTAAATTCCCAGAGGAATACTTAAAAACCCGAAATAGATAGAAAACTTTTGAACGATTCAATGATCAGCCGATCAATTCCAAATCATCATCCGATGTACTGACTTCTACCACTAGTCTAAAATGGACTTATTGCTTACCCAAATTTGTTAATAGGTCCAAAAATGGTATATTATGAAGACGGTGATCATAGTGAATGGATATATAGAAATTAAACCCAATTTTAGTTTTGTATTTTTAGTTTTATTTTTTGAATTTTGATGAAACTCACTTTACTAAATAAAAATATTATCTTGACCGTTTTGAGTCCACACTTTTCGGCACAATCATGCTAATTATAGTATTACTATTATACACATGTTTGTGGTACCATAGGTTCATGGCTGCATTGTGGGTACCATTTGACAACCGCAATTGTAGCACCGGCACTACTAAGTCTACCATTTGCCTTAGCATTGTTGGGGTGGGAGGGCGGCGTGGCGGTGTTGGCCCTAGCAGGAGTCATCACATTCTACTCCTACAACCTCCTATCTCTAGTATTGGAACATCAGGCCGAGCTTGGCCACCGCCAACTTAGGTTCCGCGACATGGCCCATGACATTTTAGGTAACAATTTACAACCATACCCTTCTCGCGCTAATTAACTTATATAGTCAACCATATATTGTTTGATTTTTCTTAACAGGCCCGGGATGGGGTCGGTACTATGTGGGCCCACTTCAGTTAGGCTCGTGCTATGGTGCGGTTATTGGTTGTACTCTACTAGGAGGGCAAAGCCTCAAGGTGAGCCGACATTTGATACAACTTGTTGAGGATCTTGTTCTTATAACATCATCACTATCATAGAAGTGTCGAATATTTATAACATTTATTGTGCAGTTTATATACTTATTGGCAAGACCAGATGGGAGTATGCAATTATCCCATTTTATTGTGATATTTGGAAGCTTTACACTCATTTTGGCCCAAATCCCATCTTTTCATTCCTTGCGACACATCAATCTTGCGTCACTCGTCTTGTGTTTTGCTTATTGTGCTTGTACAACTGCTGGAGCAATTTACATAGGTAACTTTAAATTTATGTATTAACCGATCGATACACGCTTTCATGTCGTTTACTGATTTAATGATAATGATATTGAGGGAATGTTTGATATCCGCTATCATATTTATGTTCGGATAAAGTAACATTTATTATTAGATATCGCGTTATCATAATTACGGTTAGATAAAGTAACTGAAAAAAGGACTATTTGTAGGAAATTCCCATAAAGCGCCTCCTAGGAACTATTCCTTGACCGGAGTTGGTATAAATCGTATATTCGGCTTTTTCAATGCTATTTCGATAATTTGTACGACATATGGAAACGGGATTATTCCTGAGATACAGGTCTTTTTTTTTTGTAATATTTTTCATAATGTATAAAACCTAATATAGTCATTTATTGTGCATTTACTTTTTGGGCTGGAACAGGCCACAATAGCAGAGCCAGTTAAGGGCAAGATGTTCAAAGGGCTACTAGTGTGTTATGCAGTTATAATCTCAAATTAATTTAGTGTTGGGATTTCTGGTTATTGGGCTTTTGGTAACCAAGTGGATAGCTCTGTTCTTCAAAACTTTATGGCGGGTTCTAACCCATTGTTGCCCAAATGGTTCCTTCTTATGACCAATGGCTTTACTGTTTTACAAGTTGCAGCTTGTACTTTGGTAACCTTTTTTTTATCCTTTTCATATTATGATTTGGTAATTATGAGTGTCACTAAGTCATGTTAATTTTTTAATATTAGGTTTACTTGCAACCATCAAATGTGGTTTTAGAACGAAGATTTGCAGATCCGAAGAAGGGTCAGTTATCGGCTAGAAACTTTGTGCCTCGGCTTATAACAAGGTCAATATCGGTAATCATTGCAACCACTTTTGCAGCAATGCTTCCTTTCTTTGGAGACATAATGGCATTATTCGGTGCATTTAGTTGCATACCTTTGGACTTTATTTTGCCCATGGTTTTTTACAACTTGACATTCAAACCATCCAAAAAAGACTTAATTTTTTGGGTCAATACAGTGATTGGTGTAGGGTCAACCGGTCTCTCAGTGATAGGGGCTGTAGCTTCAGTGCGACAAATCATTCTAGATGCCAAAACGTTTCGTTTGTTTGCAAACATGTAGGTTTTATTATAATTAGTATGTATCACAAGTTCTAGTTAGTTGAGTACTATGTATGTTTTTTTCCAACTATATGTGTATGAATATTTGATACTCGAAAACATTTTGCATATCTGTATTTTCTACCTATCCAACTTTAGGAAGGTCTTAATCTATTATAGTAATATACCACTGTTTACTCTTTCGTGTATGTAGAATCGGAATTTGTTTGCCAACTATTCAGTAACGCGATATATTGAATGTGAGATGATCGGGAGTTAATTAGAACTCCAACTTAAACCAGCTGTAACTTTTTATTCGTTTGTGGTTATGTGACATGCAATAGAAGTATGGAAATCTTGCGAAGCGCCAACCGTTATACGATATCTTTGTTTTATTGATATTTAAACTTAATAATTTTATGTGTATCATGTAACCCTAAGATAATAGTTGTATTATGTAATCAATTATAGTAGGTATTAACGCCTGTTAATAACCGAGGTTATAGTAGTTGGTAGTTTAAGTTATGTTACTGTTTAACGGTTTACATAACTACCTTTGTATGTATATTTAAACATCTGCTTGCATCTGTTTTATTCACCAAGTTGATCGAAATCTTTGTTTAACCATTATGTCATTAAAATTTGTTCTACCAAACTATCGAAATCGTTCCTCTCTTGATATCCCAAGATGTTAGTTGATTCCGTGTTACTGTTCAGCTCGGTTTTTACCAGCCGGTAAAAACAGTTCTCATATTTAACTTTGGGTTAAAGTTCAGTAGTAAAAATAAAACAAGTTGCAAGCCACTTGGACTGAAAATTCAGGTTGCTTATAGAAGAAGATTTGTAGAAGATAACAAGTGGGTAGGATAAGGTGTAAGACCAACTTGTGTGTCAAGAGGATGTCTAAGTAGTTTTGTGTTTCCCACTCTATAAATAGAGGGGTTTGTTTCTTTGATTATGTACTACTAAAAATCAGTTTTGTTATAAGAAATACAACTACAAAAGTTAGTAGAAATCTGGTCCATATTTTATGTTTTGTTTATTCTAGTTCAAGATCCGATTGTGACCAATAATTGGTATCAGAGCTTTGCTCATTGATCCAACCAGCCGTTAAACTGGTCCAGAAAAACACTACAGCCATCGCCAATCACATAGGTCGAAGGTTTCGGCCTGTTTACCCGCCATAACCCCTGTTCCAGCCCAGAATCTGATAAAAAACGAATCTGACCAGCAGTCCATATGGCTGATACAAGCAGCAGCAGTACCACCGCAGATCAAAACTCAGTTCCAGCAGGTGTTACAATTTGAGAAGTTGGGGGAATTACATCGTACCAATGTCCGTCACTAAGTACAATGAACTATACCTCTTGGGCTATCAAGATGGAGTCGGATGCCCAAGGAATATGGGATGCCATAGAACCACCCCCGAAGGAGTTGACGTGGATGTCAAAGTCAGAAAGAAAGCAAGGGCTTTCATCTTCCAGGCGCTGCCGGATCTTGTTGCAAGTTGCATGTCACAAGGTTGCTAAGGACGTGTGGAACGCCCTTAAAGTTCGGTATCTTGGTGCTGAAAGGGTACAACAGGCTCGGATTCAAACCCTTAATCGAGAGTTTGAATTATTGAGCATGAAGGAGGCTGATAGCATTGATGATTATGCTAGCAAGATTGATGGGATCGTGTCCAAGTTCCAAACACTTGGAACGACAATTGAAGAAAAGGTGCTAGTAAAGAAGTTGTTGACTTCTGCACCAACCAGATTTCTTCCTATTGTTGCTACAATAGAACAGTATTCTGACTTGAATACTATGCCGTTTGAAGAAATCGTTGGACGTCTCAAAGCATACGAAGAACGCATCAAACCCGTTGGAGCAGCCAAAGACTCTTCGGGTCAGTTATTACTAACTAGATCTGAATGGCAAGAGAATCACAGATCTGAGGCGAAACAAGTCGGCAGAGGCCGAGGATCAGCTCGTTCAGCTCCGATCAATCACCGTGGTCGTGGTCGAGGACGCGGTAGATTTGGCAGCCGTGGACGAGGAGGTAGACACCCCTCGAATAATAATCAAAGGCCAGACATGCTGCTGATCAAAATAGCAAAAGGTGTTATAATTGTGATAGGCTTGGTCACTTTGTAGCTGATTTTCGGGCTCCGAGAAGAACCGAAGGCGAAGATAATTTGGCAAGGGAGGATGATGATGCTACTTTACTAATGGTAAAGTCTACAAAAGATTTGGTAATGTTGAATGAAGAAAATGTGTTTCCTAGCGAATATACTAAACATAGTACCGAGAAAGGCACTTGGTACTTAGATAATGGTGCAAGTAATCACATGACCGGTGAACGGATTTACTTTAGTGAACTCGATGAAAAAACGAAAGGGCGAGTAAAGTTTGGAGATGGTTCAGCAGTTGAAATCAGAGGCAAAGGGTCGATTCTTCTGCAGTGTAAAAATGGTGATCAAAGACTCATTACTAATGTTTATTACATTCCAGATTTATGTAATAACATATTGAGTCTCGGGCAACTTGATGAGGTTGGATGCAAGACAAATATTGAGAACGGTTATCTCTCACTCTATGACCGATCGGGAGCAGCTTTAATGAAGGTCAAGAGGTCTCCAAACTGGCTCTATAAAGTGTGTCTTCATGTTGTTTCACCAACCTGTTTACTTTCTAAAATGAACGAGACAACTTGGATTTGGCATGCTCGTCTCGGGCATTAAACTTTGATGTCATGAGAATGATGACACAAGAAAAGTTGGTGATGGGGGTTCCAAGCATAAACCACAAGTCACAACTATGTGAAAGTTGCCTGGTCGGGAAGCAACGAAGGCTTCCGTTTCCGTCTCACGCCTCGTATCGAGCAAAACAACCTCTTGAACTAATACATGCTGATCTTTGCGGTCCTATTACACCTTGCACACCATCTGGCAACAAGTATTTTCTGTTGCTTGTTGATGATTTTAGCATATTCATGTGGGTATACATGATAAAGCCTAAAGATCAAGCTTTGGAAGCATTTGCCAAGTTCAAGAAATCCGTTGAAGTTGAAACAGGTTATAAAATAAAGGCTTTAAGAACAGATCGTGGAAGAGAGTTTGTGTCTACAAACTTCGAACAATTGTGCAGCGAAGATGGTATAAATCGGTACTTAACCGCACCGTATACACCGCAACAAAACGGTGTTATTGAACGAAGAAATCAAACAATACTTGGAATGACAAGATCTATTATGATGGCAATGAAACTGCCACAATGGTTGTGGGGAGAAGGTGTACGACATTCGGTTTACATCTTGAACCGAACACCTACAAAAGCTTTGGGAAAGAAGACCCCATATGAAGCGTTAAAAGGACGAAAACCGAATTTGGGACACTTGAAAGTGTTCGGTTGTACCGCCCATGTTAAAGTACCCACGGTACAATTAACAAAATTGGCTGATAGAAGTGAATCTATGGTGTATCTCGGGAGTGAACCGGGAAGTAAAGCTTATAGACTTTACAACCCAAGAACCAAAAGGGTGTGTGTAAGCAGGGATGTTCGCTTTGAGGAAAGCAAGCCATGGAATTGGGTCAGAGAACTCGAGACAAACGAAGAAGACTCAGTCGAGTTCACTGTTGAAGATGAAGCCCAAACCAGCAGGTTTGGTTCGGCCCAGATTTCACCCAATCAAAGCGAGATAGCTGCTGCCCAAAATGAACACAGCGGGCCTAGTTCACCTACTGTGACCAGCAGCCCAACTACTGAAGGTGACAGCCCCTTACAGAACAGTCAGCGGGTTGATTCAGGCAGCCCGGACAGCCCGGACAGCCCATTTATTGACCAAAACAGTCCAAACAGCTATGTACAGCCAAGTTCATCAGACGTGAGCCCAATTTTTAGCTCATATTATGATGACACCCCTACCCAAGGTTTTCGACAGCTGAATAATGTTTATTCAAGGACCCAATCATTGCAACAAATCCCGTTTAACCCACCTCGATTTGAAGACCCAGACCTATTGTTACTTAATGAAAACCGGGTTCATTTAGTGAGGCCAAAAATAGCAAGGAGTGGAGAATTGCTATGCAAGACGAATTAAATTCGATCGAGAAGAATGGCACTTGGAAATTGGTTCAACCACCAAAAGGTGTTAAACCAATTGGTCTAAAGTGGGTCTACAAAGCCAAACGAGACGCCAAAGGTGACATAACTCGTTACAAAGCAAGACTTGTTGCGAAAGGTTATGTTCAAAAGCACGGTATCAATTATGATGAAGTATTTGCTCCGGTTACCCGAATGGAAACCGTCCGGTTAATTGTTTCTCTAGCCGCACAAGATGGATGGGAAGTTCACCATCTCGATGCCAAAACAGCGTTCTTGAATGGAGAATTGAAAGAAGATGTCTATGTATCTCAACCTGAAGGATTTGAGAAACCGGGAAAAGAACACCTCGTGTACAAGCTATCCAAAGCCTTGTATGGCTTGAAACAAGCTCCGAGAGCTTGGAACTCGAAGTTGGATGCAACACTAAAACAGCTTGGTTTTACTCATTGTCCAAGAAAACATGTTGTGTACAAGAGAATCGGCAAGGCTGGTCCGTTAATTGTGGGAGTTTATGTGGATGATTTAATCATCACAGGACCTTGTAAAGATGAGATCAATGCATTCAAAAGACAGATGCAAGATCGCTTTGAAATGAGTGATTTGGGTTTATTAACTTACTACTTGGGAGTAGAAGTTAAACAAGACAAGATGGGTATCACTTTGAAGCAAGCTGGATACGCCACGAGGATTCTCAAAGATGCAAATTTGTGGGAATGCAATCCTACAAAATGTCCTATGGACCCAAGTCTAAAACTTGGAAAAGATGAGGATCAAGAGTGTGTTAATGCCACTGAATATCGAAGAATAATTGGCTGTCTTCGATGTTTAACACACACACGACCAGATATTAGTTATGCGGTTGGTATAGCTAGTCGTTTTATGGAGTCCCCAAGGACATCACATTTTCAAGCTGTGAAACATGTGATGAGGTATGTAAAAGGCACGATTGACTCCGGGATTCGTTACAAGAAAAATGGAGATGCGAAGTTAGTAGGCTACAGTGATAGTTCTCATGCGACCGATCATATGGATGGCAAGAGCACAACATGCATGGTGTTCTATTACGGGGGTGGTCCGATAGCATGGTGTAGTCAAAAGCAAAATACAGTTGCTTTGTCATCTTGTGAAGCTGAATTCATAGCCGCAACCGCTACAGCTTGTCAAGCAATCTGGTTGAAAGGTTTATTAGAGGAGATAACTGAGAAAAGTGTGGAAGCTATAACACTACGTGTGGATAACAAGTCTGCAATCTTGTTAATGAAAAATCCAGTATTTCACGGACGAGGCAAACATATTGATACTAAGTATCACTTCATCCGAGAATGTGTGGAAAAGAATTTGGTGAAGATAGAACACGTGAGTGGAGACGAACAGAAAGCCGATATTTTGACTAAAGCTTTGCCAAGAGTCAAGTTTATTGAGATGAGGGAAATTCTAGGAGTTGAAGACCTAACAGCTTTGAAGAACGGAATCAAGGGGGTGAATGTTAGTTGATTCCGTGTTACTGTTCAGCTCGGGTTTTACCAGCCGGTAAAAACAGTTCTCATATTTAACTTTGGGTTAAAGTTTAGTAGTAAAAATAAAACAAGTTGCAAGCCACTTGGACCGAAAATTCGGGTTGCTTATAGAAGAAGATTTGTAGAAGATAACAAGTGGGTAGGATAAGGTGTAAGACCAACTTGTGTGTCAAGTGGATGTCTAAGTAGTTTTGTGTTTCCCACTCTATAAATAGAGGGGTTTGTTTCTTTGATTATGTACTACTAAAAATCAGTTTTGTTATAAGAAAACTACAAAAGTTAGTAGAAATCTGGTCCATATTTTCTGTTTTGTTTTTCTAGTTCAAGATCCGATTGTGACCAACACAAGAGATAACAAATTGGTATCCGAGCGAACACCAAGCATTGGTCTACACATGTTGCAACTTTCAAAGATGATAAAAGAACCGAACAAAGACAAGGAGTTGCTTCTATTACTGCACACAAGCCATCTTGTTGCATATTGCAAGATGTGAGAAAGAGAGGATGTCTCTGCCCTCATCAGAGAAATAATGGACATTTGAACAGGCGATCAAATAAGGCAAATGATTTTGAACCGGTGACATTTGTTTACAATCACTAATTCGTTTGTGGCTTCTTTGATTACCAACAGTTGGTATCAGAAGCCTTGTTGAAGATTCGATCCAGCCAAAGAAGAAATTAGTAACCACAATCGGGAAGATGAATTCCCATGAAGAAATTGAGATCACGCTTAATCTCAGAAGGATGCAATCGGAATGAGATGGTGTTTTGAACGAGACCGATGTCTGCAACAGAAGATGTACGTGTTGTAGCGATTGGAACCGGTGAGGGTTCAAAATATGAAGACTGGACACATGTGTGTCACCATGTTACAACAGAAGATGAACATGCTCAATTCAAAAAGGAAATTGAAGCAAGGTTTGCGGGATTAATTGTTGGTGATGATCATTTACTTTATAAGGACGGGAAGAGGATTAGAAAGCAGCATGCAAAAAAGAGATACAGAAGAAACTCATATCAATGCAGGCATAGAAGAACAAAAAACCCGAAGGAAAAATTCAAGCACCCACTGTAAGTCCTAATCCCATTCATGAGGCATTGCCTAATTGTCATATATGCAATATGTATGGTCATTTTTCGTATGAATGTCCTCTAAATCAGTCCCACATCAATATTCAACTTTGATTGTATTCAAACTAAGGAGTCCTAATTTCGGGGACTGTTTTACAAACATGGGATAGAGTATGGTTTGTAAAACACAAATTACCATAATCATATGATCGGTAACAGGGCTTTGTTTACAAATTATAAATTGGGTTTTGGAGTAGAAACTGATTGGAAAGATAACGAGCTTAAGTTTATAAAAGTAACAGAAGACATGAAAATCTGTTTTGATGGAATAAATACACCTGAGAAGAGTGTTTATTACGTGCCTAGCATTGATAATATTAATAATATATTAAGCCTAAAACAATTAACTAAACAAGGATTTAAAGTCATATTTGAAGGAGATTTATGTCACAGTTAATTTGAATATTGATGGGGAAGATTCAAATGGGGTCAGAGGCGTTTGAAAGTGAATAGGGACGAGTTTTTGGCAAATTACTTTGACGCGACTGATTTGCAGGCCCAAAAAGACTCGAGAATCGAAGAAGATTACTCAATTCGTCCAGCAATATCATTAATAAGTCACTGTATCACACAAGTGAATGAGTTCATAAATATGTTCAAGGAACTCGTGGAATGGTACCACACAGTGTACCTTAAATCCTATTTCGAGAAGCCCATTCCATCGTACCTGAGCGAGGCACAGAAATAGATTTATACGAGCTATTAATGATGGCAATGTTACATGGAAGATTTGTAGACGCAATAGTGAACGATGCCTGGACCTACATAGCAATGGATGTTGGTTGTGACTTTAATGTGTCCAACTAATCTATCTTGAAGGGTTGGAGTGAACCTGTGTGATGATGAAAGCAAGTCAAATGAAGACCAAATCGGGAACCTCCACCCGGTTTCAAGAAATGAAAGATGCCCATGTAAAGAAGATGAAGACACTAAGATTGTTTATGATAAAGGGGGACAGTGAAGTATTAATCACATACAGATACTAAGGATATAATATAATAATATATATGTGTATTATTATGTAAATATTAATTATTAACAGGGGCATATATATAATTATGTAATTAGGCCCGTTAGGCAGTTAGGGGTACAATACCTGTTGTTTGTAAACACCGTTTAGATAAAAGCGATGTGAATCGATGTGACGCCTCATATGTATATATATACGGCTGGCTATACAATTGTAATCGAATCATCAGTGTAATCAATAATAATTTCCATTCCGTTTACAATCTCTTGTTCATATATAATTTCTGTTTACAATCATCAATTCGTTTGTGGCTTATATGGTTACCAATAGAAATGAGCGTATTTGACAAATCTTTTCTGATTCCTAGTGTGTTTTACACGCCTGATCTTGACAAGAATATATTAAGAAATGATCAATTACGACTCGACGTATTTAATATCATCTTGAGGGATCGGTGTGTTACTTGTCGAATATGTTTGAAAGTAGGAGTTCAATATGGACGAATGATGATGTACACAAAGTATGGAGAGTATTGAAGATGAATGATATGAGCAGAGAAAGGAGGAGTATTTGGATCGGTACTTTAATAACCTTACTTTGCAAATTGATGAAGATGCAAAAAGATTTACGCAGGGAGGATTCAATTACATTGGATCATTTGATGATTGTGTTACTTTCTTAGCATATTGTAGGATCCAACCTATATTCATTAACATCGATCCATTCTCAAACCTAAATTTTCTGTTATGACATAACGGTTTGCATTCCGTTACTTGAACTGATCAAATTTGTTCCCATCATGTTTAGAGAATGGCAAGGTTACAGATTTATATGAGTTTGTAAAAAGGACTAATTTCATATATATACCCTTCCAAACTTTGAATATATCATATATACCCAACCAAAAATGAAAATATCATATATACTCAGGTTTAATGAATTTTTACTTAATGGCCATTCTATCCTTTTAAATTATGAGTAAATCAAAATCCAAAATTCCAAATCTCCTAATTTCCTACAACTCCAACCTTTCCCGTCCGTATTAGCATCGAGCAACCAGGAACTGCACACACCGTCTGTCTCCGGACTATTCCGACCAGTTCTGGCGACTGATTTCCTTCTCCAGCCTTGCCTCACCACCGTCTGCCTTCATCCACTGCGCACACCACCATCACCACCGTATGTGACCAGCAATGGAGAGATTTGTACCAACTCCGTGTGACCGGCGATTATAGCGGTTTATTGCAATAACGGCGATTTCAGATCTGAGGAGTTTCAGAGATTGTGTTTTCCTTTTTTAACCTAAAGATGTTATTAGATAGGGTAAATTGGTCATTTGCTAAATTATAATATATTAATTGGGTATATATATATGATATTTTGTTTAATTTGTAAGGATATATATAATATTTTAGTTTTGCATGGGTATATTTGATATTTTTAATGTTTGTAAGGGTATATATGAAATTGCCCCTTGTAAAAGAAAAGGTGACTATAGACATATATATGTGAATTTAACATGTGAGGTGTAATAGCAACCAACTTGGGAATACTGGTTGAAGATGTGATTATGCTTAGGATATATATATACACATTCAGTATTTGGATGTTTTAGTTTGGAACTACAACGGGAACACGATTAGAGCTAGGCACGTTAGTGATGATGGGGATGATGAAGACAAAAGCACGCTTAGACCAAAAGAAACTAAAAGCTCAAACGAAACTTATAAACAAGATAATGGCAGCACTAGCTTTGATCTTTACATTGGCAATGACAGGATGGGTGCTCAAAGATTTGGTAAAGGGAGGCGATTTGTTTTTAACAAGGCAACTAACGTTTAGGGGATGATACAATTATCCTGTTTATTTAAATTTAACTATGCTATTTGTATTATATAACCCTAAGACATTAGCTGTATTAATGCGCAATTATCCTAGGTATTAATAACTGTTAACCAGTTTATAACCATAGTTAAAACTGTGTTGCCGTTAAACGCTTTACATAACTACCTTTGTAGTGTATTTAAAAATCTGTTTGTATCTGTTTTATTTACCAAGTTAATCAAAATCTTCGTTTAACCATCATATCGTCGTCACATGTGTTCTATCAAACTATCGAAACCGTTCACATGTATTCCAACATGTTTGAATCACTTCACTTTATGGTTGTTATTTGCTTTGAATTTTAAACTAGGTTTAACCACATGCGCGGAAGGTTTAGTTCAATTGAATACATTGTATATATCACATACATGATTATTGAATGATATTTGTATATAATATGAACGACTATAGTAAATTAGAGTGTTTAAATGTATCTGTTTCGACTTTGTCTCATGTTTGAACTTGAATCGATGACTCCAATGTTCTACAAACTGCATATGATTATACACGAAGTCTCATATTTTACTTATTTGTATAGATATGAATTACCATATTCATGTATTCACATATACATTAAGCCAATATGAACAAGTAGATTCTAGTCAAGTAAAGTAAGTTTGTAACGTAAATTCTAAAAGTTTGTTTACAAAAAAGCAGGAATACTTCAATGAATAATAACCGCTAGTATTAAGAATTTTAGCGCGATGACATTTGAAACTCTAAAAAATAATTTTTTTAGTAACAATTCCATTAAAGGTGGGAAATGGTCTTTTAGCCTCCTTTTTGTAATTCCTATATAAAGGGCTTGTGCAATGTGCATTACATATTGCATCAATAAACATACAATATTCACTAGAAAGAGCTAGCTTGAAAGAAAATGAAACAAGAAACTGTTGTCGTGATAGTCGGAGCAGGACCTGCCGGCATTGCAACATCCGCGTGTCTCAATCTTCTTTCTATCCTAAACATTGTTCTTGAAAGGGAAAATTGCTATGCATCTTTATGGCAAAAAAAGGCTTATGATCGCTTAAAGCTTCACTTAGCTAAAAACTTCTGTGAACTTCCTCATATGTCATTCCCTTTGTCCGCACCCACATTTGTACCAAAAGACATGTTTGTACAATACTTGCAAAACTATGTGTATCGGTTTAATGTAGCTCCGCTGTACCAACGCAGCGTTGAGAATGCATGGTATAATAGGATTGCACAAAAATGGGTGGTTACCGCCAAAAATTGGGTTTCGGGTTTGGTCGAGGAGTACGTGTGTGAGTTTCTTGTGGCGGCAACCGGCGAAAATAGTGAAGGTTTTATTCCTAATGTTAATGGTTTAGATAGCTTCAAAGGATTGTATATCCATTCGAGCGAGTATGATAATGGAAAAAGATTTGGACACAAAGATGTGCTTGTTGTTGGTGCTGGAAATTCGGGTATGGAAATTGCATATGACTTGTACAATTGGGGTGCTCAAACATCAATAGTTGTTCGTAGCCCGGTAAGCACGCTAAACGGTCTCCTGCGTGATTTTTGAATATAAATTAGTTGTCGGTGTTTTATATAATAAAAGCATATTTTTGTTATATTTTAACATTTCATTCTATTATTTTTGTTGTGACAGATACATGTGCTTTCCAAAGAGTTAGTGCAACTCGGAATGTATATACTAAAATATATTCCTTGCTCTTTCGTAGACAAGATGGTCTTAATGTTGAGTAAGTTGTTGTATGGAGATCTCGGTGTATATGGAATACAAAGGCCATTCAAAGGACCATTCACGATCAAAAAAGAAACCGGACGATCACCTATCATTGATGTTGGGACAATTTCAAAGATCAAAACAGGAGACATTGAGGTAAACCCCTCTATCATGTTTTGATATCTAATAACATTTAAAACATTAACTGACAATCGTGATATTATTATTTTGTTTTCGTCTCTAGTTTATGACGGCTATTGAAGAAATAAAGGGTGATCAAATCAAATTCACAAAAGGTAAAGAGAGACAATTTGATGCCATTGTCTTTGCTACCGGTTTTAAAAGCACTGTGCGAAAATGGCTTAAGGTAACTATAGTTATAACACACAATTTGTTTATTCAACCTTTTGTTTTTTAATCTTAGCATTTTCGTTTTAATCTAGGATGATGGAGGGCTCTTCAACGGGATTGGAATGCCAAAACATAAAAGCCCTAATCATTGGAAAGGGGAACACGGTCTTTATTGTGTTGGATTTGCGAGTGCCGGATTATTTGGTATCTCAAATGATGCGAAAAACATTGCTGGTGATATCTTCAAAATTATTCATGGGAATTAAATTCCCATCTAGAAAATGTAGGTGTGCATGTTGTCGTGTAGTCTTTTACGATTACTACGAACCAGTTTAATGATTTTACTATTTAAATGTTTCTTTCCTTTATAATCATGCATTTATATCGTCAGATATATTTTGATTGGTAATAAAATTTTCTCCATGTTTACATTGTATTATTATGGTAACTATAATACGATCAAAATATATGAAATTTATATAATTTTAGTACCATTTACAAAACGTATAAATACGTACAATGTATCAAAACCTAAATATGTTTTGTTTTTCTAAAGCCTATACAACTAGTTTTATACCCGTTCGGTGGATGTGTAGTTTAATGTCATAATGTCATGAATATATTATGACATTAAAAAAGTGTGATATGCTTATACAATAAAGTCGTATGACATTCACTTTAATGGCTAGGATATGCTATAAACAGTCATTTGACATGACACCGAGTTCCGTTGTCGTCGTCCTCCGCATCCATCTGACATCGTAATATAGGTCCAAAAGGGTTCTGAATTATAGATAGAAACCACCCAGCCACCACCGCCGCCTCAAACCACCGTTCAATTCCGGCAGTCCGTTGCAGCTTCCACCGATCACGAGCACCTGCCGTCGTGTTGCTGCACGCCTGCACCACCGCTGTCAACCGTCAACCCAGCTTCACCCTCCCTCTCTCACGATTTCAGCACCACAGCTAGATCAGCTTCTACATCAACACCCAATCAAGGTTTTCGGTCTCCCCACCAGGTGTTCGATACAAATGTCTCAATGAGTTAATCAGTTTTTTCGGGTTTACGGAGGGAGAGCAACTGTGGGTTGCTCTCCTTTCGTCTCTTAGTTCGGGTTTTTACTTCCAAACTCAGCTCGAGTTTGTTTGTTGGCCTTTCGTCTTGTGGGGTTATGACTAGGGCTCGGATTGTCAACGGAGCCCCATCGGGGGAGGTGGGCACGGGCTATTGGCCGTGCCCGTTTAGAGGATTCCATTGCTGCCCGGATGGATTGGTGGGTCCAGGGGGATCCAAAGGTTAGGGGCACATATAAAGCGGTTACACCTATATTCGGATGACAAAAAATGCACTATGCAAGATGCGGTATCCGGGGATTGTGAGCTTTTTGTTGCGTTGGCAGATGCTCTAAAGGTTGCCAAACTATGGTTGTGCGGTGAGTGCATGTCTTTACAGGCCCTCAATCGGCATTGTCACCATGTAGACAAAGTTATCAAGTTCAAAGGTGATACGAGAGGGGTGGAAGACTTCATTGTCGGGATCCCTAAGCCACAACTTGCGATAGATGTAGCTCCTTTGGGTGGGATAGTTTTGGACGCGACCCTCCTTGACCGTATTTTCGCACTTCCGGTAAAGACGGTTAAAAGAATCCCTTCTAGCTGTCGCATGGCATTTGCCCATGCCTTATCTGCTTCATTGTGCAAGGTGGTGTCTAGGCCAGAGTCCATTGAAGCGTGGGTTAAACTTTTGATATTACCCCGTTGCACATTAAAAGTTGTCAAGCCTTCCAACCGACAAGAGCGTAGGTCGGGGAATAGGAAATCCTTACAATGCCATTCTATTCGGCAGGCCCTAGCAAGTTGGGGTGATGGAAGCGGATGTTTTGATCTTATCCAATCGCTCTTTAACCAACCGATGGATATGGGCTTCAGAGCCGATGAGGGCTCCTTCGGGGGTGATCATTCTAGGGAGGGCCTCAATGCTAAGCAATGTATTCGGAAAGTTGCCGATGGGCACTTCACGGCCGCAGTTAAAGTTTTGTGCTCTTCGGGTGTTGCTCCTCTTGGTGACGCTACTATGAAAGCGTTGCTTGATAAGCATCCTGTCTTGCCCCCGCCCGCCTTGCCTGATGCCTTTCTCGGTGGCCCCTTTGGTTGTGGACGTTGAAAGTGTCCTAGGGTGTATTAAATCGTTTCCTAAAGGGACTTCATGTGGTAGAGATGGGCTTAGGGCCCAACATAATTTGGATGCCCTATGTGGGGAAGGATCCGCGATTGCCGTGGGGTTGCTTAAGGTTATCACTGAGGTGGTTAACTTGTGGTTAGGATGGAGATGCCCTGTTTCTTTGGCGGAGTTTGTGGCCTCGGCCCCTCTAACGCCACTGCTTAAGCCCGACAATGGGGTTAGGCCTATTGCCGTTGGCGCGATTTGGAGAAGACTTGTATCCAAAGTGGCTATGAGGAGTGTTGGGAAAGAGATGGCAAAATACCTTGGTGATTTTCAATTCGGGGTGGGGGTCTCGAGTGGAGCGGAGGCGGTGCTTCATAGCGCGAATAGATTTCTTAATATGTTCCACTCGGATGGGTCGTTGGCTTTGCTTACAGTAGATTTTTCTAATGCCTTTAACCTGGTGGATAGGACCACCCTCCTGCAGGAAGTTCGTGCCAGATGCCCATCTATTTCCCTTTGGGTTAATTTTCTTTACGGAAACCTGCAAGGCTATATGTAGGGAATGATTGTATCCAGTCAACTACTGAGGTTTAACAAGGCGATCCTTTAGGATCCTTTCTCTTTGCTTTAGCTTTACACCCCCTCATTCATCAAGTACGAGATGGTTGCAAGTTACTTTTCCATGCATGGTACTTAGATGATGGCACGATTATAGGAGATGCCATTGAAGTGGCTAAAGCCTTGGATATAATTAGATCTAAGGGGCCAAGTTTAGGGCTTGAGCTTAATATTAAAAAGACAGAAGTATACTGGCCGTCGTGCAATAGGGTAAAGGCAAAAGTAGGTTTATTTCCTATAGGGATTGGGAGACCGGAGTTAGGGGTAAAACTCCTTGGAGGTGCGGTTAGCCGGGATGCTGGGTTTATCAGTAGTTTGGCCATTACCAGAGCTTCAAGAGCCATGGAACTAATGAGATGTCTTACTCGTCTGCGTGACCCTCAATGTGAGCTTCTCTTGCTTCGCTCATGTATGGGGGTGGCTAAATTGTTGTTTGGACTCCGAACATGTCAGCCTATGTTTGTTAAGGAAGTTGTCTCTGTTTTTGACAAAGGGCTTCGAGCGGCGATTGAGGATATTGTGGTATGTGGGGGTCCGTTTTTTGGGGATTTTCAATGGAGACTAGCCTCTCTCCCTATCCATTTCGGTGGTTTAGGGTTATATTCAGCTGAGGATGTTTCCACCTATGCTTTCGTCGCCTCGAGAGCACAATCTTGGAAGTTACAGGACCACATTTTGCGTGATTGTGGTGGTGATGGTGTAACATCCTAAAATTTTAATGATGAATAAAGAAAGTTATGTTTAGTGATTTCGCGTAATTGATTAATGTCGGGGAAGGAGCGGGTCTTGGACTTGGATTAATTGAGATGGGTTAAATGAGAATGGGATTTCAGGGGTATAAATACCCCCAAAATCCCAAAATATCTTCATTTTTCCCCACTCTCCTAAACACACACATACACACACACCAAGACCGCCGCCGGCCGGGCCGAGAAAGAAGGAAGGATCGAGCGAGGTCCGGGTAAGAGAGAAAGATTAGTGGTGATACCAAGATAAACGAGATCCAAACAAGCTCAAAAGGTATGATTCTTGATCTTTGAAGTTTAAAGATCCGAGCTTTTAGTGTATAAACGACCGAAAATGGTCGGGAAGTGTAGTGGGTGGTATTGAACCTTAACTAGAGTGTTAAAATCGCCCGAAATGTTGATCAGAAACCGAAACAGCGGACATCTGGGCAACTTCGCCTTCATCTGGGCAACTTCGCCTTCAAGCGATGAACTTCGCCTGCAAGCTAAGTTCGCCTGATGAACTTCGCCTGCAAGCTAAGTTCGCCTGATGACAAGTTCGCCTGAGGTTTAAGTTCGCCTGATGAGAAGTTTGCCTGAGGTTTAAGTTCGCCTGATGACAAGTTCGCCTGAGGTTTAACTTCGCCTAAAGCTAAGTTCGCCTGAGGTTTAACTTCGCCTAAAGCCAAGTTCGCCTGAGCTTTAACTTCGCCTAAAGCTAAGTTCGCCTGAGGTTTAACTTCGCCTAAAGCCAAGTTCGCCTGAGGTTTAACTTCGCCTAAAGCCAAGTTCGATTAGAAAATAAATTAAAAACCTAATGAAAAATGTGTTAAGACAGTTAATGGAAATAAATTTTTCCAAGCTGACCTGGCAGCTCGACCCCAGCCAGGGGCTCTGCCCCTTGGACCCTGCTAGGGGCTGCCGCCCCTAGACCCCGCTGCCAGGGGCGCTGCCCCCGGACCCCCGTTCGTTGTGGGTCATATAAAGATAGAAATACATTATGAGAAGTGATAGTTAATTGATACGTATACTTGTTATACAGTCAGCCGTGCACAACTGAAGAAAGGGATTACGATTAACGGTGAACGTAACCGTGTTCAGGTGAGTTTCTAGCCCCATTTATGTGTTATGTTTTCGGGGCTGTGTGCATACTCAATATGTTTGTTAATACGCTTATCCTAAGAGATAAGTGTATGCCTTATGTGAATAATGTGAAATGTATGATTGATGGCTTGACGGTACGTGAACGATCTTCGGATATTGCACGTACTGTCAGGTTGTAACGCTAAGTTAAGGTAAGTATGATATGTATGCTTATGTGTATGAATGTGATAAAGTTAATAAAAGAAGGAAAGGATGGTTGTATGGTTACGAAAAGGGTACCGAGCCCTAATAATACTCGAGGTATGATGTATGGTTGTATGGTAACGAAGAGGGAATCGAACCCTACTAATATTCGAGAACTAGGGAACCGAACCCTACTAATATTCGAGGAAAGAGGGAAACCGAGCCCTAATAATACTCGTGGAAAGAGGGAAACCGAGCCCTAATAAT
The DNA here is from genome assembly GCF_021521415.1 of Bidens hawaiensis. NCBI lineage: Eukaryota > Viridiplantae > Streptophyta > Magnoliopsida > Asterales > Asteraceae > Bidens > Bidens hawaiensis. Next base: position 213,566 of record NW_027493200.1, read on the forward strand.
ACTCGTGGAAAGAGGGTACCGAGCCCTAATAATACTCGAGGAAGGAGGGTACCGAGCTCTAATAATACTCGAGGAAGGAGGGTACCGAGCCCTAATAATACTCGAGGAATGTAGGGCGTAATGCTCTTTATAACGAAAGATATGAAAGTAAGTTAATACAAAAGAAAGTAAGTAAGTAAGTAAGAAAGTAAGAAAGTATGAAAGTAAGAAAGTAAGGAAGTATGAAAGTATGAAAGTACGAATGAAAGAATATAATGTTATGTGAATGGTATGATTATGTGATTATCTAGAACTCACTCAGCGTAGCTGACTTTTAGTATGCACGCAGGTGAGTAGGATGAGGCAGCTCGCTTGAGGAGACACGTGGCACTGAACAAGAGTCTGGCATCTGAAGACTTATGATGTTCTAATTTTAATGCTTTAGTGTAAAAGACAAAGGATGTTTTGAGACAAGTTATGAATTATGTAATGTTTAATGAAAGTTTTATATTCCGCATAAATGTTTTAATTAACTCTGATATTAAAACTGTGTTTATGAGTAAATCCAACACGAAAGTAGGGTTACCGGTAACGGGGCCTTACAGATGGGTTGGATTCCGATTTAGGGTGTGCGATGGATTATTTGCACAACTCTATTCACGATTTTAATCTTGGCGGGTTCGCTAATAAGGACACCGCCCCCCCCCCCCCCCCTAAAGCCCAAAATGCTTTGGCGAGTGTCCTTTATTGTAAAACCGTCCAAAGTTTGGGAGAAAAGTTTGGCATGTCCTCTCGTCAAAGAGCGGTATTAGAATGACTTCAGGCTCCTCATGCTCAAGACTTTTTGACTGTCACCCCAATCGAAAGGTTAGGCCAACACATGTCAGCAGTGGAGTACCGAGCCATTCTTAAATATCGTTTAATGATCCCACTGTTCCCAGTTGATGAGCCATGCCCGGTCTGTCGCAAGGTTTGTTTAGATAATTTTGGTGAACACGCGATTCATTGCAAAGAACTCCCTGGATTCAAATATAGACATGATTTGGTCAGAGATGTCCTTTGTGATGTGTTAAAACGGGCGGGAATCTCGGCAAGAAAAGAGGCTCTGTGAATTTCTTGTCGGATCCACATTCTTGTGTTTGGATGGGCTGGGGGAAACATGCTTCTGTCGACCTTATTGGGGTGTCCCCTCTTGTCGAGCTTAGAGACACCGGGTTTGTTGCTAGGCATGCCGTGCTAAAGGCAGAAGCAGGAAAAATAGCTAAGCACGAGAAGGCGTGTGTGGAGAATCAACACGCCTTCATTCCTTTTGCTTTTGACACATTTGGGTCTCTTGCCCCCGATGCTGTTGCGTTTCTAAAAAGAGTTCAGCGGGTCGTGCACAGTAACTCATCGACGCCGAAGAACGATAACTTTGTTTTCAGTAGGATCGGTTTTGTCATTCAAAACGGGGGTGGCGGCGCGGCTTGTTGCCCGCTTACCTGCCTCTTTATTGTAATTGGAACTATTTTTAATATAATTTAACTCTTTGATATTACATTGTATTCTAAACAAAATCAAAATTAGTGTAAGACCAAAATACAAGTCGTTTATACAAGTAAAAAAACTGACCTGCGACATTATAAGAATCACAAAAACATGTCAATATAGTTTAGTCATTTCGAGAACATAAAAATGCACAGAAAGTCATTAATGAAATATTACATGAGTCCTAAACAGTTTAGCTCCGTAGCAACTGATCAGTCTCGTTTTTTCTTTACAAATCCAGATTCCACATACAGAATAAGTTAGCCTGGTGGTTGGGTACTTTGCCATAATAATGTGAAAATACGTCTTAATGTTATGCATTTTTATCAATAACAATACCCAACCATGGTTCATAACTCCATCATACTGTATGAGTGTTGTGCGTTGGATATCTTCTTGTTTAGCAAGTACAAGCATAGTATCCAATCTATGAATATGCCATTTTTAGTGATTGTAAAATGTTATCAAACCTAAGATAAGAATGATTATGACGTGTCTAAATTGTTATATATCATTATATTGCAAGTGCTCTTTAATCAAATCAAGAAAAATATCATAGTTATATATGGTAATTCCTGCCATTTATATTCATTAGTGGGTCAATTTGTATTAACTTTCATCTTTAATGGTCAAACCTGTAAAACAAAATATAAAAAGGAGTCAACCCATAACAAGCTTTATTTACGGAACCCATTTTGACATCTTTATCCTATTCCATTTTGCGACCTTAGTGATTAGTAATGGGTGTGTGTACAGTGATCAATTTCAAACCACTTCGATGAAAATGGACCATTTCGACCCAACTCTAGCTAGCTATATTTTATCTGACACATTGTGGATGGAATATAATCCAAACAGACTTATTCATAAGTAAACGAGTCATAATTTCCACCTCTAAATGATCGCATAGAATCAAAATCAAAAGTAGTGCATAATGTAAATGGGTTAGAAATAAATTTTTAATATATAATAGCTGCAGAATCAAAATCAAAAAGTAGGCTGCCACTTTATTGTAATCGTTTTATAGTAAATTATATAAAATAGCTGCAGAATTATATATAATATAAGTAATTATGATCTAAGAAACCATACCTGCTAGTATACTCATTATCTCTATGCTTGTAAAATAACATTGAATCCAGAACTAACCACATCGGCTACTAACACCACACTACCACAGGACTTGTTGAGTCTTTCTGGTCTTGGCAATAACACATGGCTACGTATCCACTCCCTCTGGATTCTGCAAAATTACCAACCAAGCAAACAAACAATCCCATAAATCATTATATATAAAGGATGTTTTAAGGGTAACCTGCCACTTGTTGGTTAATAGAAGATTCACAGTTGTGCTTTTCTCACTGCCACTAAGACCAGCATGATGAACAATATCACAAGATATTTAATACTAAAAGTAGTCGTTTATATATTAAACAAATTTACTAAAGAGCTAGAATAATAGTACAAATGTGCGCAATTACTTCATCAAGATTCACCGTAATGTTCATATCTATTAATCCATGTACTTGTTGAAATGTGGCAAGCATGCATAAATTCTTTGTCGAGATGCCCTCACGGATGGTACGTGGATAACCTCTGGTTCAAAATTTAGTGTGACCACTGACCAGCCTAAAGAAAGTACGCTTGGAATCAATCTGGTGTGACCCGTCAAAAGGTCATAAATTCCTCATATGATTCTTGATCCAGTGCTGGCCCCTTTGTTGAAGATAGATGTCATTTGTGATAGTCGCTTGGTTTAAATTCGTCTCTTTGGTGAGAAATCTGTCTCCACTATGTAGCATGTTAAAAGATAAATTCCGTTGTTCGGTTATTCTTGATCATGAATGTTGTTCTCTGCATATGTGCATGATTTCTCTTATTCTGAATCGTCTCCGGATGTGCATCCGTACCTAATCAAAATGCAATCACGATAGTGTGATGGATGCGAATCTGCCTCTAATCTAGGTTTTCAATTCGAGGTTTATGTGAATGGATTGCAAACCAATTTTCGATGTTCTTAGATGTCTTGATACAAATTTCCGAATTTGATGATTTTGTTCAAATTGATGACCAAAATGATGTTTTTGGTTTCGAATTGAAGATATCAAGTATTAATTTGATTGTTACTTGATGTTGATTGCGAGGATACAACAACCATATCCAGTAAAATCTCACTAATAGCAAGGCACGCGGCAGGATCTAGGGAGGGTGAGATGTAGGCAAACCGTACTTTTATCCCACTGAATTGCTTCCAGAGAGACCTCCGGTTCCAAAACCATTACATGTTGATTGTGAGGATGTTGATTTCAAACTTCTGACATGAATGTGATGTCGGTTAGCGATCTAGGGGGCCAATTTCAGTTCCGATTTCAATTATGATTCTAGGAATTGTTTTCATTATCGATCTTGTTGGTCGTATCGATTCTTCATCTCGCTTTCATATTCAAAAAAATCATATCATCAGATCGATTCAACGATGTTCTTGATTTTCCATATTTTCGCAGTGGTGATCCTCCGAAACCCTAGAATCGTAACCATGCTCTAATAATCAAGAACATTATCACTGATAAGATAACATCTTTTGGAGGTCAGATGCACAGAGAATAATTAGGTATATTGAATCAACTAATCAATAATTTATTTACACACATATGCTAGTTATATACTTTCCTTGCTAGGGCTTTGAAGCATCACAATGGTTGAAACTGACCACATTAACTACCACTAACTATTGTTTACAATATAAAATAATAATAATAATAATAATAATAATAATAATAATATCCTAAAAGTCTAGATTATATATATTATCTCTATCTCTACTGTATATAAAAAGTGAGTGAATGATTTCTTAAAAATTAAGAGGTCCAACAAATATTACTAAGCTTACAAGTCTTAATGCATGTCTTAACTTCTTTCTAAGGATAAAGATGTCTTTCTATCAATACTTACATCTTGGCCCCTCAATTTTTATCAACTTTTACTATATAAATAATAATTATATTTTTGGCCCCTCAAGTAAAACTAACTAACCCTCACGATTTTTAAAAGATCATAATTATTTCATACGTTAATATTTTAAAAAAGAAACTACACCGTAAAAACGTGAATTTTTTTCTCTTTAATTTGAGTATAGTAATGCTATACTTTGTAATTTTAAAAAATTCGCATGTTACACGAATACGATTTACGACCGACAACCGGGTTCTAGCAAGGCATTTAACATCGTCGGGTTACACCGACACTGGTTAAGCGTTTGATGTCGGGTTACATGTGTACCGACATCGGTTACGAGTCAGATGTCGCGCTACACACGTGGAGACGTTAGATTTCATGCGTTCAAGCGCGGGTTAGGTACCGAATCTGGTTACGCATTCGATGATGCATTATGCGTTTATGGTCGTCAAGTTATGCTCGTACCGATAACAACTATGTGGTCGATGTGCATTCGTTACATGTGTATCGACATTGATTACAAGTTTGGTATTGCTTTATGCGACAGATGTGGGTTTGTATTCGTTCCAATGTTGGTTGACGCGCATAACGAGCCTGACGCGCCTACTAACGTCGGGTTATGCGTGCCATATCAACCTATTCTAATCAGTTGGAAAATAACACCACCTAATTCTAACATGTTTGAATATAACACTAACCCATTTTGACACGTACATAATTAAGCATAAAGAAATATAATTACACACCTTCTATGATAATTACACAACATATTTTCATAATTACACATGACTATAATCACACTTATTATACGCACAACACACCTAGGTATAAAGAAAATCATTTTTTTTCTTTAAAAAATAGTATAGCAAAATAAAAGGTAGTTTGGTTTTTTTAGAAAAGAAAATACTTATGTAATTTTTTTAAATGCTTGATTTTATGGTGTTGTTTTTTATATAATAATGTCGTGGAGAAAAGTTATCAATGTTTTAAAAGTTGAAGAATTATGCTTAATTTAGGTTCTCGTATAAGGAGGAGAAAAATATAAATGCATATAAAGTTCATTAGTTTAAGTAAATACAAGTGTTAAAACACATTAGAAATCTTATAAATAATTTATCTTTTTGTTTAACGTTAAACATTTATTATTGTTTATCTGTCCATATGAATGGAGAAACAATATGGGAGAGACTGTATATTCTATAAACACAAGTTCAGTCCTTATAACAAGCAACTGACTTACTCAACTTTTTGGTTAAGTAAAGTCTTAGAATTAATCCATCGACATGATTAAGTTATATGTGTGATATTTATGATAATAAATTGTAAAGTTGAGCCAAATTGAGTCAATGAGAAAACGTATGATCCTCTTGCAAGATCTAATCGCATAACATGATACGTACACGAGACGATTACTTTAACAATACTTTATTGATATACGTTGTTGTTCATACATTACATAAGTTAAGCCTATAGAGAATTCGGCATGGTAACGTTACACGGAGAATAAATATGGCATAGATATCTACGTATATTCATTAGGAAATGCCTATTTATAAGCTACCCTCATTCGTTAATCATCACTAATGAATGAGGTCTCTCATTCGTTAGACACACCTAACGAATAAGGTTTCCCATAGAGAATGACCTCCCATTCGTTAAACATCCTCAACGAATGGACATTACATTAACGAATGATCCTTCATTTGTTAAATCCCTTAGCGAATGAGCTTAATCTATAATGAATGAACCTCATTCGCTAAACATGCCTAGCGAATGAGCCGTATTTCATTAAACATAAAGACTAAACTACCCTTAACTTATTCGATCAGCTGTGGAGAACAAATAATACACTAACAGTCAAGCATACCATCTCAAGTTTAATTTGAAGCCTAGCCAATTCAGCTCAGAATGAAGTTCGAGTCCAGTTCGAGCTAGCCCTGGTTTGGATTATATTAGCTCGTTAACAACCTTTAACTATTGTTCATCGCCGCATCGCGCGGGCACTCTAATAATAATAATAATAATAATAATAATAATACCCTTAAGTCTAGATTATATATATTATAATATAAATATATATGTTCTTTTCTTTCTTCAATGTCAGATTCGTAATTTCCTTCTTCAAAACAGGAACACCCAAGGCTTTTCCTTCTATCAAAGTTCCATTCTCAATTTCTTATCACTTGTTAAAATTTGACTTCTTCTTCTCATATAGCAACAACCATTCATTCTTTATCGTTCTTCCCAATATTCTTATAAAGTTAATTCTTGTATAAATTTCCAAATCTTCTTTGAAAAACAGAGCATTAAGTCTCATATTTTTTTTATTCCTTTATCATTACCAGTAAGCGGTTGCGTTGGTCCCTGATTCCTTTTATCGTTGTTGGCAAGCGGTTTGCGTTGGTCCCTTGATTCCTTTACTGTTGTCGGCAAGTGGTTTGCGTTGGTTAACTGATTCCTTTAAGCGATATGCAATTCTTCGTGTCCGGTTGTTTTCTTGTTCTTCACAATCATTATCGTATCCTTTATCTTTCCTTTTGTGATGATGTCAGTTATTCACCAATTTAATTATGGATTATGTACCCTTAACATCTTTTGTATCGTCATATTCGTCCTCGTCTTATTGTACTCTATCGTCCTTTAATTCATCAAATCGTCCAAGTTCAGAAGTTTTAATTACATAATTTTCCATTAGTATCAATTCTTGTTCCACGTCTATTATTTCAATTATTTGTTTCAACTTTCAAGCGTAATTTCGAAATTCTACAATCGAGATTGTTGTTCATTTATTGCCTCTACTCGTCCTCTTTTCGTCTTCTTTATCCATCTCTTCCCATAATCATATAATTATTTTCCCTATGTTTTCCAACAATGGCTCTCATACCACTATTTGAGCGGAATCCAAAATCATCATCAATCATCATATTCATATTTATCGTCTTGATGTAAATTTGTATATAATTGATGAATATGTGAAGGATTCTTTAAAAGGATAATCAGTGCATTGGTTAATTGAGTATCTTGATAAAATATAAAGTTACAATGAGTTTGATATATACATAGACTATCGGTTGTGTTGGTTTGTTGAATAGTTGTAATGATTAAAGATAAGGTAACTGTTTAGGGCATTCACATCAGTGAGGTTTTTATAATGTATGAAGTGGTTTAGAGAGTTGTGAGTAGAGGAGAGAGAAAATACAGTGATACTATATATTTGAAAAGTTATTGTTCACCATTTATAATTTTTTAATACCTTTTGAAAATAGTTGTGAGTAAAGGAAAGAGAAAAGTTAATGATAAAGATATAAAAGAAGCATTAACTAATTGAAAACAAAAGGGAAAGCGTAATAAATATTAGTGTAATTTTGAATTTGAAGATAGAGAAAGAAATGAAAATACTCCTTTATAAAGGTATTTATGTTCTAAGCTTAAACAAGTAGAGTTTACAAAAATAACATTAGATAATTATAATAAGTTTAATTTATCATCTAATAAACACTAGCCTTGCTATCTAATAAACCTAAGATAAAAAGCACATCGGAAGGTTTTAGTTCATTTGAATACATTGTATGTAGCTCACATTACATGATTTTTTTTCATGATATTTGAGTATAATTTGAACAATTATCGTAAATTAGAGTGTTCAAATATACATGTTTCGACTTTGTCTCATGTTTGAGCCCAACTCCGATGCTCAAGCTACTAGGGGTGTTCAAAATCAAATATCCGGAGTTTTGGATATCCGAACATTTCTGATAGTGGATTCCATTATCCGAATCCGTATCCGAAATTTTGGATATCCGAGGTTCGGATATCCATTTGGATAGTGAAACGGATATCTGAAATTAAAAAAAAGAAACATAAGAAGAAGAGGAAGAAGAATCACAACAAATAGTCAAATACACTCCATTCCAATCGAGTAAATGAAATTGCAATCTAAAGAAGAATCTGTATCACACAACCTTAATATCAATCATACATACACACAACCTGCGAATACTAAGAAATACACAAAACTAATCTGACGTTTAAATATACAACAACTCTGAATCACAAATTCAAGTATTTATTGAACATACAAGTTTGAATCACAAATTCAAAAAAAGGAGACGGTGATACGATTCTGTAAGGCCCCGCTACCGGTGCCTCACTTTGGACGTTGGATTTACGCATAAACACAGTTCTACTAATCAGAGTTAATTAAAACTTTCACAGAATATAAAAACTTTCATAAAACATAACATATTAATTCATAACTTGTCTTAAACAAACATCTTGTCTTTCAAAATCAAAAACATTAAACATAAAACATCTTGAGTCTTCATATGCCAGCCTCTTATTCTTCTGCCATGTGTCCCTGCTCAAGCCAGCTGTCTCATCCTACTCACCTGCGTGCATACTAAAAGTCAGCTACGCTTAGTGAGTTCTAGTTAATCATACAACATACAACACATTCATAACTACATACTTTCGTACATACTTCATACTTCCATACTTTAATATACATACTTATTTTCATACCTTCCTTCATATTCATACCTTACGTTTTAAAGAGCATCACGCCCTATAACCTTCGCATATATTATTAGCGTATGCAACCCTTCAACCTTCGCATATATTATTAGGTTATTCAACCCTTTTAACCTTCGCATATATTATTAGGGTATGCAACCCTTTAACCTTACATTACTTTTCATCATCATTATCATTATCACATTCATACATACCTTTGTAAGTATCATACATACCATATTCATACATACTTCCTTATTCACTTACTCATATCATACATACTACACTATACTTCCATTAGCAATACTATGTAATCGTCTATTAATCGTCTATTATAGAAATCGATTTAGGCATTGTGTGCGAACATACTATGTAATCGTCTATTATAGAAATCGAGTGTTATTGTAATCGGTTCCCTAATGTTTTGAACTGAGCATGTCATCAAACTCCATTGTAAGCGAGTTCTTAAATTTTAATCGATTACAATCCTCGTACTTGAGTGGCATAAATGTAATAGAGTATGATTGTAATCGAATCACAATGTAAGCGATCATAGTGTAATCGACTAAGGTACATGTAATCGAGTCACTAGTGTATGCGACTAGGTACATTGTAATCGAGTCAGCTTGATGTACGTGATTCAGTTTCTATGTAAGCGAGTTCATTTAATGTAATTGAATTTCATTGTATGCGAGTTTCTATGTGTAATCAAATGGCCCTTATGTAATCGAATGCTCCATATGTATGCTAACAAGACCCAAGTAACCGATCCTGGTCATTGTAATCGAATATACATGTAAGCGAGTAAGTGATTGTATGAGAATGTAGCAGTGTAAGCGAGTTTAACCATGTAATCGATTATAACAATGTGATCGAGTTACCATTGTGATTGAACTATCACAATATATGTGAGTATACATTGTGTAATCAAGTTCTGTAGTGTAGTCGAATGAACTGAAGGTTTTCGTAAGGTGAGGCTACGGTTTGGTCCATTTTATCACCATTTTTATTTCGTTTCCCAACCTTACACCCTATTATGGTTCGGTAATAACTCATCGACGTTTCCTTAACTGTTTTCGGCTAAAACTTGACCCGAGTGACCATAAAGTTTGAACCTTTAGGCTTAAAACGTTCAAGACTAGATCTAAGGTTTCTTAAACGAGCTGTTCATAACCGTAGGTTTGTTAAGTTAATCAAGTTTTCTACTTTATGGTTCGTTTATACCCGATATACTCTACGTTTAGGTTTCATGGCAAACCGTTCATAAAAACGTAATCTTTAAGATAAAGAACATACCTTTACGCATTCGTTAGGTCACGGTTAGCTAGGTTATGAACTTTAATCTTGTATTTAACTTGTACGTTCAAGATCTATCAAGAATCCAAGTTCGGTTTGTTCTTGGACCCCTCTCTCTATCTCGCGGCCGATTTTGGTGATGTAGGTGTGTGTGTTTTGAGTGTGTAGAATACTTGGTGGGTAAGAAATGAGGGTTTTATGGTTTTAGGGAGGTTTAAGGGAGTATTTATACTCTCTTAAGCCCATGGACCTAAGGCCCATCACCCTTTAATTCATCTTTTAATATTCCAAGTCCATACTCCTTTCTTTATTTTTAATACTAATTAAATATTAACACACGTTTCACAAACATAGCATTCCTTTATTTATTACTATAAAATTTAGGATGTTACATATTCAACTCTCACTTACAAGTTCAAGGAGAGGAGATCGCCTCGGAAATAGCCACCGTACCACCACCGTCCACTGGCAAGAGGCAGCAGCGACGTCCGGCGAGTAGGTCGTCAATCGAGGAAGTCGCCTTGATGATAGCGCTTGTCGACTGGGGTATTGAAGAATGAGGATGGATTTTATTTAGGATTTAAATGGGATATGTTTACATATATATTAAATAATTAAAAAAGTTTTCGGATATCGGATATCCGAAATCTCCAAAAATTTTCAAAATCATTATCCGAATATGAAAATTCGAATATCTGTCCGAAATTTCGGATATGGATTCGGGTTCGGAGTTTTTTGAACACCCCTACAAGCTACAACCATATATGATGGTATCATATACACGAAGTCTCAATCTTTTGCATTTGCATGTTCAAATACATAGTTATTTGATATGAGGCATATGCATCGATACTAAGATATAATATTTGGTTTGTTAGGCTATGTGTAGTGAAGATGCTACAACATGGGGCACCTTGTGTCATGTGGCGCCCAATCAACAAATGGTGAGTTTTTTTAGGGGTAGTATGGTGTTGTAGCCCTCCTTTGCCACACCACCTTTATTATTATTTTATTTTTATAATTAAATTAAACAATCACAAAACCCATAAATTTATTAAAATATATTAAAATAATTAAATAAAAGAAAATAAATTCAAATAAAATAAAAAACACACCCAAAAATAAAAAAAATAAACATAAAAATACTAATTTATTAGTCATCTTCGTCTTCGTCCTCCTCCATGTTCTCGTCCTCGTCTTCGTGTTTGTTCTCGTCTTCGTACTCGACTTCAACGGTGTCACACCTTGACCAAAGGCGGCGGAACATGTCGGGGCATAACGTATTGATTGGACAGTAGCTCAAAAGACACTAATTAAAGCGACAATAATTATTTAATTTCATTAACATCAAACAAGTACACAAAATTCAATAATAAGAGACGGTTACATCATGCTTTTGTATTTTGAATAATATCCTAAGGTAAAACTAATTTCTTCGATCTTGAACAATGTAAATTACTTGTACTTGTAGCATGTATAAAAATAGAGTTTGTCAACTTGAATGCTTGTGAGAATACATAAGTTTTAGTAGAGATATATATAGATAAAAACCATAATTCATATGTCAATGATGAGTATTACAATTCGTATGATGTAAGCAAATAAATTGTGGACCCGTTCCTATTGATATGAAATCAATATACTTGGGTTAATTTATAATCATACTAGATGAGAATAGATGAGGATGAGATACCGGCCACCAAACATAAAATAAACACTTAAGCACATAGAGCATAGTCATAGATATTGCAATCATCACACATAAACATATAACGAATTGTGTTTGAAATAGATGTAGAAATAAAACAATGAATAAAATTGAATAAGGTATACGTGATACCCCCAAAATATAAAAGATGAAAAAAGGGTATGTAAACTCTCCTTAACGTGTGGATTATCGAAGATGAGATGGCGATAAGAAGTTAAGAAGAAACCCCGGGATACGTCGACGGAAGTTCCTGTTATGGGTACAGATTGAGGGAGAACAAGGGATGGTTAGATACAGCTCAAGCTAAGATCACGAACGTGGTACAAACGACTCATAAACATGCAATTGATAAAGGGTTTGGATTCGCGATGCTGAGAGGAGTGTGAGTGCGAGTTTAATTGAATTTTAGACGATATATATAGGGATTTAGAGAGGGTTTGGCCACGACTTGATTAGTTTGTGATTAGCTGTCAATTGGGTATTAATTTACCATGTTTAGGGTGTCGGTGGACGCGGTTTTTGGTTAGGAATTGATTGGTTACATCATTTTCGTCAATTAATCCGAAAATTAGGGGCTGCAACTCAGGAAGGAAGGGGTGTCGGTGGCGGGTCGACAGGGAAGGGAGGAGAGGAGGAGAGATTGAATAACTTTTGCAATTAGGTCCTTGTTCTATGGATGTGGGTGCAAAAGTTGTTAAAGCTAAGTTAAGGGACTTGTTGTGTATATTAGTGATAGTTAAATATATACATAAATAAATAAAGATTAAATCTTAAACAATTGCAAGATTTTATTGAAAATTTTTACGAATACGAACACGGGTATAGATAGGGTTGGGTCACGATTACAATATGAAAATAACGAAAACAAATAACGAAATTTTACAGGCAGCCCCTTACGGGGTCCAAGGGGCACAGTCCCTTGGTTAAGCTGCCAGGTCAGCTTGGAAATATTTTATTTCCATTAAGGGTTCTTAGCAAAATTTTCATTAACATTTCTTAAATGATTATCTTATTCGTTACTCATTAACATTTAAAGGTACCTTTGTTTCATTCATAAAGTTCGAAGGCTTCTTTGTAATTAATCCATTTTATTCTAAGTCCGGGGACCTTTCTGTCATTTTATCAAACTCCATTCGTTATCTGATCCCTTAACGAATGGGGTTCATTTGTTGACTTGACTAACAGATGAGCATCAAACGAATGGGAGCTCATTCGTTAGTCTTGTCTAACGAATGGCCACCAACGATTGAGGATTATATAACGAATGGGATTACTTCTTAACGAATAGGTATTCCATAACGAATGGCTCATTTGTTGCTTATTGACGAGTGTGTTCTTCATGGACCTTCATAGCGAAGGAGCACTCATAGTGAATGGGCTCATTCGCCTGATCAGGCTAACGAATGGATCTTCCAACGAATGGGGATTCATTTGTTAGTTTTGCATACCGATTAGCATAACAAATGGCTTGACGAATGGACCTTAATCGTGTCAGTTTGTGTCGGACGTGTCAGTTTGTGTCGGATGTATGTTGGTCATTGTTTGTAGTGCCTCGTATAGCCATGTACGGGCTGTATAGGCCTATGCGGGTCATATTTTGGAAAAAAAATTTCGACAACCATATACTTATATGATTTATGACTTTAACATCCTATGTAGTCATCATCCAAATATATTATTTGACTTGCAACATATTTTTTTAGCTATTTTAGCCGCTCCCCTTTTTAACCCTTTCATGTTTTGTTTCACTTGTATAGATGTATGTTTTATATTAAAAAGTTGAATGATATGATAATTTAGAATAAAATAAATTGTCTATTAAAATTTACATAACATAATTGGCTAAGTAATTTGTAGCACTAAATGGCTCGTATTGGCTCGTATAATTGGATAAGTAAAATTTACATTTTCATTTTACGACGGTGCTTAAGAGTGTTCAAAGGGAGGCAGGCGTTTTCTGCAATAGTTTTATTTACGGTCATATAGCCCAATACGATCGTATAGGTTTTATAGTGTGTCAGTGAGCAATACGAGCCATTAAACACCTATACGGCTTGTATATTCCTATCCGGTGGTATAGGCTGCAAAACGTTTTTCCCATGTTAGTTATGCTTAGCCTATACTGCCCGTATAGGCCTACACGAGCCATCTATGCATGCCCGGTCAGCATGAAGACGGTGTATGAGGATCACATCCCTTTATCAAAGTGTTGCATTGAACTTGTTTGTAGTATTGAAATAATCTCTAAAAAATTATGTTTGGGTATAATGAAAGTTCCAAGTAGTCCAACAAGTATGTGATTTTATGATAAAATACAGTAGATGAATAACCTTATGTCATGTACACAATTAATTTGAACGGGTAGCTTTGACCCATTTGTATTTTGGTTAACTATACATATATGTGCATGTGTATGAATAATACGTGCTCGATTAACCAACTACCGATTCGCATCCCGTTATCAATGGCATCTATTAATCAAACGTACGGAAGGTTTTAGTTCATTTAAATACATTGTATGTATCTCGCATGCATGATTATTTTTCATGATATTTGAATATATATAATCTTAATGATTATCGTGCATTTGACAGATTAAATATATCTGTTTCGAATATGTCTCATGTTTGAACTCGACTGCAATGCTCAAGCTACGACCACATACGATGGTATAATATACACGAAGTCTCAATCTTTTGTATTTGCATGTTCAAATACAAAAGTTATTTGGTTTGAGGCATATGCATCGATGCTAAGATATAATATTTGGTTTGATAAATAGTTATTTGTTACAACTCCCATTTTGAAACAACAAGAAACAATATACGGCTTGTCTGTTGCCATTCATATCTAAAATTTTAGCCATTTATCAGTTAATAAAATCATACTTTTAATCGACCGCGATATATAATAAATTTGAAGCCGCCGTTATGAGCCCGTTTAAATCAGTTTTTTACACCGCCTTTTTAAAAAAGTGGTAAGGATATACAGCGGTGTGTAACCCGTTATAATTGAAACAATTTGACGGCATAAATTATGTTTTTAAAGCGGTTTGATAACCACTCTACTATTATAACTAATTTGGTGGCTTCCATATTTACGCCGGTTTGTAAACCCTTGTGATTAATTATTTTTTTTTTGGCACGTTATGATCGTATAAAGTGATTTAATAAACGTTTTAACTGTAAGTCCTATAAAGAACAGCATACCGTTATAAAGCGGCAGGCCAAACCATTGTATTACATGATAATCATCGCTTTAGAAGCGGTTCATTTTGTAGTAGTGACCCCTAACGGGTGATTCATATATAATAAAGTCAGTATACATTGAACAATTAAGAGAATGAAAACTACTTAAAATACATTCGGAAATAATATCAAAATGTAATCTACTTCCATACAAATTAGTATAGATATTGCCATATACCTGTGTTATGACACATACATACATTAAGCAAATATGAACACGTAATGTCTTGTCAAGTAAATTAAGTTTGGAATGTAAATTCTCAAAGTTTGTTTGAAATAAAAGTCGGAATACCTCAATGAGTAATAATGGCTAGTATCTGAAATTTTAGCGGGATGACATCTTTAACTTTTAAAAAATAAGTTTTTTAGTAACGGTTCCAATAAAGGTGGGAAATAGTATCTTTTGCCTCCTTTTTGCAATTCCTATATAAAGGGTCTACGCATAACATATTGCATCAATAAACATACAATATTCATTAGAAATAGCTTGAAAGAAAATGAAACAAGAAATATTGTTGTGATAGCCAGAGCAGGACCTA
Source organism: Bidens hawaiensis (assembly GCF_021521415.1). Taxonomy (NCBI): domain Eukaryota; kingdom Viridiplantae; phylum Streptophyta; class Magnoliopsida; order Asterales; family Asteraceae; genus Bidens; species Bidens hawaiensis. The sequence continues at coordinate 229,330 of NW_027493200.1, forward strand.
CCGGCATTGCGTCGTCAGCATGTCTCAATCTTCTTTAACATTTTTCTTGAAAGGGAAGATTGCTATGCATCTTTATGGTAAAAAAAAGGCTTTTGATCGCTTAAAGCTTCATTTAGCTAAAAGCTTCTGTGAACACCCTCATATGCCATTCCCTTTGTCCGCACCCACATTTGTACCAAAAGACATATTTGTACAATACTTGCAAAACTATGTGTATCATTTTAATGTAGCTCCGTTGTACCAACGCAGCGTTGAGAATGCATGGTATAATAGGATTGCACAAAAATGGGTGGTTAAAAAGCCATTAAAAGGACCATTCATTATCAAAAAAGAAATCGGACGATCACCTATCATTGATGTCGGGACAATTTCAAAGATGAAAACATGAGACATTAATGTAAACCCCTATCATGTTTTCATATCTGATAGCAGGGGGCTGATCTAGTGTGTATCCAAGGGTAGCCCGGGTTACCCCTCAACTTTTACAACGAACTGCAAAATTAGTACATGCTTTTTTTTCTTCTTCTCGGTTTTATGTAATAGGATACCCCTGAGCAAATATTAGATTACCCCTAAGAAGTATTGAGATAAAATCAGAGCAAAATAGCCGGAATTTTTCTTTTCTTTTTTGTGTTTTTGTTGTCACAGGAGGCTCAGCAAATGCCATTGATACGAGGAAGACGACCAAGATAACCTAATACTAGCATTAGGCTACATTGGGCCATTTTAGAGCCTAAGCCTATTTCACTATTAAAAAGAAAAAAAGTCCATTAAAAAAATAATTGCCTTTTTCGATAGATAACAAATATTTTATATATTTATTTGTTAAACAAAATTGTTTTTTATTTATTTATTTGTATATCATTTTATTCAACTTCTTATAGAAAAGTTCACGTTTCATTTACTTTGAAAATTTGTTTAGTTTATTGTTTATTAATTTTGGAATAAGCATTTAGTTTTTTTAAATATTTGAATAATATTTTTTTATTGTTAGGGGCTAAAAATATATATAATTTTTATGATGGTTTTTAAATACCAATTTGATATTAACACAACGTGAAAAGAAGTTTACGTTTTGGTGTTTGTAATACATTGATTATTAAAAGAAAGTAGTCGTCATACAATTGTGAATACAACAAAAGTAAGCTCTGGCCTCGATTGAAATGTTCTGGTTCTGTCAGGGCGTCATAGGTCATAGGTAAAAAAATTAGGTTACCTCTGAATTTTTAATCTAGATCCGCCACTGTCTGATAGCATTTAAATCTTTAATTAACAGTTGCTTTACTATTGTTATTTTGTTTTGTCTATAGGTTACGAAGGCCATTGAAGAAATAAATGGTGACCAAATCAAATTTACAAATGGTCAACAGAGACAATTTGATGCCATTATCTTTGCAACCGGTTTTAAAGGCACCATGCGAAAATGGCTTAAGGTAACTAAAGTAATATCAATTGTTTACTTAACCTATTGTTCTTTTTATTATCTTAACGTACATTTTCGGTTTAATCTAGGATGATGGAGGTCTCTTTAACAAGAATGGAATGCCAAAACATAAAAGCCCTAATCATTGGAAAGGAGAAAATGGTCTCTACTGTGTAGGATTCGTGAGTGCCAGATTATTTGGTATCTCAAATGATGCGAAAAACATTGCTGATGACATCTTCAAAATCGTTCGTGGAAACTAAACTCGTATTTAGAAAATGTAGGTGTGAATGTTGTGAAATCGCTTAATATGACTATGTACCAGTTTAATTAATTTACTATTTTAATGCTTGTTTCCTTTATAATAATGCATTTATATAATCAGATATATTTTTGGTTGGAAATAAATTTTTTTTCCATGTTTACTTTATATTGCTAAATCACTATAATACTATCAAAATAATCTAAATCTGATTTTTTTTTTGTATATACATAATTTTAGCACCCTCTACAAAACATACATATAATGTATTAAAAACTAAAATATGCTTTTTTTCAAATCTACCCAATTCTCTTTATTAAAAAACAATGTATTAACACTTAAACACTTTAATACGTGACGTTTAGCTATTAGGAAAGGACTAGCAACGCAGTTTATTGTCTGTTAATTTGCTTTCTATTTCGTGTTATTTGAACCTTGATAAACTGAAATTCGCTAATAAACGAATTGTGTTTTTATTAATCTTATAAACCAATTACTAGTTTTGAAGATGGAACGAAAGTCATTTGTTATGTTTGTATTATTTTTAATCTTAATGGAAATTAAGATTATTATTGGTGAAAAGGTTATAGTGTAACTTTAACCTATTGACTAATAAAATTTATTTCCAAGAAATTATATTTTTGTAATGACTTTATTTTATTACAATTACCTCTTATCTAAAAGAAAACGCAAACGCACATGTTGGGTATTTTATGTCAACCGTACCATAATATATATGATAAAGCTTAGAAGCCAACTCGTCTGTGGACAATACAAGTTTTGGCAATCCCACATATGAAGGTAATTAATACTTACGTCAAATTCGAATATAATGTATAGGATCGCTAGACTCAAAAGAAGTTAATTTATCAAGGCTTAGGATCCTCCCACGCCAATTTTTTCTCTATATGGTTCGTATAGGGCTATATGGTCGTATAAAACCTTAATCGTGTCAATTTGTGCCGGATGTTTGTCGGTCATTGTTTGTAGTGCCTCGTATAGCCCTGTACGGGCTGTAAAGGCCTATGCGGGTCGTATTTTGGGAAAAAAAAATCGACAACCATATATTTATATGATTTATGATTTTAACATCCTATGTAGCATCATCCAAATATGTTATTTGACTTGCAACATATTTTTTTAGCTATTTTAGCCGCTCTCCTTTTCAACCCTTTCATGTTTTGTTTCACTTGTATAGAATTACGTTTTATATTAAAAAGTTGAATGATATGATATTTTAGAATAAAATAAACTTTCTATCAAATTTACATAACATAATTGGCTAAGTAATTTGTAGCACTAAACAACTTGTATAGGCTCGTATAATTGGCTAAGAAAAAATTACATTTTCATTTTCCGACGGTGCTTAAGAGTGCTTAAGAGTGTTCAAAGGCAGGCTGGCGTTTTATGCAAAAGTTTTCTATACGGTCGTACAGCCCAATACGATCGTATAGTGTGTCAGTGAGCAATACGAGCCATTAAACACCTATACGGCTCGTATATTCCTATCTGGTGGCATAGGCTGCAAAACGTTTTTCCCATGTTAGTTATGCTTAGCCTATACTGCCCGTATAGGCCTACACGAGCCATATATGCATGCCTGGTCAGCATGAAGGCGGTGTATGAGAATCACATCTCTTTATCAAAGTGTTGCATTGAACTTGTTTGTAGTATTGAAATAATCTCTGAAAATTTATGTTTGGGTATAATGAAAGTTCCAAGTAGTCAAACAAGTATGTGATTTTATGATGAAATATAGTAGATGAATAACCTTATGTCATGTACACAATTAGTTTGAACGGGTAGCTTTGACCCGTTTTTATTTTGGTAAACTAAACTTATATGCACATGTGTATGAATAATACGTGCTCGATTAAACAATTACCGATTCGCATCTCGTTATCAATGGCATCTATTAATCAAACGTACGGAAGGTTTTAGTTCATTTAATTACATTGTATGTATCTCGCATGCATGATTTTTTTTCCATGATATTTGAATATATATAATCTTAACGATTATCGTGCATTTGACAGATTAAATATATCCGTTTCGAATATGTCTCATGTTTGAACTCGAGTGCGATGCTCAAGCTACGACCACATACGATGGTATAATATACATGAAGTCTCAGTCTTTTGTATTTGCATGTTCAAATACAAAAGTTATTTGGTTTGAGGCATATCCATAGATGCTAAGATATAATATTTGGTTTGATAGAGAGTTATTTGTTACAATTCCCATTTTGAAACAACAAAAAACAATATACGGCTTGTTTGTTGCTATTCATATCTATAATTTTAGCCATTTATCAGTTAATAAAAGCATACTTTTAATCGACCGCGATATATAATAAATTTGAAGCCGCCATTATTAGCCCGTTTAAATTAGTTTTTTACACCGCCTTTTTAAAAAAAGTGGTAAGGATATACATCGGTGTGTAACCCGTTATAATTGAAACAATTTAACGGCATAAACTATGCTTTTAAAGCGGTTTGATAACCACTCTACTATTATAACTAATTTGGTGGTCTCCATATGTACGCCGGTTTGTAAACCCTTGTGATTAATTATTTTTTGCACGTTATGATCGTATAAAGTGATTTAATAAGCGTTTTAACCGTAAGTCTTATAAAGAACAGCACACCGTTATAAAGCGGCCGTCCAAACCGTTGTATTACATGATAATCATCGCTTTAGAAGTGGTTCATTTTGTAGTAGTGACCCCAAACGGGTGATTCATATATAAAGTCGGTATACATTGAACAATTAAGAGAATGAAAACTACCTAAAATACATTCGGAAATAATATCAAAATGTAATCTACTTCCATACAAATTAGTATAGATATTACCATATACCTGTTATGGCACATACATACATTAAGCAAATATGAACACGTAAATTCTAGTCTAAGTAAATTAAGTTTGTAACGTAAATTCTCAAAGTTTGTTTAAAAAAAAGTGGGAATACTTCAATGAGTAATAAGTGCTGAAATTTTAGCGGGATGACAATCTCTAACTTTTAAAAAAAGTAACGGTTCCAATAAAGGTGGGAAATAGTCTCTTTTGCCTCCTTTTTGCAATTCCTATAAAAAAGGGTCTACGCATAACATATTGCATCAATAAACATACAATATTCATTAGAAAGAGCTTGAAAGAAAATGAAACAAGAAACTATTGTCGTGATAGTCGGAGCAGGACCTGCCGGGATTGCGACATCAGCATGTCTCAATCTTCTTTCTATCCCAAACATTGTTCTTGAAAGGGAAGATTGCTATGCATCTTTATGGCAAAAAAAGGCTTATGATCGCTTAAAGCTTCACTTAGCTAAAAGCTTGTGTGAACTCACTCATATGCCATTCCCTTTGTCCGCACCCACATTTGTACCAAAAGACATGTTTGTACAATACTTGCAAAACTATGTGTATCATTTTAATGTAGCTCCGTTGTAGCGTTGAGAATGCATGGTATAATAGGATTGCACAAAAATGGGTGGTTACCGCCAAAAATTGGGTTTCGGGTTTGGTCGAGGAGTACGTGTGTGAGTTTCTTGTGGCGGCAACCGGTGAAAATAGCGAAGGTTTTATTCCTAATGTTAATGGTTTAGATAGCTTCAAAGGATTGTTCATCCATTCGAGCGAGTATGATAATGGAAAAAGATTTAGACACAAAGATGTGCTTGTTGTTGGTGCTGGAAATTCCGGCATGGAAATTGCATATGACTTGTGCAATTGGGGTGCTCAAACATCAATCGTTATCCGTAGCCCGGTAAGCGCGCTAAACACTCTCCCGCGTGATTTTTAAATATAAAGTTGTCACGGTTTTAAATAATGAAAAAATATTGTTGATATATTTTAACATACTTTTTTTATAGATACATGTGCTTACCAAGGAGTTAGTGCAACTCGGAATGTATTTATTAAAATATATCCCCTGCTCATTCGTAGACAAGATGGTTTTAATGTTGAGTAACTTGTTGTATGGAGATCTTGGTGTATGTGGAATAAAAAGGCCATTCAAAGGACCATTCATGATCAAAAAAGAAACCGGACGATCACCTATCATTGATGTCGGGACAATTTCAAAGATGAAAACAGAAGACATTAAGGTAAACCCCTATCATGTTTTCATATCTAATAGCATTTAAATCTTTAATTAACAATTGCTTTACTATTGTTATTTTGTTTTGTCTATAGGTTACGAAGGCCATTGAAGAAATAAATGGTGATCAAATCAAATTTACAAATGGTCAACAGAGACAATTTGATGCCATTATCCTTGCTATCGGTTTTAAAAGCACCGTGCGAAAATGGCTTAAGGTAACTAAAGTAATATCACTTGTTTACTTAACCTGTTGTTCTTTTTATTATCTTAACGTACATTTTCGGTTTAATCTAGGATGATGGAGGTCTCTTTAACGAGAATGGAATGCCAAAACATAAAAGCCCTAATCATTGGAAAGGAGAAAATGGTCTTTATTGTGTAGGATTCGCGAGTGTCGGATTATTTGGTATCTCAAATGAAGCGAAAAACATTGCTGATGACATCTTCAAAATCGTTCATGGAAACTAAACTCGTATTTAGAAAATGTAGGTGTGAATGTTGTGAAATCGCTTAATATGACTATGTACCAGTTTAATTAATTTACTATTTAAATGCTTGTTTCCTTTATAATAATGCATTTATATAATCAGATATATTTTTGGTTGGAAATAAATTTTTTTCCATGTTTACTTTATATTGCTAAATAACTATAATACTATCAAAATAATCTAAATCTGATTTTTTTTTGTATATACATAATTTTAGCACCCTCTACAAAACATACATATAATGTATTAAAAACTAAATATGCTTTTTTCCAAATCTACCCAATTCTCTTTATTAAAAAACAATGTATTAACAAACACTTTAATAAGTGACGTTTAGCTAATAGGAAAGGACTAGCAACGCAGTTTATTGTCTGTTAATTTGCTTTCTATTTCGTGTTATTTGAATCTTGATAAACTGAAATTCGCTAATAAACGAATTGTGTGTTTATTAATCTTATAAACCAATTACTAGTTTTGAAGATGGAACGAAAGTCGTTTGTTATGTTTGTATTATTTTTAATCTTAATGAAAATTAAGATTATAATTTGTGAAAAGATTATAGTGTAACTTTAACCTATTGACTAATAAAATTTATTTCCGAGAAATTATATTTTTGTAATGACTTTATTTTATTACAATTACCTCTTTTCTAAAAGCAAGCGCAAACGCACACGTTGGGTATTTTATGTCAACCGTACCATAAAATATATGATAAAGCTTAGAAGCCAACTCGTATGTGGTCAATACAAGTTTTGGCAAGCCCACATATGAAGGTAATTAATACTTACATCAAATTCGAATATAATGTATAGGATCCCTAGTCTCAAAATAAGTTAATTTATCAAGGCTTAGGATCCTCCTATACCACTAGACATTATCCTACACCATTTTTTCCTATACGGTTCGTATAGGGCTATATGGTCGTATAAAACCTTAATCGTGTCAGTTTGTGTCGGATGTGTCAGTTTGTGTCGGATGTTTGTCGGTCATTGTTTGTGGTGCCTTGTATAGCCCTGGGCTGTAAAAGCCTATGCGGGTCGTATTTTAGAAAAAAACATTTCGACAACCATGTATTTATATGATTGGACATCCTATGTAGCCATCATCCAAATATATTATTTGACTTGCAACATATTTTTTTTAGCTATTTTATCCGCTCTGCTTTTCAACCCTTTCATTTTTTGTTTCACTTGTATAGAATTATGTTTTGTATTAAAAAGTTGAATGATATGATATTTTAGAATAAAATAAATGTCTATCCAAATTTACATAACATAATTGGCTAAGTAATTTGTAGCACTAAACGGCTCGTATAGGCTCGTATAATTGGCTAAGTAAAATTTACATTTTCATTTTCCGACGGTGCTTAAGAGTGTTCAAAGCAAGGCTGGCGTTTTCTGCAAAAGTTTTATATACGGTCGTATAGCCCAATACGATCGTATAGGTTTTATAGTGTGTCGGTTAGTGAGTATGATAATAGAAAAAGATTTGAACACAAAGATGTGCTTGTAGTTGGTGCTGGAAATTCGGGTATGGATATTGCATATGACTTGTGCAATTGGGGTGCTCAAACATCAATAGTTGTTCGTAGCATGGTAAACGCGCTAAACGGTCACCCGCATGATTTTTGAATATAAATTAGTTGTCAGTGTTTTATATAATAAAAGCATATTTTTGATATATTTTAACATTTCATTCTATTATTTTTGTTGTTGTGACAGTTACATGTTCTTACCAAGGAGCTAGTGCAACTCGGAATGTATATACTAAAATATATTCCTTGCTCTTTCGTAGACAAGATGGTCTTAATGTTGAGTAAGTTGTTGTATGGAGATCTTGGTGTATATGGAATACAAAGGCCATTCAAAGGACCATTCATGATCAAAAAAGAAACCGGGCGATCACCTATCATTGATGTTGGGACAATTTCAAAGATCAAATCAGCAGACATTGAGGTAAACCCCTCTATCATATTTTAATATCTAATAACATTTAAAACATTAACCGACAATTATGATATTATTATATTATTTTCGTCTCTAGGTTATGACGGCTATTGAAGAAATAAAAGGTGATCAAATCAAATTTAAAAATGGTCAAGAGAGACAATTTGATGCCATTGTCTTTGCTACTGGTTTTAAAAGCACCGTGTGAAAATGGCTTAAGGTAACTAAAGTTATAACACTCAATTTGTTTATTTAACCTTTTGTTATTTAATCTTAGCATTTTCGGTTTAATCTAGGATGATGGATGGCTCTTCAATGAAAATGGAATGCCAAAACATAAAAGCCCTAATCATTGGAAAGGAGAACATGGTATTGTGTTGGATTTGCGAGTGCCGGAATATTTGGTATCTCAAATGATGCGAAAAACATTGCTGGTGATATCTTCAAAATTGTTCATGGGAATTAAGCTCCTATCTAGAAAATGTAGGTGTGCATGTTGTCGTGTAGTCGTTTACGATTACTACGAACCAGTTTAATTATTTTACTATTTAAATGTTTGTTTCCTTTATAATCATGCATTTATATTGTCAGATATATTTTGATTGGTAATAAAATTTCTCCATGTTTACATTGTATTATTATGGTAACTATAATACGATCAAAATAGCCTAAATATTAAATTTATATAATTTTAGTACCATTTACAAAACGTATAAATACATACAATGTATCAAAACCTAAAAATGTTTTGTTTTTCTAAAGCCTATCCAACTAGTTTTATACCTGTTCAGTGGATGTGTAGTTTAATTTCATAATGCCATGAACATATTACATTGTATTCTAAACAAAAACAAAATTAGTGTAAGACCAAAATACAAGTTGTTTATACAAGTAAAAAAACTGACCTGCGACATTATAAGAATCACAAAAAGATGTCAATATAGTTTAGTCATTTCGAGAACATAAAAATGCATAGAAAGTCATTAATGAAATATTACATGAGTCCTAAACATTTTAGCTCCGTAGCAACTGATCAGTCTCGTTTTTGCTTTACAAATCCAGATTCCACATATAGAATAAGTTAGTCTGGTGGTTGGGTACTTTGCCATAATAATTAGGGGTGCAAATGAGTCGAGCTGCTCGCGAGCTACTTGAGATCGACTCGTTAAAAAGCTCGATCGAGTCGAGCTTTATCGAGCCCGAGCCCGAGCTCGAGCCTAAAAATAAGCCCGTTTAATAAACGAGCCCGAGCCCGAGCTTTACTTATCGAGCTCGAGCCGGCTCGCGAGCCTAAACGAGCCTGCCATTTATATAATTTTTTTTAAAATATATATTAAATAATTATTAATTAATAAATATTATGTTATGAAAAAAATAATAAACATAACTAAATAACATATATTCTTTTATAAATAAAATTATAATATAAAAAATATATAAAATAATTATAATTATATAAAAATATAATTAATAAATAATAAACGAGCCGAGCTCGAGCTTCAAAATCCATTCACGAGCCGAGCTCGAGCTTTGAAAATAGTGCTCGAAATGAGCCGAGCTCGAGCTCGATCTCTGTGTAAGTTAAACGAGCCGAGCTCGAGCCTAGTCGAGCTCGGGCTTGGCTCGGCTCGTTTGCACCCCTAATAATAATGTGAAAAATACGTCTTAAAGTTATGCATGTATTTTTATCAATAACAATACCCAACCATGGTTCATAACGCCATCATACTGTATGAGTGTTATGCGTTGGATATCTTCTTGTTTACTACAAGAATAGTATCCAATCCATGAATCTGCCATTTTTAGTGAGTGTAAAATGTTATCAAACCCAAGATAAGAATGATATGACGTGTCTAAATTGTTATTGCAAGTGCTCTTTAATCAAATCAAGAAAAATATCGTAGTTATATATGGTAATTCCTGCCCTTTATATTTATTAGTGGGTCAACTTGGATTAACTTTCATCTTTAATGGTCAAACGTGTAAAACAAAATATAAATAGGCTAAAAAGAAACGTGTCAACATGTATTAAACTGAAAATAGCTTTATTCAAAACAAAATCATTATTGAAAAATGCTTTTTGTAATCAAATTTAACACACTTATATTTGATAAAAAAGAGTTTCGAGTCAATCCATCACAAGCTTTATTTACGGAACCCATTTTGACATCTTTATCCTACTCATTTTGCAGTTATTAGTAATGGGAGTGTGTACAGTGGTCAATTTCAAACCACTTTGATGAAAACGGACCATTTCGACCCAACTCCAGCTATATTTTATCTGACACGTTGTGGATGGAATATAATCCAAACAGGCTTATTCATAAACGGGTCATAATTTCCACCTCTAAATGATCACATAGAATCAAAATCAAATGTAGTGTAAATGAGTCAGAAACAAAATTTTAATATATAACGTAAGTGGTTATGATCTAAGAAACCATACCTGCTAACGATACCCATTATCTCTACGCTTGTAAAATAACGATTTTACCCTTAAAAATACACATGATGGCAAAAAAAAGAATCAAGTACAAAAATTCATAGTCATGCATGGCTGATGAATAGTTGTATAGACAGGCAGGAGACTTAACAATGAATCTGGAATTAACAACATTGAATACTAACACCACAGGACTTATTGAGTCTTTCTGGTCTTGGCATTAACACATGGCTACGTACCAACTCCCTCTGGATTCTGCAAAATTACCAACCAAGCAAACAAACAATCCCATAAATCATTATATATAAATGATGTTTTAAGGGTAACCTGCCACTTGTAGGTTAATAGAAGATTCACAGTTCTTCTTTTCTCACTGCCACTAAGACCAGCATGATGAACAATATAACAAGATATTTAATACTAAAATTAAGTAGTCGTTTATATATTAAACAAATTTACTAAAGAGCTAGAATAATAGTACAAATGTGCGCAATTACTTCACCAAGATTCACTGTAATGTTCATATCTATTAATCCATGTACTTGTTGAAATGTGGCAAGCATGCATAAATTCTTTGTCGAGATGCCCTCACGGATGGTACGTGGATAACCTCTGGTTCAAAATTTAGTGTGACCACTGACCAGCCAAAAGAAAGTACGCTTGGAATCAATCTGGTGTGACCCGTCAAAAGGTCATAACCTCATATGATTCTTGATCCGGTGTTGGCCCCTTTGTTGAAGATAGATGTCATTTGTGATAGTCGCTTGGTTTAAATTCGTCTCTTTGGTGAGAAATCTGTCTCCACTATGTAGCAGGTTAAAAGATAAATTTCTTTGTTCGGTTGTTCTTGATCATGAACGTTTTTCTCTTCATATGTGCATGATTTCTCTTATTCTGAATCGTCTTCGGATGGATATCTGTACCTAATCAAAACGCAATCCCAATGTGTGATGGTTGATTGGTTGCGAATCTGCCTCTAATCTAGGTTTTCAATTTGAGGTTTATGTGAATGGATTGCAAACCATTTTTCGATGCTCTTAGACATTTAGATGTCTTGATACAAATTTCCGAATTTGATGATTTTGTTCAAATTGATGACAATAAACAAGAACAAAGATTAGACTAAAAAAATAAAATAAAAAAATTGATGACTAAAAATGATGTTTTTGGTCTCGAATTGAAGATATCTAGTATTAATTTGATTGTTACATGATGCTGATTGCGAGGATACAATAAGAACAACCATATCCAGTAAAATCTCACGAATAGCAAGGCTAGTAGCATGGTCTAGGGAGTGTGAGATGTAGGCAAACTGTACTTTTATCCCACTAAATAGAGATGTTTCTTCCGGAGAGACATCCGGTTCCAAAACCATTAGATGTTGGTTGAGAGGACGTTGATTTCAAACTTCTGACTTGAATGTGATGTCGGTTAGTGAATGTAAGGGATCAATTTCACTTCCAATTTCAATGATTATTCTAGGTATTGATTTCATAATCGATCTTGTTGGTCATATCGATTCTTCATCTCGCTTTCAGATTCAGAGAAGCATATAATCATTGATTCAACAATGTTCTTGATTTTCCTTATTTTCGCAGGGGGATCCTCCAAAACCCTAGAATCGTAAACATGCTCTTATAATCAAGAACATTATCACTAGAACATTATCACTGATAAGATAACATCTTTTAGAGGTCAAGAGAATAATTAGGTATATTGAATTAACTAATCAACAATCTGTTTACACACATATGTCGGTTATATACTTTCCTAACCGGTGCTTTGGGGCATCACAATGGTTGCAATTGACTGACATATTAACTGCCACTAACTATTGTTTACAATATAAAATAATACGTGTGACATAAATAATAATAATAACCCTAATCTTCTTTGAAAAACAGAGCATTCTCATATTTTTTTTATTCTTTTATCAGTAAGCGGTTGCGTTGGTCCCTAATTCCTTTTATCGTTGTCGGCAAGCAGTTTGCGTTGGTACCTTGAGTCATTTATTGTTTTAGGAATGTGGTTTGCGTTGGTCCACTGATTTCTTTAAGTGATATGCAATTCTTCGTGTCCGGTTGTTTTCTTGTTCTTCATAAACATCATTTATCCTTTATCTTTTCTCTTATGATGATGTCAGTTATTCACCAATTTCTGTGTGGATTCTTTACCCTCAACGTCTTTTGTATCGTCATAATCATCCTCGTCTTATAGTACTCTATCGTCCTTTAATTCATCAAATTGTCCAAGTTCAGAAGTTTTAATTCCGGAATTTTCCATTAGTGAAATATAAAATCATCATTATCGTATTCGTCTTTATCGTCTTGATGTACATGTGTACATAATTGAGGAATATGTGAAGGATTCTTTAAAAGGATAATCAATGCATTAGTTTATTGAGTATCTTGATAAAATACACAGTTACAATGAGTTTGATATATAAACATAGAAACTACCGGTTGTGTTGGTTTGTTGAATCATTGTGACTATTGTAGATAAGGTAACCGTTTAGAGCATTCACATCATATCCCTTATTTTCTGTGAGTGGGGTTTTTATAATGTATGAAGTGATTTAGTGTGTTATGAGTAGATAAGAGAGCTGTATATTTAAAAATTTATCGTTCACCCTCTATAAATTTTTAATACTTTATAAAAATGGTTATGAGTAAAGGAAAGATAAAAGGCAATGATAAAGATTAAAAGAAAGTATTAATTAATTGAAAACAAAAGAGTAAACATAATAAATTTTATTGTAATTTTAAATTTTAAAGACAGAGAAAGAAATATGAATGCTATTCTGTATTTATGTTCAAGCTTAAACAACTAGAGTTTATCTGCCTAGAACATTTAAATGGTAACAAAAATATTTGTTTATAGAACTACTATTGCACATTAGACAATTAACGTCTAATAATACAAATAATATACATATATAGCAAAAAAAAATCCATTTCACACAATATTTTATAAAATACAAATTACAAAAATTTCAAAGTTAACATTACATAAACGCCGATACAAAATTTCATCGAAAAATGAAGTTTGTCATAAAAATTGACCATTCTTCACGATTTTCTATGTAGTCATCTTTCCTTCTCCTAACATGAGAAAATTTTGAATCAATGAAAATAATTAGAACTAAATAAATAAAAACCTAACTACTTGATTTTAATTTTTAAGCCTCAGTCCCACAAGATGATATTCAGACTATTGTCAAAATTCTCATAATGTTTGGGTTGAAAGTTGAAACTTAACATGATTGACATCTAAAGTCAAAGTACCACTCTTTTCACATACAGTAGTAACAGTATAATAAGAGCTTTGTAGAATACATTAGTCTATTTTGTGGACTTTTAAGGTCAAACATACAAGATTTGTTTCTAAGTTTACCTACATCAAAGCCTAATTAGGGCTGTAAACGAACCGATCGAACACGAACAAGGCTTTGTTCATGTTCGTTCAAGAAAATATTGTGTTCACGAACGGTTCACAAACACTTACCGAACGAGATTTTTTGTTCGTGTTCGTTCATTAAGGAAATTAATGTGTTCACGAATGGTTCACGAACACAAATTAAATCGATAAAGGCTAGAGAATAAGACCAATTTATTCATCAATGTGAATATTGAAAGCCTGTAAACGAATCGAATGAACACGAACAAGGGCATATTCATGTTCGTTCATTTAACTTTATAATTAATCAAATAAATATTTATGTTTATGTGCGTTTATTTAAAAATGGACATTTGTGTTTGTTTATGTTCATTTGTTTAAAATCTAAACAAGCATAACTAACAAAGATAAACGAACATAAATAAACATATATGAACCAATGCTAATGAACACAAAAAAAACTTAAATGAAAACACAAAAACGGACACAAATTAACAAATATAAAACCTTTAAGCAAATGACATATTCAGATAATATTTAATTATTTTTTATTAGTACATAAACGAACATAAACGAACGTTCATGAACATAAAGAACGAACGGAACATGTGTTCGTGTTCGTTAGTTTAATTAAACGAACACAAATTTTATGCTCATGTTCGTTCATTTATTAAATAAACGAACTTCCCACCGAACGGTTCACGAACTGTTCAACGAACGTTCGGTTCGCTTATACGCCTAAGCCTAATTATATTCATTTCTAGAGATGCAATCAATATAAAGAGCTCTTCAATCTTTAAAGTGGAAAACTAATCAACTGACCTAAAAGTCAAAACTAGTTATCAAGTGGTAAGAAGAGTATCTCTAACATGCAGAAGCAACCTTAATTTTAAGGGTCAACTTGACTGTAGCATCAAATAACTCTACAACTTTGACAAAATCATCCTTCAGAAATCTCATGGATGTTGATGCAAGAATTCTGAAGCATAAAAAAAATATAATAAATAATAATCTTTCAAATGTGTGATTTCCACTTCATTTGCTTTTATATACACCATTTCATACAACACGTGTTCTACTAGCATCATCCAACAAGTTTAAAATTTTCACTTCACATGTCTGACCTATATGGGGTAACATTAAAAAGGTAAAACTGGCAAAACAAATATAATTAAATACTAGTATATTCAGTAAACTTGACTTATATGGAATGATTGTCTGGAAACCCTTGAAATCCTGGGAACACAACTTGATTGATTTTATCTTCCAAGTCATACATTACCTACACACATTGACATATTTAAAAATATGAAATATAAAGTTATAAATTTATTATGATCAACAAATTATAAAACTCACTTTTTGCCCTTTCTTGTTCATCTCTTTTAGCCCCCTTCTTGTAAAAGATGATTGCTCCATGTGGCCCATATAGTCTTACATGTGGTTGTTACTTGTCAGTTAATAAAGGACCAAACCTTAAACATCTTCCTAAGAGAAAGATACTTCGTAAATCTAACCCACAATCCAACTAAAGAAAATTCAAATTAACTATTGTAAGTGCGCGTTTATCAAAGAAAATCATGTTATCTTGACAACTAACAAACCTTTGTTTATGCTCTAATATTTTTTCCAAAGCTTTTATCTCAACTTTATCATATTTTGAAAATAGTCGGACCCACGCTCTTGTTAGGATTAGTGAAGGCCTTTGGGTTGGGTTTGTTGGTTGAGACAAAAGGGGGCGACCCGTTTAATTATGAAGGATGACCCATTTGGAGTTTTCTTGGTCCATACTCTATTAAACCTAATTGTTATCTATATATACCTAGTCATGTACTGTAATCTTTTGTACCGTGCTTAATAATAATACCTAGTTGCAGCCCGTGGACGTAGGTCGCCTTGACCGAACCACGTAAAATCTCGTGTCTCTTATTTATTGCTTTTGTTTGTGCGTGTGTGTTTGTGTTTCCGCTGCATACCGACTCTGTTTAATACCTAACAAGTGGCATCAGAGCCGAAAGTTTTTTGAACACACGGTGCACTGAGAGGAAGAATTATTTCTGGTTTATAAATCGTATTCGTAACCCATGCAAATTGTTTTTTCTTGGTGTGACACGTTTTCCAAGAAGTTTTTCTAGTTAATTATTTTGTTGTTAAAGGGGTTTGATTTTGTGCTTTTGTCATGACCAGCAACCAAAAAGAAGCCATATAAAAAAATTGGGATTTATTTGTTTTTTTGTGTGTGGCGTTCGACGAATAGTGAGGAAGAAAAAAAATATTCCTTTTTTGTTTTCAAGTGTTTAGGGTTTTTTTTGCAAACCCTTGGAGACGTCAACGAATCTGTCACGGAATCACGCCGTCGTCGTCAAGGTGATTACATATGTTCTTATATCGACGCTTGTTCACCACTGTGAATCGTGGGCAACAACCATTTTTAGTCAACATTAGGAGAGACAAGAGACATGTGTATTCGTTCTTGTTTTCTGATTAAAGTTCTGTTTATTAGGGTTTGTTTGTTTCAGTTTGGGTGCTTCAAGTATCAGGTATTTGTTGACGGGGTTCGGGTTGCAAGAAAGGTTTGTTTTTTTTGGTTAAAAAGTTGTTTGTTGGTTTTCTCGTTTGCGATGTCTGAAGACGGGAATGTTCAAATCGACAAGTTTGACGGGAATGATTTTGCATGGTGGAAAACGCAAATAGAGGCGTTACTAGGGGAACATGATTTGGATATGGTATTGGAGGAAAAGCCGGATAAAATGGATAAAGCCGAAGAAGCAATTTGGAACTCAAAGGACAAGCAGGCTAGAGGTAAAATTACATTGGCTTTGACGAGGAGCGTTGCATTTAATATTATGAAAGAAACCACGGCTCGTGGTATGATAACGGCTCTGTCAAATATGTATGAAAAACTGTCTGCAGCCAATAAGGTGTTCTTTCTTGATGAGGGAATTGTTTATAACAAGGATGCACGAGGGAAGTTCAGTCACGGGTCACATAAATGATTTCAACTCGATCATGTCAAGGTTAGCTTCTGTGGGCATGAAGTTGGATAATGAGACTCAAGCTGTTATATTGTTATCTTCTTTGCCAGATAGTTGGTCTGGAACTGTAATGGCCATTACTAGTTCTGTCGGGGCCGATGGTTAAACATTTGAGGGGGTCCGAGACATTGTGTTGGATGAAGACGTTCGCCGGAAAAACACGAGTGGCGGAACATCTTCTGCTATGTTTTATGCTGTAGGGGAAGGGAAAATAACAGGAGCAGTGGGAGTCGGGGGAGGAGTTCGTCTAGAACTCAGAAGAATGTGAAGTGTTGGAGGTGTAATGAAGTTGGACATGTTAAGAGTGATTGTCCAGATTACAGGGAAAGGCTGCTGAGGTGAACACAGCTGAACATGTTAATGAAGGCATCAGTGATGACGAGGCATTATTTTGTAGTGTTGATAGCATGGTGGACTCTTATGTCATGGATTCCGGATCTTCGTTTCACACTACGCACAGCGGGGAGACGATGGTGAATCTAAAGGTCGGTAACTTTGGGAAGGTACATATTGCTAATGGTGATGTTCTTAATGTTACGGGCATGGGGGATGTTAATTTGGTAACTCCATTGGGAACCATTTGGAACTTGAAGAATGTTAGGGTTATTCCATCGTTGAAGAGAAGGCTTATCTTTGTTAGTCAACTTGATGAACTAGGCATGGAAGTAAAGTTTGGTGGAGGTAAATGGAAGGTAACTAAAGGTAATATGGTTATTGCTCGTGGAAACATGTATGGTTCATTATACATGGTGCAGGTGCCTACTGAGGGAAGTATGACCGTCCCTCAAAACAAAGTCGGGTTCGCTAAGTCGAAGGGGCAAAATAAGGTTCAATTTGCAAGAGTAGAGCCTGGTGCCAAGGTGATTCAAGTTGAGCGGGGTCGGAGGTCTAAAACAAGTCAGAGATTTGGTGACAGTGGGAGCGCGGGTTGTGTTCTGGGAACAGTTACAAAAAAAGTTGGGTTTTGAAGACCGTTATTCCGATTGATAAAATCTCTCCTGGGGAACTCTTGCTGAAAGAGGAGAGTGGTAGTGATTCTCGGGTTATCTCTGGATCTGGTGGATTGTGCGTATCAATTGAGATAGAGGACGGATCAATTTTGGCTGATGAGTTGGGGCTCGGAGGAGCTTCAACTAGCCCTTCTTGTACTTGATATTGAAGGGGGTTGCTGCAACTAGGTGGTAAGTCTTAGCTTGTTTATGGGAACTGGAAGCTTGGGAGACTTGCTAATAAAGAGTACTGATATTACTATTACTGATGACTGGGTTGCTTTGTACTTGAATGGTGGGCTAGAGTTTATCGCAAGGACTTAAAGTGGGAGATTGTTAGGATTAGTGAAGGCCTTTGGGTCGGGTTCGTTGGTTGACGATTAGAAAAGGGGGCGGCCCGTTTAATTATGGAGATGCCCATTTGGAGTTTTCTTGGTCCATACTCTATTAAACCTAAGTGTTATCTATATATACCTAGTCATGTATTGTAATCTTTTGTACCGTGCTTAATAATAATACCTAGTTGCAGCCCGTGGACGTAGGTCGCCTTGACCGAACCACGTAAAATCTCGTGTCTCTTATTTATTGCTTTCGTTTGTGCGTGTGTGTTTGTGTTTCCGCTGCGTACCGACTCTGTTTAATACCTAACAGCTCTAGCCTTATCTTTAATCATCATGATTGTCTTCATTGATGTGATAACAAAATCAGGATGCGCATCATTACACACATTAGCAAAATTGGATACCGACTTAAAGCTACTTGTTTGGATTTCCCGTCTGATCATCAAAATTATATATCAAGTAACAAAAGCGAACCTCGCAACAACCAAAATGTTGTGAACATTTCATTGATTAAATCATTTCAAGATTCAACACCATAATTCCCAATCTATATTTAGCTAACATTTCGAATATAGTAACTCATCTCGAACGTGTTTACAATCAAATGAAAGATATCTTGAAGTGTGCAAAACAGTAGTTAGATGAAGTAAAAGTAATAATAAATTATACCTTTAACACATCATCATCATATGGTGCTTCAGGAGCAGTAACTCTAATTATTTCACATGTATATGCAGGCTGCAGCAACAAGAGGCTTAACTTCTTTGTCATGATGTTTTAGCAATTATGACTTTACAATGCAATTACAAAAGGTTGCATAGATTTTAATACTTCCTTCGGTGGTAATTGCTCTAACTTAGATAAAAATGATGAAGCTTGCTGCAGTAAACCAAAGCATATGCATCATGTTTATAACATCTATCAAACATCACCACTTCAACTTTTGTCCCTTTTTCCAAAATCTATAATTCAAAGATGTTTTGGTACCGGTAATATGACGTTATCATTCGCAATACGTGAACGTAGATTTCTAAAACTAGAGGTTGAAACTAACTAAACTAAAAGTATTAAAAAACATCATAATCAAATAATCATAACTGACATTAGGAATGACAAAAGTTGCAAAAACGTTACACAATTCACTCACTGTTTATCTTCTTCATCCCTTCAAAGTTCAAACCGAACCCTAATTCCAACTGCCACCCAAAGTTTCATAAAATTGTCAACATGCCTATGAATTCTCCCCAAAATTCACAATAATAAACCAAAAAAGACATAGCAAAACGGAAAACAAATAAATTTATGTGTTTTGTACAAGTGGAAGTCTTTACCCTATAACACCATAAAGCAGTTTTCTTTTACTAAATGACAAATAACCTAACTTCATGCCCAAACATACGATAAATTTGAATGTATTGCCCACTCTATGAAACAAAACCCTAATTTTAACCAAATTCACACAAAATTACAGCAAGTTAGTAAGACTATTCATTTCTCAATTAGCACTTCAAAATTCAAAACCTAAAAAAGAAAAAGAATGCAGTTATTCCTAACTTCAAGCATCAAACAAAAAACTTAACGTCTAGTATTTGAAAACTAAAACAAAAATCGTTGAAATAAAAAATCATATTGTTACGTTCTACACAGATTAGACCTAGGGTTCCCAATTTCACTCATACGGCTTATTCAAACAAAAAACTCCAAATTCGCAACAAATTACAACATATGTTAAAATATAAACTCATATTATTGCAATAAACACAAAATTATACCTGCATGTGTTTTGAATTCGTAATCAAGCAAATAACTAGGTCTGTGTTTGTGCAAATCCCCGTAACGGCTCTGCATGAAGGAATTGATGTATGTTTGTGAAGAAATAGGCTTTGTGCAAGGTTGAATTGATGGAAGAAATCACCTCTGCGTGAAGCAATCGGCTCGAAATTTTCATAACCCTAGCTCTGAAGGAATTGGGGTCTTATTAGGGCGCGAGATTTAGAAATAAGTGACACCGAGAGACGACAGACATACTTAAAAGTGTATTCCGTATTTTTTTGTTATGACACTAAAAGATGACGAACGCAGTACGTGTCATCCTTTCTTCAAATATTATAGAAGATGACAATGTTTTATGACACACATTTTTTACACGTCATAAATCCAGTTGTATGTCATAGTTGTCATGTCATTAAAGGTATATTTTCTAGTAGTGATTTGAATTCATTGTATGTAGCTCACATTACATGATTTTTTTTTTCATGAGATTTGAGTATAATTTGAACAATTAAAGTAAACTTGAGTGTTCAAATATATGTTTAATTCGACTTTGTCTCATGTTTAAGCCCGACTCGGTGCTCAAGATACACGAAGTCTCAATTTTTTGCATTTGCATGTTCAAATACACAATTATTTGATATGAGGCATATGCATCGATACTAGGATATAATATTTGGTTTGATAGATAGTTATTTGTTACAATTCCCATCCTATATTTTTTTAAATAACAAAAAACAATTTACGGCTTGTCAATTGCTATTCATATCTATAATTTTGGCCATCTAGCAAATAACAACATAATACTTTTAATCGACCGCTATAAATTATAAATTTGTAGCCGCCGTTATAACCCAATTGAATAGGTTTTATAAATGGCTTTTAAAAATATTGGTAACCATATACAACGGTGTACCCGTTATATAAAATCAATTTGACGACACAAATGATGCTTTTAAAGCGGTTTGATAACCACTGTCCACTCTGTTGTTATAAATAATTTGGCAGTTTCCATGTTTACACCAGTTTGCAAACTGTTGTGATTAATTATTTTTTGGCACGTGATGATCGTTTAAATGGGTTTAATAACCGTTTTAACTGTAAGTTTTATAAAAAAAACAGCACAACATTATAAACCGGTCGGCCAACCGTTGTATTACATCATAATTATCGCTTTAAAAGCGGTTCATTTGTAGTAGTGACCCAAACGAGTGATTTATATATAAAGTCAGTATACACTCTGAACACTTAAGAGAATGAAAATTGCCTAAAATACATTCGTAAAAATATCACAATGTAATCTACTTCTTTACAAATTAGTATAGATATTACAATATTCCTGTTATGACACATACGTACATTATGCAAATATGAACACGTAAATTATAGTGAAGTAAATTAAGTTTGTAACGTAAATTCTCAAAGATTGCTTACAAAAAGAGCAAGAATACTTCAATGAATACTTAATGCTAGTATCTGAAATTTTAGCGCCGATGACATTTGAAACTTTTAAAAAATATTTTTTAGTAACGGTTTCAATAAAGGTGGGGAAATAGTCTCTTTTGCCTCCTTTTTGTAATCCTATATAAAGGGTCTATGCAATGTGCATTACATTTGCATCAATAAACATAAAATATTCATTAGAAAGAGCTTGAAAGAAAATGAAACAAGAAACTGTTGTTGTGATAGTCGGAGCAGGACTAGCTGGTATTGCAACATCAGCATGTCTCAATCTTCTTTCTATCCCAAACATTGTTCTTGAAAGGGAAGATTTCTATGCATCTATATGGAAATAAAAGGCTTACGATCGCTTAAAGCTTCACTTAGCTAAAAGCTTTTGTGAACTCCCTCATATGTCATTCCCTTTGTCCGCACCCACATTTGTGCTAAAAGACATGTTTGTACAATACTTGCAAAATTATGTGTATCAGTTTAATGTAGCTCCGTTGTACAAATGCAGCGTTGAGAATGCATGGTATAATAGCATTGCACAAAAATGGGTGGTTACCGCCAAAAATTGGGTTTCGGGTTTGGTCGAGGAGTACGTGTGTGAGTTTCTTGTGGTGGCAACCGGTGAAAATAGCGAAGGTTTTATTCCTAATGTAAATGGTTTAGATAGCTTCAGAGGGTTCTTCATCCATTCTAGTGAGTATGTTAATGGAAAAAGATTTGGACACAAAGATGTGCTTGTAGTTGGTGCTGGAAATTCGGGTATGAAAATTGCATATGACTTGTGCAATTGGGGTGCTCAAACATCAATAGTTGTGCGTAGCCCGGTAAGCGCGCTAAACGCTCTCCTGCGTGATTTTTGAATATTAAGTTGTCGGTATTTTATATAATAAAAGCATATTTTTGATATATTTTAACATTTTATTCTATTATTTTTGTTGTTGTGACAGATACATATGCTTACCAAGGAGTTAGTGCAACTCGGAATGTATGTACTAAAGTATATTCCTTGCTTTTTCGTTGACAAGATGGTCTTAATTTTGAGTAAGTTGTTGTATGGAGATCATGGTGTATATGGAATACAAAGGGCATTCAAAGGACCATTCATGATAAAAAACCTATCATTAATGTTGGGACAATTTCAAAGATCAAAATAAGAGACATTGAGGTAAACCCCTCTATCATGTTTTCATATCTAATAACATTTAAAACATTAACTGACGATCGTGTTATTTTTATTTTCTTTTCGTCTCTAGGTTATGACGGCCATTGAAGAAATAAAACGTGATCAAATCAAATTCACAAATGGTCTAGAGAGACAATTTAATGCCATTGTCTTTGCTACCGGTTTTAAAAGCACTGTGCGAAAATGGTTTAAGGTAACTAAAGTTATTACACTTAATTTGTTTACTTAACCTTTTGTTTTTTAATCTTAGCATTTTCGGTTTAATCTAGGATGATGGTGGACTCTTCAACGAGAATGGAATGCCAAAATATAAAAGCCCTAATCATTGGAAAGGGGAACATGGTCTTTATTGTGTTGGATTTGCGAGTGCTGGATTATTTGGTATCTCAAATGATGCGAAAAACATTGCTGATGATATCTTCAAAATTGTTCATGGAACTAAGCTCCTATCTAGAAAATGTAGGTGTGAATGTTGTCTGTATTATGTCTTGTAGTCGTTTACGATTACTACTTATTAGTTTAATTATTTTATTATTTTAATGCTTGTTTCCTTTATATTTTAATGCATTTATATCCTCGGATATATTTTTGATTGGTGATAAAATTTATCTCTATGTTTACGTTGTATGGGTCAAGTTATTCTACAAAGTGGAACAAAAATGAGAAGGATGAGAAGTCATATATAATTGACATGTGTCAAGTAGGGACCAAAAGAAAAATGATATAAAAGTAATATTACACATTTTCTCTCTTCACTTGCAAGTCACATGTTGATTCCCCTATCATTTTTAAACGTCTAACTTTTTCATATGATATTTTAAAAAAAAAATAAAATTCACCATAATAACAAGCATTTTTTTACCTTTAATATGAGTATAATTTTGTTATATAATAATAAAAAGTAATTTACGTCATTGTGTCTTTTTGCGTACCATTGTGTCTTTCGTCATTGTGTCTTTTTGTTTGTTATTATGTTTTTTCGCCATTGTGTCTTTCATCTAATCATTGTGTTTTTTTTAAATACTAATAACACCGTTGTGTAATAGTGTATATATATATAATGAAAAATTCCAACAAATTATCTAATACATAAAACACAATGATGGATGCATATTACACAATAACCTGAAACGTAAGACACAGTAATGAATACATATAACAACACAATGGCCTGAAATGTAAGACACAATGGTAAATACATATAATACCGTGGCCTGAAACGTAAGACACAATGGTAAATAATATAACACAATGGCCAGAAACGGTAAGACACAATGACAAATAATATAACACAATGGCCTGAAACGTAAGACACAATGGTAAATACATATAATACAATGGCCAGAAACCTAAGACACAATGGTAAATAATATAACACAATGGCGTGAACCGCAAGACACAATGGTAAATACATATAACACAATGGCCATAAACGTAAGACACAATGGTAAATAATATAACAAAATGGCCTGAAACGTAAGAAACAATGGTATATACATATAACACAATGACCTGAAATGTAAAACATAATAGAATCTATATATTACACAATGCCTTGAACGTAATACACAAACAACATAATACTATTTTTCTCAAATTAAGTGAATATTGAACACAATGACTAAAGCACAAAGGTAAAGACACATTCTCAAAGACACAATGACGCACGAAAGACACAATGACGTAATATTTGTGTTATAAATATTGGTCATTGTGTTTTTCAATTGATACTCATATTAAAGATAAAATAGAAAAACCCAATTAAAAACACAATGGACAACTAAATAACACAATATAAAAAAACCCACCAACTTTTTTTTTATATAACAATATGATATTCATATTAAACATATAAAAATGCTTGTTATTATGATAAATTTTTTTTAAAATGTCGTATGAAAAAAGTTATAGACATTTTAAAATGATGGCGGAATTGACATGTGCCTTGCATGTGGAGAGAGAAAGTCTTCATAAATGGGTTATTACCTTCATGCCATTCTCATCTATTTTTATTTAATTTTTATTCTTGAATTAATCTCCACCATCCAAATCTAATGGATTAGATTCCTTCTCACCCTTCTCATTGTTGTTGTCCTTTTTATTTTAACTTTACCCTACATTGTATTACAATGGTAACTATAATACGATCAATATAGCCTAAATATGAAATTTCTATAAATTTAGTACCATTTACAAAACGAATAAATACATACAATGTATCAAAAACTAAAAACGTTTTGTTTTTCTAAAACCTAAACTATAAATGTTTTGTTTTTCTAAACCTAGCCAACTGGTTTTATACCTGTTCGGTGGGCATGTAATGTAGTTTAATGTCATAATGTCATGAACATATTACATTTTATTCTAAACAAAAACAAAATTAGTGTAAGACCAAAATACAAGTCGTTTATCAAATAAAAAAAACTGACAAAAAAGATGTCAATATGGTCTAGTCATTTCGAGAACATAAAATCGCATACAAAGTCATTAATGGAACATTACATGAGTGCAAAACAGTTTAGCTCCTTTGCAACTGATCAGTCTCGTTTTTGCTTTACAAATCCAGATTCCACCTATAGAATAAGTTAGTCCGGTGGATGGGTACTTTGACATAATAATGTGAAAAATTAATGTCTTAATGTTATGTATTTCTCAATAGCAACACCCAACCATGGTTCATAACTCCATCATATTGTATGACTGTTGTGCATTGGATATCTTCTTGTTTAGTACAAGAGTAGTATCCAATCCATGAATCTGCCTTTTTTATTGATTGTAAAATGTTATCAAGCCAAATATAAGAATAATATTGATGTTTCTAAATTGTTATTGCAAGTGATCACTAATCAAATAAAAGAAAAATATCATAGCTATATATGGTAATTCCTGCCCGTCTATTCATGAATGGGTCAATTTGGATTAACTTTCATCTTTACTGGTCAAACTGGTAAAACAAAATAAAAAATGGCTAAAAAGAAACGTGTGAACTGGGTTGAACATGTTGTGAGTTGTTTAAAGTGTAATGCTAGGCATGTGTTAAACTAAAAATAGCTTTATTCGAAACAAAATAATTATTGAAAAGTACTTTTTGTAATCAAATTTAACACAAATTATTTTTGATAAAAAAGAGTTTGTCGTCAACCCATCACAAGCATTATTTACCGGAACCCATTTGACATGCATCTTTATCCTACTCATTTTGCGACCTGTAGTGATTAGTAATGGGTGTGTATAGTGGTCAATTTCAAACCACTTCGATGAAAATGGACCATTTAGATCGAGGTGGGTCAATTTCAAACCACTTCGATGAAAAGGATAAAAAATTTAATAGGTATCACTGGCAGGTAAGATTCTTGATCCGGTGTTGGCCCCTCTGTTGAAGATAGATATCGTTTGTGATAGTCGCTTGGTTTAAATTCGTCTCTTTGGTGAGAAATCTGTCTCCACCATGTAGCAAGTTAAAACATATATTTCGTTGTTCTTGATCATGAACGTTGTTCTTTGCATATGTGCATGATTTCTCTTATTCTGAATCGTCTCCAGATGTACATCTGTACCAAATCAAAACGCAATTCCAATAGTGTGATGGTTGCGAATCAGCCTCTAATATATGTTTTCAATTTGAGGTTTATGTTAATCGATTGCAACCCAATTTTCGATGTTCTTAGATGTCTTGATACAAATTTCCGGATTTGATGATTTTGTTCAAATTGATGACCAAAAATGATGTTTTAGGTTTCGAATTGAAGATATCAAGTATTAATTTGATTGTTACTTGATGTTGATTGCGAGGATACAACAACAATGACCATATCTAGTAAAATATCACTAATAGTAAGGCTAGCAGTAGAGTCTAAGGAGGGTGAGATGTAGGCAAACTGTACTTCTATCCCAATGAATAGAGATGTTGCTTCCGGAGAGACCTACGGTTCCAAAACCATTAGATGTTGATTGCGAGGATGTTGATTTCAAACTTTCTAACGTGAATGTGATGTCAGTTAGCGAATATAGGGGACCAATTTCAATTCCGATTTCAATGATTCTAGGTATTGATTTCATTATCGATCTTGTTGGTCGTATCGATTCTTCATCTCGCTTTCAGATTCAGAGAATCATATCATCATATAGATTCAATGACGTTCTTGATTTTCCATATTTTAGCAGGGGTGATCCTACGAAACCCTAGAATCGTAACCATGCTCTTATAATCAAGAACATTATCACTGATCAGATAACATCTTTTGGAGATCAGATGCACATAGAATAATTAGGTATATTGAATCAACTAACCAACAATATATTTATACACATGTCGGTTATATACTTTCCTAACCAGTGCTTTGAAGCATCACTATGGTTGCAGTTGTCTGAATCGTTAACTGCCACTAACTATTGTTTACAATATAAAATAATACATGTGACATAAATAATAATAATAATAATAATAATAATAATAATAATAATAAAGTCAAGATTATATTCTAATATAGATATATATGTTATTTTCTTTCTTTTATGTCAGTTTCACAATTTACTTCCTCAAAACAGGAACACCCAAGGTTTTTCCTTCTATCAAAGTTCCATTCTCAGTTTCTTTTTACTTGTTAGATTTTGGCTTCTTATTCACAAATGGCAACAACCATTCATTCTTTATCGTGTTTCCCACTATTCTTACAAAGCTAATCCTTGTACAAATATCCAAATCTTCTTTGAAAAACAGAGCATTCTCATATGTTTCTATTCCTTTATCATTGCCGGTAAGCAGTTGCGCTGGTCCCTAATTCCTTTTATCGTTGTCGGAAAGCGGTTTGTGTTGGTCCCTTGATTCATTTATTGTTTCCGACAAGCGGTTTACGTCGATCAACTGATTCCTTTAAGCGCTATGCAATTCTTCGTGTCCGGTTGTTTTGTTGTTCTTCATAATCTTCATTGTATCCTTTATATATCTTTTCTCTTGTTGATGTCGGTTATTCACCAATTTCTTTATGGATTCTGTACCCTTAACGTCTTTTGTATCGTCATAATTGTCCTCGTCTTATTGTACTTTATCGTCTTTTAATTCATCAAATTGTCCAAGTTCAGAAGTTTTAATTTCGGAATTTTTCATCAGTATCAATTCTTGTTCCATCTCTATTATTTCAATTGTGTGTTTCAACCTTGTAATTGCGCGTAATTTTGACATTCTACAATCGGGATTGTTGTTCATTTCTTGCCTCTACTCATGTCCGCTTTTCATCTTCCCATCTCTTACCAAGATAATATAATTCTTTTCCCTCCGATTTCTAACCGTGGCTCTGATACCACTATTTTAGTGGAATCCAAAATCATCATCATCGTATTTGTCTTTATCGTCTTAATGTATATTTGTATGCCCTGCTTGGGTGCGCGCATAATGTGTATATGTGTGAACCCTCAGGTGGGCTAAAGTGAAATTGCACTAATTTTGACGTTATTTTACTAATCTCGTGAAAATAACGTTAAAAGTGGCCGAAGGTTAATCAGGCATCATGTGGTAGCGTTGATAGCCGAAAGACAAGGGTACATGCACCAATCGGCCGGTGTCCCAATGGTTGAGTGTTATGTGCCTTATGTCCAAGGCTTGATGCAAAACTACCATCGAGCTGGGGGTCTCACCAGAAGCAGCCTCTCTATTCTTACGGGGTAGAGGTAAGGCTGTCTACATCTTACCCTCCTCAGACCCTACCATAGCTTTGCTATTGGTGGGATATACTGAGTACGATGATGATGATGATGATGATGATGTCTTAATGTATATTTGTATATAAATAAGGAATATGTGAAGAATTCTTTAAAAGGATAATCAATGCAATGGTTTATTGAGTATCTTGATAAAATACAAAGTTACAATGAGTTTGATATATACACATAAAAACTACCGGCTGTGTTGCTTTGTTGAATCATTGTGACGATTGAAGATAAGGTAACCGTTAGAGCATTCATATTTTATCCCTTATTTTCTATGAGTGGGGTTTTTATAATGTTGAAGTGGTTTAGAGTGTTGTGAGGATATAAGAGAAAATACAGTGATTTTTCTATATATTTGAAAAGATATTGTTCACCCACTATAATTTTTAATATTTTTTAAAAATTGTTGTGAGTAAAGAAAAGATAAAAGGTAATGATAAAGATATAGAAGAAAGTACTATTAATTAAATGAAAAAAAAAATGTAAACGTAATAAATTTTAGTGTAATTTTTAATTTAAAAATTGAGAAAGAAATGAGAATGTTATTTATATTCTTAATTTCTTATAAAGGTATTTATGTTCCAAGCTTAAACAACCAGAGTTTATATACCTAGAACATTTATATGGTAACAAAAATAACATTAAATAATTTTAAGTTTATTAATTTATCATCTTATTAACACTAGCCTTTCTATCTAATAAACCTAAGATAAAATGTTTAGTAAACTGCAAATTTTGTACCTGTGTTTGTCCAACTCTGCAGTTTTAGTCCAATAGTTTCAAATCTACGATTTTCGTCCATATGGTTTCATTTCACTTGCAATTAAACCCGATCCCACTAACTCCGTTAAGTCTGGTCGTTAAACTCATCAGCGTGCCCTCACATGAGCGACAATTTTGTCCTTTTTCTCCTCAAATAAACCCCAACTCTAATTCGCGAGCCCCCTCGCGTGAGGGACTGAGGTGCATTCGGGAAAAAAAGGTCAAAATTGCCCCTTACGTGAGGAGCACGCGGATGGTTTTGACGATTAGACTTAACGAGGTTAGTGAGGTTGGGTTTAATTGCAAGTGAAATAAAATGACAGAGACGAAAATCACAGATTTGAAAGCTCATGGCGTTTTTTGGATGACCATGGTTTTGACTCGACCCGCGACCACCGCTTCATCGCCCTCCTCTACGTCCACGACCTCCACGAGTGGACTCATGATCATTGTGCCGACTACTAGAGGATTCAAACCTTTGAAACATAAGCTTACTTTGGGTTTCGGAATACATGTCTTCTTCCCGAATCCGCTCCTCGTATGCTTTTAAACGTCCTACCACGTCTTCAAACCCAACAGTTTTGAGATCCAAGTTTGTTCAAGAGATGCAACAATTTGAATAAACTTACTTCAGGGTAGACTTGAAAAGAACTTCTTGACCATCTTAGTTTCCTCGATCATCTCTCCTAAACTCGCCGCCTTCGACGCCGTGCACGAGAGTTTTGCCACAAACTCATCAATGGTCTCAGTTTCTTTCATCCTCATACTATCAAAGTCGTTCATGAGGGTTTGCAATCTTGCCTCCTTAACCCGATCAGCCCCCATATTAAGCGTCTTAATCGCGTTCCAAATCTCATTGGCCGACTCAAGATTACCCACTTGCATGATTGTCGCTTCCGGGATTGATTGATAAATCAACGCAATCGCTATGTGGTTTTTATCATCACCGGATAAGAGCTTAACCGCTCTGATATCAATTCAAGAACAAATTGATAAAGAAACATAAACGAGTATACAATATTTAGGGTAAACTCACGTATTATTATAATAAAAAAACTAGCACAAAACTTGAATATATTAATCTCTCTCACTTATACAATAATCCTAACATGGCTATGTATTTATAGGAAGCTCTAACTTAGTCAACAAGTAATTACCAAACATAAAAGTCCAATTGCAACCCCATAAACCCATTACATCATTAATGAATTTTATAGGCCTAATATGTCTACCCAGTCACCTACACGTGGCTGGTCTATTATAAGGAAAATTACCAACAATCACCCTTAATTTCCGACTCGAAACTAGGAGATCTTCAACACCAAGCAATCTTCTCATCTCATCAAACTTGATTCTCGCAAGTGCTTTTGTAAAAATGTCAGCTCGTTGTTCTTTGCCACTAATGTGCTCCACCGCTAACTCCTTCCACTCCACACATTCCCATATATAGTGAAATCAGGACCTTATGTGCTTGCTTCGACTATGAAAAACAGGATTTTTAACCAAGGCAATTGCCGATGTGTTATCAATCTTTAACACCACTTCTATAAATTTTCTTCCGGTCAATTCCGCCAACAATTCACCTAACCATACGGCTTGTCCCACAGCTGAACTCGCCGCCATGTATTCCGCCTCGCATGATGAAAGTGCTACGGTGCATTGCTTCTGTGAGCACCAAGAAATCGGGGCTCCCCCATAATAGAATACATGACCGGCAGTGCTTCTACCATCATCTTCGTCAATGTTATGGTTACTATCACTGTACCCGATCAACTCCTTTGATCCACCTCATTTATACCTGATCCCCCATCCAACAATTCCTTGAATAAACTGAAGAATTTGTTTAATTACCACCAAGTGAGACTTCTTTGGAGTTTGCATATATCTACCAACCATGCCAACCGAAAATGCCAAATCAGGTCGAGTGTTTAGCAAGTAACGAAGACACCCAATAAACTTTCGGTACTCTGTTGCATCTGCATCAACATCATCCTCGGCTATAGATAATTTCACATTAGGATCCATAGGTACACCTTTAGGATAACAATCCTCCATCTCTGCTTCTTTCAACAACCGTCGAGCATAAGCACTTTGATGGATTTGAATCTCATTCTCCAACTATGAGACTTCGATTCCGAGATAGTAAGTGAGAATTCCCAAATCAGACATTTCAAACTTCTTAGACATCACAAGTTTGAAATGATTAATGTGATCGTTGTTCGAACCCGTAACAACCAAATCATTGACGTACACGCCAACAATAATAATATCGGTTCCAATCAATCTCTGATACACCGCTTGTTCTTTCAAGCACCTCACAAATTTCAAACCCGTTAGAATACCGTCAAGCTTGGTATTCCACGCTCGTGGTGCTTGCCTCAAACCGTATAAAGCCTTGATTAGCTTGTAGACCTTGTTATCCTCCCCGGGTTTAACGAACTCATCTGGTTGAGAAACAAAGACCTCTTCTTGTAGGTCCCCATGTAAAAATGCCGACTTTACATCCAAATGATGTTATTGCCATCCCTCGGTAGCTGCAATGGCAATGAGCATACGGACGGTTTCAAGTCTCGCCACCGGAGCACAGACCTCGTCAAAATCGACTCCGGGTTGTTGCACGTAACCCTTTTCCACGAGTCTCGCTTTATATTTATTAATCGAACCATCTGCATTTTTTTTTCAGTTTGAAAACCGACTTCAATCCGATAGCTTAAGCCCCTCTCGGTAACTCGGTCAACTTCCATGTGTCATTTTGTTTAATGGATTCGAGTTCCGTTTGCATAGCCTTTATCCACTCCGGTTTGGATTTTGCTTCACTTTCTTCTAACAAAAGAAGTTCAATGTCCTCCACTTCCGAACATAGGAAATAATCATTGAACTTAACTGCGCGCGATCGGAACACGTGTAGATCTTCTCTGGTTACAATCTGGTTCATTATATGCTGTTGTCGCTAAAACATTTGCTGCTGGTGTCGCTAAAATGGATGCTGAGATGTTGGAATTGGCTACCAGAGTGTCAGAATCTGTCGCTAAAGGTGTTGATGGGCTGTCTGAATTAGCGACAGAAGCTGTCGCTGAGTCTGTTTCAGAATTTGGCGACAAAGCTGAATAGTCGTTGCTAATGCAGTTGCTTCCAATAGGCTCGGTTACAACTTGCCCAACTCCGGTATCAATAACCCCATTCCAATCAACCCCAAATAAACCCGGTGCTAGCTCCGTTTCTTCATTGGTTTGAACCGAATTAGACCAAACCCACGTCTTCTTCTCATCAAAAACCACATCACGAGCTATCACAACCTTTTGGGTCTTCGGATCGAACAACCGGTAAGCTTTGGACCCGGTCTCGACTCCGATATGCACTAACATCCTCGAACGATCGTCGAGCTTTTTCAAGTGAGTGCCCACTATCTTTGCATACACCACACACCCGAATACTTTTAGATGAGAAATATTCGGTTTCTTTTCTTTTAACATCTCTTGTGGCATTTTCTATTTTAGGGCACGAGTAGGAATCCGATTCTTGATGTACGTTGTGTGTCGGATTGCCTCACCCCATAAGTAATTCAGAACACCCGTTGCTTTTAACATACTCCGTGTCATCTCCAATAAGGTTCGGTTCCGTCTTTCAACCACCCCATTTTGTTGAGGTGTGTATGGTGTCGATAGATGTCTTTGAATGCCTTCCATGTCAGAAAACTAGTTGAACTCATGTGAGGTAAACTCACCACCTCGGTCGGTACGAAACGTATTGATCTTTTTCCTAACATCACTTTCAACCAATTCCTTAAACTTCTTGAAAGCTTCAAACGCCTCATCTTTAGCCTTCAACAAATACGTCCAAACAAATCGTGAGTAATCATCGTTTAAAACAAAAATTTACCTGTTACCCGCTATTGTTGGAGGGGTAATATGTCCACACAAATCACCGTGCACAAGTTCTAAGGCTCGAGTCGCCCTAAAAGCCACCGAATTAGGAAATGATTGCCTCGTTTGCTTTCTGACCAAATAAGATTCACATAACTTGTTTTCATGGGTAACGCCACACATCCCTTCAACCATCTCCCTCCTAGCCATTAGCTTTACTGACTCAAAGTTCAAGTGACCAAGCCTAGCATGCCACAACCAACTTGTTTCTTCAATTCGGCTAAGTAAACTAACCGGTTTACCAATCTTTAATTGTATCCGGTATAGCTGATTAGGGGAACGAGTCACCGTCATCAATAACCTACCTTGCCCATCATGCATTGTAAGATAGTTATCTTTTATATGAATATCTCAATCGTGTTTCGAGGCTTGACCGAGACTAATAATATTGTTTCGAAGACTCGGTATAAAATAAACATCCGTAAGCAAACGATGTTCACCAGTTTTAGACTCAAATAAAATCGACCCCTTACCGCTTATATCAACATAAGAGTCATCCCCAAACTTAACCTTTCCCATGACACGATTGTTAAGTTCAAAAAAGAAAGACTTGTTACCCGTCATGTGGTTACTCGCGCCGTTGTCCAAATACCATACATCACCATCTTTGGACTCGTAGTTTTTGGGTATAACCTTCTTTTCATTCAAGAACACCGTTTCTTGAACACACTTCATCATAAACAAAGCAGGATCCCTTATCTCGGATGCTTCAGCTAGCTTTGCTTCACCTATAACTTTATGTTTTCGATTGGGACACTTATGGGCAAAGTGTCCAAACTCATCACATCGATAACATTGAACCTTTGAGAGGTCCCGGGTTTTGCCTTTATGTTCACGATTTTCCCGGCTCATGGCGTTTTCTAGATGACCATGGTTTTGACTCGACCCGCGACCACCGCGTCCTCACCCTCCTCTACGTCCAAGACCTCCACGAGTGGACTCACGATCATTATACCGACCACTTGATGATTCAGAACTTTGAAACATAAGCTTACCTTGGTTTTTGGAATGCATGTCTTCTTCCCGAATCCGCTTCTCGTATGCTTTTAAACGTCCCACCACGTCTTCAAACCCAATAGTTTTGAGATCCAAAGTTTGTTCAAGAGATGCAACAATTTGAATAAACTTACTTCATGGTAGACTTGAAAAGAACTTCTTGACCATCTTAGTTTCCTCGATCATCTCCCCTAAACTCTCCGCCTTCGACGCCGTGCACGAGAGTTTCGCCACAAACTCGTTAATGGTCTCTGTTTCTTTCATCCTCATAATATCAAACTCGTTCATGAGGGTTTGCAATCTTGACTCCTTAACCCGATCAGCCCCCAGATTACGCGTCTTAATCACGTTCCAAATCTCCTTGGCCGACTCAAGATTACCCACTTGCATGATTGTTGCTTCAGGGATTGATTGATAAATCAACGCAATCGCGATATGGTTTAATCATCATCGGTTGCACCCGGGTCAATGGTATCCCAAACCTTATGCACGTTCAAGAGTACATTATTCGAATAACCCATACCGTGTAATTGGTAGAGGTAAGCATGGGACTTAATTTGGAACGCATTCGGGTTCCTACTCCCGCTAATCTTATTGATTAGCGTATCCGTTGTATTTGCTTCTCCTGATGGTTCGTCAAGTAACACAAATGTTGTATTTTCAGGCACATCATTATGGACTAGATTAGTCTTTCTGGTGGGTATCTTTAATTCTCTAATCTTTTGAACCTACTGTCCTAGATTCAAAACCGAAATGACCCTCTGAATTATTCTTGGTTGTGAGACACATTCACATTCAATAAAATCAAAATAAATATAGGAAAAAAAATAAAAAAAATTATATTATTAGATTAGAAGGGGCCCACTTTTTGTTCTTGAAAAAAAATATGAATATTTCATTCAAATTAATAAAAAATTTAGGCTCAATCTGAAGAGAGTCCCCGGCGCTCCAGAAACCACTCGTCTTCACTGTTTCTTTATCACTCATCGTTCTTCGTAAAACTCCAACTACAATAACTAAATCGATTTGTTGAACCAAGAAAAAATAAACGAACTTGTTTAATTTTTATTTTCTCGTCACCATTAAAATCAAACCACTTTTGACTTCTTGGACCTAACAACCAATCACAACCTTGTTTAATAGCAAAATAACACTTTGCTTGATCGATAGTAGGTTGATTGCAAAATAAAATAACTCTTTTTTTTTTCTTGACTTTTGATGATCACCATCTCTAATCAAACTCACCACTTTGATCAAAATATCACTTTTACATGTAAGTTGACTATTGGACACCACTTTCTTGAGAGTAGTGCACTTTTATTATTCGAGAGTACTAATGGTGGGTGAAAGAAACTTCAACCATTAACCGTACGTCCCTTGTTC
Organism: Bidens hawaiensis; assembly: GCF_021521415.1. NCBI lineage: Eukaryota > Viridiplantae > Streptophyta > Magnoliopsida > Asterales > Asteraceae > Bidens > Bidens hawaiensis. The sequence goes on from NW_027493200.1 coordinate 264,934, forward strand.
GTAGACGACAGTTCTAGATGATCACCGGATAAGAGCTTAACCGCTCTGATACCAATTTAAGAACGAATTGATAACGAAACATAAACGAGCATACAATATTTAGGGTAAACTCACGTATTATTATAATCAAGAAAATAGCACAAAACTTGAATATAATAATCCCTCTCACTTATACAATAACCCTAACATGACTATGTATTTATAGAAAGACCCTAACTTGATCAACAAGTTATTACCAAACATAAAAGTCCAATTGTAATCTCATAAACCCATTACATCATTAATGAATTTCACAGGTCTAATTGTCTAACCCAGTCACCTACACGTGGCTGGTCTATTATAATGGAAACTACCAACACACATTACTTATAAACTTATTTAGTTACCGCTAATGAAATGTTACATGAACATGTGTTAAGGTTCATATAGATTTGGGATAAAAAGTGATATCAAAACCATAACCAACGATAGGTTTGATACATTCATAGTGTCAAAACCATAACCATGATCGAACAAGTGATGCAACAAGTATGATGTCTCGTATTGAAAGTTCTTATGATATCGTCTTCGTCTCACATGGTGTACAAGTAACGAAAACGACAATACACGATAATTAAATCATGTGGACTATACTCGAAAGGTGACCTAATTAATTTATAACTTGGCCATATGCATTATTATTGAAAGGAGACTCAACTGATGCGTGCATTAGATAAATCTCCTGTTTTCCACATTTATAAATGACACAAATGACTTTTATTATTATTAATTCTTGTACAATCATACCATTAAAATCGAGATTTTTTTTATAAAAAATATATATCACCAGCCAATATTGAATATGACTTGTTCTAGTACTCCTGCTTATTTATCAGGGTCCATTTGAAGTGGGGAGATCAAACATTTATCAAATAATGAAGACATAGGTTATGGAATTACAAGAGTTTATAATTAATATTTTATGTCTTTGGTTTAATCATTAGAAGCCCAATGATTTATAGTTTCTTTTAAATACTTGAGATTTTGTCATGTAAGAAAATAAGGTTTGGAATATATAAAAAAATCATTTCCTCTCTATCACAGTATGTGTTAGTGTGTGAAGGACCTAATTATCGGTATTCTTTGTGAATCAACGATAGTTGGAAGAATTGATCCTGGTATTTGTGTGAATCAACATGTTCAATTATTTATCTTATTTACGATCTACGTCTTTTCTGGAAGTTCGGGAAAGAATCACACGGGTATTTGCAGAATCAGTGTGATTCGATCTCCGTTATTGTTTTACCGCTGCATCAGTTGGTATCAGAGCCGAATTCCTGGCTCATTATGGCTTGTAAGGGGGACAATATCTATGATTCTTGGCCCGAATTTAATGAATACGAGGACGAGGAATGGTATGTTTGGGCAACCGATGGTGTTCTTGAAAGTTTAAAAAGAAAACATGAGTGGTCTACAATTTATTCAGGTGACGTGGATATTACTCAAGAAGAAAAAAACCACTGGAATAGATTTTTGTCAAATGCTAATATTAATATGGTTAGCAATGTCATTTATGAAGATTTGTATGCAAGTTTCACAGACAACACTCTAAGGTTAGAAATCAATCAATTATATCTTAAAAATGCACAAGATATAATGTGGCCAATTATTAAATATGCAAGCAAAGAAATATTATCAAGATCACTTGAACTTGTAGAAAAAAGAAAGTGTATCGATGCTCCCTTTAACCCATGTGGTACAAGCCTAGAGTCAGACAAGATGATTAGTAAAGTTAAACTATTTGAGCAGGTCATCATAACTATAAATTGGAATCGGATGGATGGTCCCTTTGACCCAGGTGGCTACGGTTCAAAGACAAAAACTCGAGGGCGAGTTTTTCAAAGGTGGAGAGAATGATGTGGGGAGATCAAACATTTACCAAATAATGAAGACATAGGTTATGGAATTACAAGAGTTTATAATTAATATTTTATGTCTTTTGGTTTAATCATTAGAAGCCCAATGGTTTATAGTTTCTTTTAAATACTTGAGATTTTGTCATGTAAGAAAATAAGGTTTGGAATATACAAAAAAATCATTTGCTCTCTATCACAGTGTGTGTTAGTGTGTGAAGGACCTAATTATCGGTATTCTTTGTGAATCAACGATAGTTGGAAGAATTGATCCTGGTATTTGTGTGAATCAACAGGTTCAATTATTTATCTTATTTACGATCTACGTCTTTTCTGGAAGTTCGGGAAAAAATCACACGGGTATTTGCAGAATGAGCGTGATTCAATCTCCGTTATTGTTTTACCGCTGCATCACCATTCATAACCAACAAAAGGATGATTCTAATCACGTGGATATCCATATACCATACACAACATGAGAATCAACCAAAATCTGACTATTTTTATTTTTATTCAACGATTTTTTTAGACAATTTTTCCTTTTAGTTACTGAAACTCAGAAACTTTGAATATTTAATAAAGTTTCTCTCTATCACTATAATACGTGACTGAATTGAAACAACCATTGTTGCATTCATTGTAGCTAATTTTAGTTATTCTATATAAATCACTTTCTTTTTATTAAGAACAATACAAGGATAATTAAATAACATAGCAATACTACTAAATTGATATCATTTTCAACATTAAAAAATTATACTAATGTTTGAATATGTTGTATATTGACGAATGACGATAACAACTAAATAATAAAAAAATAATAATTTTATGGTATAAAAGATTCAGTTGATTTGAAACTATCATTCCCACTCATTTAGCTTGACTTTGCTGTAAGAAAGACAAACAACAGCTGATCATATATACTCATGGGAACGGTGGCTCCCACCAACCGGATTATATCTCTGGCAGACGCCTACGAAGTTACAACCACCGAACCTACGCCCCCCAAGAAGCTTGATGCCGGAGCTCTATTCGTTCTTAAATCTCGAGGTAAGAATCATGATTATATATATAGTTTTCTGTATGCATATTTTACATGCAACTATGTAAGCATGAGTACTATGTTGGCAGGAATATATTTGTTTAGAGATTATGTCAAGTTTTGCTCCAACAATGGCAAGATATATTAGTTTAGTTCACCCTGGCCGTCTCCGAGATTTTAAATTCCCAGAGGAATACTTAAAAACCCGAAATAGATAGAAAACTTTTGAACGATTCAATGATCAGCCGATCAATTCCAAATCATCATCCGATGTACTGACTTCTACCACTAGTCTAAAATGGACTTATTGCTTACCCAAATTTGTTAATAGGTCCAAAAATGGTATATTATGAAGACGGTGATCATAGTGAATGGATATATAGAAATTAAACCCAATTTTAGTTTTGTATTTTTAGTTTTATTTTTTGAATTTTGATGAAACTCACTTTACTAAATAAAAATATTATCTTGACCGTTTTGAGTCCACACTTTTCGGCACAATCATGCTAATTATAGTATTACTATTATACACATGTTTGTGGTACCATAGGTTCATGGCTGCATTGTGGGTACCATTTGACAACCGCAATTGTAGCACCGGCACTACTAAGTCTACCATTTGCCTTAGCATTGTTGGGGTGGGAGGGCGGCGTGGCGGTGTTGGCCCTAGCAGGAGTCATCACATTCTACTCCTACAAGCTCCTATCTCTAGTATTGGAACATCAGGCCGAGCTTGGCCACCGCCAACTTAGGTTCCGCGACATGGCCCATGACATTTTAGGTAACAATTTACAACCCTTCTCGCGCTAATTAACTTATATAGTCAACCATATATTGTTTGATTTTTCTTAACAGGCCCGGGATGGGGTCGGTACTATGCGGGCCCACTTCAGTTAGGCTCGTGCTATGGTGCGGTTATTGGTTGTACTCTACTAGGAGGGCAAAGCCTCAAGGTGAGCCGACATTTGATACAACTTGTTGAGGATCTTGTTCTTATAACATCATCACTATCATAGAAGTGTCGAATATTTATAACATTTATTGTGCAGTTTATATACTTATTGGCAAGACCAGATGGGAGTATGCAATTATCCCATTTTATTGTGATATTTGGAAGCTTTACACTCATTTTGGCCCAAATCCCATCTTTTCATTCCTTGCGACACATCAATCTTGCGTCACTCGTCTTGTGTTTTGCTTATTGTGCTTGTACAACTGCTGGAGCAATTTACATAGGTAACTTTAAATTTATGTATTAACCGATCGATACACGCTTTCATGTCGTTTACTGATTTAATGATAATGATATTGAGGGAATGTTTGATATCCGCTATCATATTTATGTTGGGATAAAGTAACATTTATTATTAGATATCGCGTTATCATAATTACGGTTAGATAAAGTAACTGAAAAAAGGACTATTTGTAGGAAATTCCCATAAAGCGCCTCCTAGGAACTATTCCTTGACCGGAGTTGGTATAAATCGTATATTCGGCTTTTTCAATGCTATTTCGATAATTTGTACGACATATGGAAACGGGATTATTCCTGAGATACAGGTCTTTTTTTTTGTAATATTTTTCATAATGTATAAAACCTAATATAGTCATTTATGATGCATTTACTTTTTGGGCTGGAACAGGCCACAATAGCAGAGCCAGTTAAGGGCAAGATGTTCAAAGGGCTACTAGTGTGTTATGCAGTTATAATCTCAAATTAATTTAGTGTTGGGATTTCTGGTTATTGGGCTTTTGGTAACCAAGTGGATAGCTCTGTTCTTCAAAACTTTATGGCGGGTTCTAACCCATTGTTGCCCAAATGGTTCCTTCTTATGACCAATGGCTTTACTGTTTTACAAGTTGCAGCTTGTACTTTGGTAACCTTTTTTTTTTATCCTTTTCATATTATGATTTGGTAATTATGAGTGTCACTAAGTCATGTTAATTTTTTAATATTAGGTTTACTTGCAACCATCAAATGTGGTTTTAGAACGAAGATTTGCAGATCCGAAGAAGGGTCAGTTATCGGCTAGAAACTTTGTGCCTCGGCTTATAACAAGGTCAATATCGGTAATCATTGCAACCACTTTTGCAGCAATGCTTCCTTTCTTTGGAGACATAATGGCATTATTCGGTGCATTTAGTTGCATACCTTTGGACTTTATTTTGCCCATGGTTTTTTACAACTTGACATTCAAACCATCCAAAAAAGACTTAATTTTTTGGGTCAATACAGTGATTGGTGTAGGGTCAACCGGTCTCTCAGTGATAGGGGCTGTAGCTTCAGTGCGACAAATCATTCTAGATGCCAAAACGTTTCGTTTGTTTGCAAACATGTAGGTTTTATTATAATTAGTATGTATCACAAGTTCTAGTTAGTTGAGTACTATGTATGTTTTTTTCCAACTATATGTGTATGAATATTTGATACTCGAAAACATTTTGCATATCTGTATTTTCTACCTATCCAACTTTAGGAAGGTCTTAATCTATTATAGTAATATACCACTGTTTACTCTTTCGTGTATGTAGAATCGGAATTTGTTTGCCAACTATTCAGTAATGCGATATATTGAATGTGAGATGATCGGGAGTTAATTAGAACTCCAACATAAACCAGCTGTAACTTTTTATTCGTTTGTGGTTATGTGACATGCAATAGAAGTATGGAAATCTTGCGAAGCGCCAACCGTTATACGACATCTTTGTTTTATTGATATTTAAACTTAATAATTTTATGTGTATCATGTAACCCTAAGATAATAGTTGTATTATGTAAGCAATTATAGTAGGTATTAACGCCTGTTAATAACCGAGGTTATAGTAGTTGGTAGTTTAAGTTATGTTACTGTTTAACGGTTTACATAACTACCTTTGTATGTGTATTTAAACATCTGCTTGCATCTGTTTTATTCACCAAGTTGATCGAAATCTTTGTTTAACCATTATGTCATTAAAATTTGTTCTACCAAACTATCGAAATCGTTCTTCTCTCTTGATATCCCTGTTAGGATTAAACGCACACACGAAACTGAACACACACACGAAAGCAGTAAACGAACACGAGGATTTAACGTGGTTCGGTCTAAACTGACCTACGTCCACGGGTGGCAACTAGGTATATCTTTATTGAGTGACCAAATATTACAAGTACATAATGTTGTTTATATAGAGACTGAACTAGGGTTAGTAAATTATTATGCAAGAAATCTAAACCGGGCCGGGCCCGACCGCCCACACCCGTCTCCTCTTTTGACTTCATATAATAAACCGGGCCAACAAGGCCTACGAACCCAACAATCTCCCACTCGGAGGCCTTGAGTACTCTCGTCTGCACTCCTGATTGTACTTCTGTAATCTGAACATTAAACTTCTTCTAGTTGCCACCGCCTTCTCATCAATTAACCTGAAGGCCCGTTGAAGCTCCCCGAAGCTCCAACACGTCAGTCATGGCTGAAACTGCCCCTGACCCGTTCTCTGTCCCTACCGGCTCCCACTGTAACGAACTACCGGATCCTGAGATAACCTGAGAACAAACACTCTCCATATTCAGCAAGTAATTCATTGGAGAGACTTTTACAGCTGGAATACTGGTTTTCTTAATCCACTGTCAACCTGGAACTGTAACTGAAACACGACCTGTGCTCCCACTGTCACGATGTCCCCCAACTGATTTAACTTTCCTAGCTCATTCATCCTGAATCTTCACTTTGGCTCTGGGTTTGTTACTTGCAAAACGAACCTTCTTCTGCCTACGAGATTCTGTGAACCGGATTTTGTCTTTCACCAAAACTGGATCCACTCCTTTCGATGACATGCCGACCATATACAATGAACCCATTTTCGTGCCACGAGCAACCACAAGATTCCCTTTGACTACTTTCCACTGCCCATTCCCGAACTTAACATCGTGCCCTTGGTCATCCAACTGCCCAACTGAAATCAAACGTTTCTTCAAACTTGGAATAACCCTCACGTCTTTCAAAGTCCAAGAAGTACCGGCTGAAGTTATCAAATCAACGTCTCCCATACCCGTAACCTCTAAAATATCATCATTCGCTAGTTGAACCTTTCCAAAATCCCCAAATTTAAGATTCTTCATCGTTTCACTACAGTGAGTGGCATGAAACGATGCACCAGAATCCATCACCCAAGCATCAACGCTACTCTCAACACTACAAACCAAAGCCTCATCACTACTGACCCCGTCATCTGTGTCGTCTTCTGTAACGTTCACCTCTTTCTTACCATTCGGACACTGATTCCTGAAGTGTCATTTCTCTTTACAACCCAAACATTCAATATCCTTACGAGTCTTAGACTGACTCCTCTTCCTGCTCCCACTGCCTCGCTGTTTTCCCCTACCTCTACCTTCTGTGACTAGCATATTGCCTGATGATTCACCTGAACTTCTGCGTCTTGAATCTTCTCCCAGAATCAGATCTCGAATCCCATCGAAAGTAATATTTGTAGACGAACTACAAACTGCAGTCACTGTTTGCGACCAACTGTCGGGCAAAGAAGATAATAACAAGAGGCCTTAAACTTCATCATCAAACTTAATGTCAACTGACACTAAGCGGGACAAGATCGAATTAAGATTATTGATATGAGTTGTAACTGACCCACCCTCTTTCATTCTTGTTGTCACTAGCTCTCGGATAAGATAGACTTTATTCGCTGCCGAAGGCTTTTCATACATGTTGGATAGCGCCTCCATCAGACCACGTGCTGTGGTTTCTTTCATGATGTTAAACGCCACATCTTCCGACAACGACAAAGTAATACAAGCCCTAGCTTTCTTGTCTAACTTCTTCCAATCTGCTTCTGACAGCTTTTCTGGTTTTTCATCCTCAAGCACTACATCCAAGTCTTTCTGACAAAGTAGTGCCTCAATCTGCATCTTTCACCAACCGAACTTCTGTCCGTCAAACTTCTGTATCGAAACCTTTCCGTCTTCTGCCATAACAATGACTAAAACAAAAACTAGATAAAAAACAGAGACAGACACAGCAATGGCACGAGCCTGAACTTAATGGCTGTTCTACTGAACTCTGTTAAAAATCAACCTATTTAAACCGCAGCGGAAATACGAACTGTAAATCAGAAACCGAAACTTTAAACTGAAACGATAAACCTGACAAACGCGGTTGGCACTGGTTCTAAGTTTCTTTAAATTTCTTCTGACTTGAAACTGTTCTTCAACGAAAATAGGATCTTGATTCGCTGGTTCTCGCCAAATCGAAACTGGTTAAAGCCCACGAGATTTTCGGCCCACACAAAAAATATAATTTGATCTAGACTTAAATTGGCTACTAGGAAAAAAAGATCTGCCAATATCAAGGCCCAATATTCCTTTTTTATTTGACAAAACAAAAAGGTACGAATGCCCAAAGTCTAACAAATTTACTACTGCTCACGTGCTTCTTCTTCTGCTTCTATTTTTTGTGTTTTCAGCAAAACCTAGTTTGTTATCTCTGCCGTATCTACTTCAATGGCACTGCCTCTAGCGGCGGGTATGATAAAATTGCTTTAAAAAAAAATAACAGAACCTGAACAAATTCCAACCGTCACGCGGGTTGCGGCTGAGACAAATTAGTGCGGCGGCGGCGGTTGTCTGCCGGCGGAACCCTAAAACGAACTGTCTGCTGCCGTATATCGACCTACTGGTGCGGTGGCGACGGGAGGGTTCTGCGCGTTCTTCGTGTGATCCGAACCTAAGCTCTAGATACCACTTGTTAGGATTAAACGCACACAAGAAACTGAACACACACACGAAAGCAGTAAACGAACACGAGGATTTAACGTGGTTCGGTCTAAACTGACCTACGTCCACGGGTGGCAACTAGGTATATCTTTATTGAGTGACCAAATATTACAAGTACATAATGTTGTTTATATAGAGACTGAACTAGGGTTAGTAAATTATTATGCAAGAAATCTAAACCGGGCCGGGCCCGACCGCCCACACCCGTCTCCTCTTTTGACTTCATATAATAAACCGGGCCAACAAGGCCTACGAACCCAACAATCCCAAGATGTTAGTTGATTCCGTGTTACTGTTCAGCTCGGTTTTTACCAGCCGGTAAAAACAGTTCTCATATTTAACTTTGGGTTAAAGTTCAGTAGTAAAAATAAAACAAGTTGCAAGCCACTTGGACTGAAAATTCAGGTTGCTTATAGAAGAAGATTTGTAGAAGATAACAAGTGGGTAGGATAAGGTGTAAGACCAACTTGTGTGTCAAGAGGATGTCTAAGTAGTTTTGTGTTTCCCACTCTATAAATAGAGGGGTTTGTTTCTTTGATTATTTACTACTAAAAATCAGTTTTGTTATAAGAAATACAACTACAAAAGTTAGTAGAAATCTGGTCCATATTTTCTGTTTTGTTTTTCTAGTTCAAGATCCGATTGTGACCAATAATTGGTATCAGAGCTTTGCTCATTGATCCAACCAGCCGTTAAACTGGTCCAGAAAAACACTACAACCATCGCCAATCACATAGGTCGAAGGTTTCGGCCTGTTTACCCGCCATAACCCCTGTTCCAGCCCAGAATCTGATAAAAAACGAATCTGACAGTCCATATGGCTGATACAAGCAACAGCAGTACCACCGCAGATCAAAACTCAGTTCCAGCAGGTGTTACAATTAGAGAAGTTGGGGGAATAACATCGTACCAATGTCCGTCACTAAGTATAATGAACTATACCTCTTGGGCTATCAAGATGGAGTCGGATGCCCAAGGAATATGGGATGCCATAGAACCACCCGAAGGAGTTGACGTGGATGTCAAAGTCAGAAAGAAAGCAAGGGCTTTCATCTTCCAGGCGCTGCCGGAAGACATCTTGTTGCAGGTTGCATGTCACAAGGATGCTAAGGACGTGTGGAACGCCCTTAAAGTTCGGTATCTTGGTGCTGAAAGGGTACAACAGGCTCGGATTCAAACCCTTAATCGAGAGTTTGAATTATTGAGCATGAAGGAGGCTGATAGCATTGATGATTATGCTAGCAAGATTGGTGGGATCGTGTCCAAGTTCCAAACACTCGGAACGACAATTGAAGAAAAGGTGCTAGTAAAGAAGTTGTTGACTTCTACACCAACCAGATTTCTTCCTATTGTTGCTACAATAGAACAGTATTCTGACTTGAATACTATGCCGTTTGAAGAGATCATTGGACGTCTCAAAGCATACGAAGAACGCATCAAACCCGTTGGAGCAGCCAAAGACTCTTCGGGTCAGTTATTACTAACTAGATCTGAATGGCAAGAGAATCACAGATCTGAGGCGAAACAAGTCGGCAGAGGCCGAGGATCAGCTCGTTCAGCTCCGATCAATCACCGTGGTCGTGGTCGAGGACGCGGTAGATTTGGCAGCCGTGGACGAGGAGGTAGACACCCCTCGAATATAATCAAAGGCCATAACATGCTGCTGATCAAAATAGCAAAAGGTGTTATAATTGTGATAGGCTTGGTCACTTTGTAGCTGATTTTCGGGCTCCGAGAAGAACCGAAGGGAAGATAATTTGGCAAGGGAGGATGACGATGCTACTTTACTAATGGTAAAGTCTACAAAAGATTTGGTAATGTTGAATGAAGAAAATGTGTTTCCTAGTGAATATACCAAACATAGTACCGAGAAAGGCACTTGGTACTTAGATAATGGTGCAAGTAATCACATGATCGGTGAACGGATTTACTTTAGTGAACTCGATGAAAAAACGATAGGGCGAGTAAAGTTTGGAGATGGTTCAGCAGTTGAAATCAGAGGCAAAGGGTCGATTCTTCTGCAGTGTAAAAATGGTGATCAAAGACTCATTACTAATGTTTATTACATTCCAGATTTATGTAATAACATATTGAGTCTCGGGCAGGTTGGATGCAAGACAAATATTGAGAACGGTTATCTCTCACTCTATGACCGATCGGGAGCAACATTAATGAAGGTCAAGAGGTCTCCAAACTGGCTCTATAAAGTGTGTCTTCATGTTGTTTCACCAACCTGTTTACTTTCTAAAATGAACGAGACAACTTGGATTTGGCATGCTCGTCTCGGGCATTTAAACTTTGATGTCATGAGAATGATGACACAAGAAAAGTTGGTGATTGGGGTTCAAAGCATAAACCACAAGTCACAACTATGTGAAAGTTGCCTGGTTGGGAAGCAACGAAGGCTTCCGTTTCCGTCTCACGCCTCGTATCGAGCAAAACAACCTCTTGAACTAATACATGCTGATCTTTGCGGTCCTATTACACCTTGCACACCATCTGGCAACAAGTATTTTCTGTTGCTTGTTGATGATTTTAGCATATTCATGTGGGTATACATGATAAAGCCTAAAGATCAAGCTTTGGAAGCATTTGCCAAGTTCAAGAAATCCGTTGAAGTTGAAACAGGTTATAAAATAAAGGCTTTAAGAACAGATCGTGGAAGAGAGTTTGTGTCTACAAACTTCGAACAATTGTGCAGCGAAGATGGTATAAATCGGTACTTAACTGCACCGTATACACCGCAACAAAACGGTGTTATTGAACGAAGAAATCAAACAATACTTGGAATGACAAGATCTATTATGAAGGCAATGAAACTGCCACAATGGTTGTGGGGAGAAGGTGTACGACATTCGGTTTACATCTTGAACCGAACACGTACAAAAGCTTTGGGAAAGAAGACCCCATATGAAGCATTAAAAGGACGAAAACCGAATTTGGGACACTTGAAAGTGTTCGGTTGTACCGCCCATGTTAAAGTACCCACGGTACAATTAACAAAATTGGCTGATAGAAGTGAATCTATGGTGTATCTCGGGAGTGAACCGGGAAGTAAAGCTTATAGACTTTACAACCCAAGAACCAAAAGGGTGTGTGTAAGCAGGGATGTTCGCTTTGAGGAAAGCAAGCCATGGAATTGGATCAGAGAACTCGAGACAAACGAAGAAGACTCAGTCGAGTTCACTGTTGAAGATGAAGCCCAAACCAGCAGGTTTGGTTCGGCCCAGATTTCACCCAATCAAAGTGAGATAGCTGCTGCCCAAAATGAACACAGCGGGCCTAGTTCACCTACTGTGACCAGCAGCCCAACAACTGAAGGTGACAGCCCCTTACAGAACAGTCAGCGGGCTAATTCAGGCAGTTCAGACAGCCCGGACAACCCATTTAATGACCAAAACAGTCCAAACAGCTATGTACAGCCAAGTTCATCAGACGTGAGCCCAATTTTTAGCTCATATTATGATGACACCCCTGCCCAAGGTTTTCGACAGCTGAATAATGTTTATTCAAGGACCCAATCATTGCAACAAATCCCGTTTAACCCACCTCGATTTGAAGACCCAGACCTATTGTTACTTAATGAAAACCGGGTTCATTTAGTGAGGCCAAAAATAGCAAGGAGTGGAGAATTGCTATGCAAGACGAATTAAATTCGATCGAGAAGAATGGCACTTGGAAATTGGTTCAACCACCAAAAGGTGTTAAACCAATTGGTCTAAAGTGGGTCTACAAAGCCAAACGAGACGCCAAAGGTGACATAACTCGTTACAAAGCAAGACTTGTTGCGAAAGGTTATGTTCAAAAGCACGGTATCGATTATGATGAAGTATTTGCTCCGGTTACCCGAATGGAAACCGTCCGGTTAATTCTTTCTCTAGCCGCACAAGATGGATGGGAAGTTCACCATCTCGATGTCAAAACAGCGTTCTTGAATGGAGAATTGAAAGAAGATGTCTATGTATCTCAACCTGAAGGATTTGAGAAACCGGGAAAAGAACACCTCGTGTACAAGCTATCCAAAGCCTTGTATGGCTTGAAACAAGCTCCGAGAGCTTGGAACTCGAAGTTGGATGCAACACTAAAACAGCTTGGTTTTACTCGTTGTCCAAGAAAACATGCTGTGTACAAGAGAATCGGCAAGGCTGGTCCGTTAATTGTGGGAGTTTATGTGGATGATTTAATCATCACAGGACATTGTAAAGATGAGATCAATGCATTCAAAAGACAGATGCAAGATCGCTTTGAAATGAGTGATTTGGGTTTGTTAACTTACTACTTGGGAGTAGAAGTTAAACAAGACAAGATGGGTATCACTTTGAAGCAAGCTGGATACGCCACGAGGATTCTCAAATATGCAAATTTGTGGGAATGCAATCTTACAAAATGTCCTATGGACCCAAGTCTAAAACTTGGAAAAGATGAGGATCAAGAGTGTGTTAATGCCACTGAATATCGAAGAATAATTGGCTGTCTTCGATGTTTAACACACACACGACCAGATATTAGTTATGCGGTTGGTATAGCTAGTCGTTTTATGGAGTCCCCAAGGACATCACATTTTCAAGCTGTGAAACATGTGATGAGGTATGTAAAAGGCACGATTGACTCCGGGATTCGTTACAAGAAAAATGGAGATGCGAAGTTAGTAGGCTACAGTGATAGTTCTCATGCGACTGATCGTATGGATGGCAAGAGCACAACATGCATGGTGTTCTATTACGGGGGTGGTCCGATAGCATGGTGTAGTCAAAAGCAAAATACAGTTGCTTTGTCATCTTGTGAAGCTGAATTTATAGCCGCAACCGCTACAGCTTGTCAAGCAATCTGGTTGAAAGGTTTATTAGAGGAGATAACTGAGAAAAGTGTGGAAGCTATAACACTACGTGTGGATAACAAGTCTGCAATCTTGTTAATGAAAAATCCAGTATTTCACGGACGAGGCAAACATATTGATACTAAGTATCACTTCATCCGAGAATGTGTGGAAAAGAATTTGGTGAAGATAGAACACGTGAGTGGAGACGAACAGAAAGCCGATATTTTGACTAAAGCTTTGCCAAGAGTCAAGTTTATTGAGATGAGGGAAATTCTAGGAGTTGAAGACCTAACAGCTTTGAAGAACGGAATCAAGGGGGTGAATGTTAGTTGATTCCGTGTTACTGTTCAGCTCGGGTTTTACCAGCCGGTAAAAACAGTTCTCATATTTAACTTTGGGTTAAAGTTTAGTAGTAAAAATAAAACAAGTTGCAAGCCACTTGGACTGAAAATTCAGGTTGCTTATAGAAGAAGATTTGTAGAAGATAACAAGTGGGTAGGATAAGGTGTAAGACCAACTTGTGTGTCAAGTGGATGTCTAAGTAGTTTTGTGTTTCCCACTCTATAAATAGAGGGGTTTGTTTCTTTGATTATGTACTACTAAAAATCAGTTTTGTTATAAGAAATACAACTACAAAAGTTAGTAGAAATCTGGTCCATATTTTCTGTTTTGTTTTTCTAGTTCAAGATCCGATTGTGACCAACACAAGAGATAACAAATTGGTATCCGAGCGAACACCAAGCATTGGTCTACACATGTTGCAACTTTCAAAGATGATAAAAGAACCGAACAAAGACAAGGAGTTGCTTCTATTACTGCACACAAGCCATCTTGTTGCATATTGCAAGATGTGAGAAAGAGAGGATGTCTCTGCCCTCATCAGAGAAATAATGGACATTTGAACAGGCGATCAAATAAGGAAAATGATTTTGAACCGGTGACATTTGTTTACAATCACTAATTCGTTTGTGGCTTCTTTGATTACCAACAGTTGGTATCAGAAGTCTTGTTGAAGATTCGATCCAGCCAAAGAAGAAATTAGTAACCACAATCGGGAAGATGAATTCCCATGAAGAAATTGAGATCATGCTTAATCTCAGAAGGATGCAATCGGAATGAGATGGTGTTTTGAACGAGACCGATGTCTGCAACAGAAGATGTACGTGGTGTAGCGATTGGAACCGGTGAGGGTTCAAAATATGAAGACTGGACACATGTGTGTCACCATGTTACAACAGAAGATGAACATGCTCAATTCAAAAAGGAAATTGAAGCAAGGTTTGCGGGATTAATTGTTGGTGATGATCATTTACTTTATAAGGACGGGAAGAGGATTAGAAAGCAGCATGCAAAAAAGAGATACAGAAGAAACTCATATCAATGCAGGCATAGAAGAACAAAAAACCCAAAGGAAAAATTCAAGCACCCACTGTAAGTCCTAATCCCATTCATGAGGCATTGCCTAATTGTCATATATGCAATATGTATGGTCATTTTTCGTATGAATGTCCTCTAAAATAGTCCCACATCAATATTCAACTTTGATTGTATTCAAACTAAGGAGTCCTAATTTCGGGGACTGTTTTACAAACATGGGATAGAGTATGGTTTGTAAAACACATATTACCATAATCATATGATCGGTAACAGGGCTTTGTTTACAAATTATAAATTGGGTTTTGGAGTAGAAACTGATTGGAAAGATAACGAGCTTAAGTTTATAAAAGTAACAGAAGACATGAAAATCTGTTTTGATGGAATAAATTCACCTGAGAAGAGTGTTTATTACGTGCCTAGCATTGATAATACTAATAATATATTAAGCCTAAAACAATTAACTAAACAAGGATTTAAAGTCATATTTGAAGGAGATTTATGTCACTGTTAATTTGAATATTGATGGGGAAGATTCAAATGGGGTCAGAGGCGTTTGAAAGTGAATAGGGACGAGTTTTTGGCAAATTACTTTGACGCGACTGATTTGCAGGCCCAAAAAGACTCGAGAATCGAAGAAGATTACTCAATTCGTCCAGCAATATCATTAATAAGTCACTGTATCACACAAGTGAATGAGTTCATAAATATGTTCAAGGAACTCGTGGAATGGTACCACACAGTGTACCTTAAATCCTATTTCGAGAAGCCCATTCCATCGTACCTGAGCGAGGCACAGAAATAGATTTATACGAGCTATTAATGATGGCAATGTTACATGGAAGATTTGTAGACGCAATAGTGAACGATGCCTGGACCTACATAGCAATGGATGTTGGTTGTGACTTTAACGTGTCCAACTAATCTATCTTGAAGGGTTGGAGTGAACCTGTGTGATGATGAAAGCAAGTCAAATGAAGACCAAATCGGGAACCTCCACCCGGTTTCAAGAAATGAAAGATGCCCATGTAAAGAAGATGAAGACACTAAGATTGTTTATGATAAAGGGGGACAGTGAAGTATTAATCACATACAGATACTAAGGATATAATATAATAATATATATGTGTATTATTATGTAAATATTAATTATTAACAGGGGCATATATATAATTATGTAATTAGGCCCGTTAGGCAGTTAGGGGTACAATACCTGTTGTTTGTAAACACCGTTTAGATAAAAGCGATGTGAATCGATGTGACGCCTCATATGTATATATATACGGCTGGCTATACAATTGTAATCGAATCATCAGTGTAATCAATAATAATTTCCATTCCGTTTACAATCTCTTGTTCATATATAATTTCTGTTTACAATCATCAATTCGTTTGTGGCTTATATGGTTACCAATAGAAATGAGCGTATTTGACAAATCTTTTCTGATTCCTAGTGTGTTTTACACGGCTGATCTTGACAAGAATATATTAAGAAATGATCAATTACAACTCGACGTATTTAATATCATCTTGAGGGATCGGTGTGTTACTTGTCGAATATGTTTGAAAGTAGGAGTTCAATATGGGCGAATGATGATGTACACAAAGTATGGAGAGTATTGAAGATGAATGATATGAGCAGAGAAAGGAGGAGTATTTGGATCGGTACTTTAATAACCTTACTTTGCAAATTGATGAAGATGCAAAAAGATTTACGCAGGGAGGATTCAATTACATTGGATCATTTGATGATTGTGTTACTTTCTTAGCATATTGTAGGATCCAACCTATATTCATTAACATCGATCCATTCTCAAACCTAAATTTTCTGTTATGACATAACGGTTTGCATTCCGTTACTTGAACTGATCAAATTTGTTCCCATCATGTTTAGAGAATGGCAAGGTTATAGATTTATTTGATTTATATGAGTTTATAAAAAAAAAAGAAAAAAAATAGCTATAGACATGTATGTAAATTTAACATGTGGGGTGTAATAGCAACCAACTTGGGAATACTGGTTGAAGATGTGATTATGCTTAGGATATATATATACACATTCAGTATTTGGATGTTTTAGTTTGGAACTACAACGGGAACGCGATTAGAGCTAGGCACGTTAGTGATGATGGGGATGATGAAGACAAAAGCACGCTTAGACCAAAAGAAACTAAAAGCTCAAACGAAACTTATAAACAAGATAATGGCAGCACTAGCTTTGATCTATACATTGGCAATGACAGGATGGGTGCTCAAAGATTTGGTAAAGGGAGGCGATTTGTTTTTAACAAGGCAACTAACGTTTAGGGGATGATACAATTATCCTGTTTATTTAAATTTAACTATGCTATAACCCTAAGACATTAGCTGTATTAATGCGCAATTATCCTAGGTATTAATAACTGTTAACCAGTTTATAACCATAGTTAAAACTGTGTTGCCGTTAAACGCTTTACATAACTACCTTTGTAGTATATTTAAAAATCTGTTTGTATCTGTTTTATTTACCAAGTTAATCAAAATCTTCGTTTAACCATCATATCGTCGTCACATGTGTTCTATCAAACTATCGAAACCGTTCACATGTATTCCAACGTGTTTGAATCACTTCACTTTATGGTTGTTATTTGCTTTGAATTTTAAACTAGGTTTAACCACATGCGCGGAAGGTTTAGTTCAATTGAATACATTGTATATATCACATACATGATTATTGAATGATATTTGTATATAATATGAACGACTATAGTAAATTAGAGTGTTTAAATGTATCTGTTTCGACTTTGTCTCATGTTTGAACTTGAATCGATGACTCCAATGTTCTACAAACTGCATATGATTATACACGAAGTCTCATCTTTTACTTATTTGTATAGATATGAATTACCATATTCATGTATTCACATATACATTAAGCCAATATGAACAAGTAGATTCTAGTCAAGTAAAGTAAGTTTGTAACGTAAATTCTAAAAGTTTGTTTACAAAAAAGCAGGAATACTTCAATGAATAATAACTGCTAGTATTAAGAATTTTAGCGCGATGACATTTGAAACTCTAAAAAATAATTTTTTTAGTAACAATTCCATTAAAGGTGGGAAATGGTCTTTTTGCCTCCTTTTTGTAATTCCTATATAAAGGGCTTGTGCAATGTGCATTACATATTGCATCAATAAACATACAATATTCACTAGAAAGAGCTAGCTTGAAAGAAAATGAAACAAGAAACTGTTGTCGTGATAGTCGGAGCAGGACCTGCCGGCATTGCAACATCCGCGTGTCTCAATCTTCTTTCTATCCCAAACATTGTTCTTGAAAGGGAAAATTGCTATGCATCTTTATGGCAAAAAAAGGCTTATGATCGCTTAAAGCTTCACTTAGCTAAAAGCTTCTGTGAACTTCCTCATATGTCATTCCATTTGTCCGCACCCACATTTGTACCAAAAGACATGTTTGTACAATACTTGCAAAACTATGTGTATCGGTTTAATGTAGCTCCGCTGTACCAACGCAGCGTTGAGAATGCATGGTATAACAGGATTGCACAAAAATGGGTGGTTACCGCCAAAAATTGGGTTTCGGGTTTGGTCGAGGAGTACGTGTGTGAGTTTCTTGTGGCGGCAACCGGCGAAAATAGTGAAGGTTTTATTCCTAATGTTAATGGTTTAGATAGCTTCAAAGGATTGTATATCCATTCGAGCGAGTATGATAATGGAAAAAGATTTGGACACAAAGATGTGCTTGTTGTTGGTGCTGGAAATTCGGGTATGGAAATTGCATATGACTTGTACAATTGGGGTGCTCAAACATCAATAGTTGTTCGTAGCCCGGTAAGCGCGCTAAACGGTCTCCTGCGTGATTTTTGAATATAAATTAGTTGTCGGTGTTTTATATAATAAAAGCATATTTTTGTTATATTTTAACATTTCATTCTATTATTTTTGTTGTGACAGATACACGTGCTTTCCAAAGAGTTAGTGCAACTCGGAATGTATATACTAAAATATATTCCTTGCTCTTTCGTAGACAAGATGGTCTTAATGTTGAGTAAGTTGTTGTATGGAGATCTCGGTGTATATGGAATACAAAGGCCATTCAAAGGACCATTCACGATCAAAAAAGAAACCGGACAATCACCTATCATTGATGTTGGGACAATTTCAAAGATCAAAACAGGAGACATTGAGGTAAACCCCTCTATCATGTTTTAATATCTAATAACATTTAAAACATTAACCGACAATCGTGATATTATTATTTTGTTTTCGTCTCTAGGTTATGACGGCTATTGAAGAAATAAAGGGTGATCAAATCAAATTCACAAATGGTAAAGAGAGACAATTTGATGCCATTGTCTTTGCTACCGGTTTTAAAAGCACTGTGCGAAAATGGCTTAAGGTAACTATAGTTATAACACTCAATTTGTTTATTCAACCTTTTGTTTTTTAATCTTAGCATTTTCGTTTTAATCTAGGATGATGGAGGGTTCTTCAACGGGATTGGAATGCCAAAACATAAAAGCCCTAATCATTGGAAAGGGGAACGCGGTCTTTATTGTGTTGGATTTGCGAGTGCCGGATTATTTGGTATCTCAAATGATGCGAAAAACATTGCTGGTGATATCTTCAAAATTATTCATGGGAATTAAATTCCTATCTAGAAAATGTAGGTGTGCATGTTGTCGTGTAGTCTTTTACGATTACTACGAACCAGTTTAATGATTTTACTATTTAAATGTTTGTTTCCTTTATAATCATGCATTTATATCGTCAGATATATTTTGATTGGTAATAAAATTTTCTCCATGTTTACATTGTATTATTATGGTAACTATAATACGATCAAAATATATGAAATTTATATAATTTTAGTACCATTTACAAAACGTATAAATACGTACAATGTATCAAAGCCTAAAAATGTTTTGTTTTTCTAAAGCCTATACAACTAGTTTTATACCCGTTCGGTGGATGTGTAGTTTAACGTCATAATGTCATGAACATATTATGACATTAAAAAAGTGTGATATGCTTATACAATAAAGTCGTATGACATTCACTTTAATGGCTAGGATATGCTATAAACAGTCATTTGACATGACACCGAGTTCCGTTGTCGTCGTCCTCCGCATCCATCTGACATCATAATATAGGTCCAAAAGGGTTCTGAATTATAGATAGAAACCACCTAGCCACCACCGCCGCCTCAAACCACCGTTCAATTCCGGCAGTCCGTTGCAGCTTCCACCGGTCACGAGCACCTGCCGTCGTGTTGCTGCACGCCTGCACCACCGCTGTCAACCGTCAACCCAGCTTCACCCTCCCTCTCTCACGATTTCAGCACCACAGCTAGATCAGCTTCTACATCAACACCCGATCAAGGTTTTCGGTCTGCCCACCAGGTATTCGATACAAATGTCTCAATGAGTTAATCAGTTTTTTCGGGTTTACGGAGTGAGAGCAACTGTGGGTTGCTCTCCCTTCACCTCTTAGTTCGGGTTTTTACTTCCAAACTCAGCTCGAGTATGTTTGTTGGCCTTTCGTCTTGTGGGGTTATGACTAGGGCTCGGATTGTCAACGGAGCCCCATCGGGGGAGGTGGGCACGGGCTATTGGCCGTGCCCGTTTAGAGGATTCCATTGCTGCCCGGATGGATTGGTGGGTCCACGGGGATCCAAAGGTTAGGGGCACATATAAAGCGGTTACATCTATATTCGGATGACAAAAAATGCACTATGCGGGATGCGGTATCCGGGGATTGTGAGCTTTTTGTTGCGTTGGCAGATGCTCTAAAGGTTGCCAAACTATGGTTGTGCGGTGAGTGCATGTCTTTACAGGCCCTCAATCGGCATTGTCACCATGTAGACAAAGTTATCAAGTTCAAAGGTGATACGGGAGGGGTAGAAGACTTCATTGTCGGGATCCCTAAGCCACAACTTGCGATAGATGTAGCTCCTTTGGGTGGGATAGTTTTGGACGCGACCCTCCTTGACCGTATTTTCGCACTTCCGGTAAAGACAGTTAAAAGAATCCCTTCTAGCTGTCGCATGGCATTTGCCCATGCCTTATCTGCTTCATTGTGCAAGGTGGTGTCTAGGCCAGAGTCCATTGAAGCGTGGGTTAAACTTTTGATATTACCCCGTTGCACATTAAAAGTTGTCAAGCCTTCCAACCGACAGGAGCGTAGGTCGGGGAATAGGAAATCCTTACAATGCCATTCTATTCGGCAGGCCCTAGCAAGTTGGGGTGATGGAAGCGGATGTTTTGATCTTATCCAATCGCTCTTTAACCAACCGATGGATATGGGCTCCAGAGCCGATGAGGGCTCCTTCGGGGGTGATCATTCTAGGGAGGGCCTCAATGCTAAGCAATATATTCGAAAAGTTGCCGATGGGCACTTCACGGCCGCAGTTAAAGTTTTGTGCTCTTCGGGTGTTGCTCCTCTTGGTGACGCTACTATGAAAGCGTTGCTTGATAAGCATCCCGTCTTGCCTCCGCCCGCCTTGCCTGATGCCTTTCTCGGTGGCCCCTTTGGTTGTGGACGTTGAAAGTGTGCTAGGGTGTATTAAATCGTTTCCTAAAGGGACTTCATGTGGTAGAGATGGGCTTAGGGCCCAACATAATTTGGATGCCCTATGTGGGGAAGGATCCGCGATTGCCGTGGGGTTGCTTAAGGTTATCACTGAGGTGGTTAACTTGTGGTTAGGAGGGAGATGCCCTGTTTCTTTGGCGGAGTTTGTGGCCTCGGCCCCTCTAACGCACTGCTTAAGCCCGACAATGGGGTTAGGCCTATTGCCGTTGGCGCGATTTGGAGAAGACGTGTATCCAAAGTGGCTATGAGGAGTGTTGGGAAAGAGATGGCAAAATACCTTGGTGATTTTCAATTCGGGGTGGGGGTCTCGAGTGGAGCGGAGGCGGTGCTTCATAGCGCGAATAGATTTCTTAATATGTTCCACTCGGATGGGTCGTTGGCTTTGCTTACAGTAGATTTTTCTAATGCCTTTAACCTGGTGGATAGGACCACCCTCCTGCAGGAAGTTCGTGCCAGATGCCCATCTATTTCCCTATGGGTTAATTTCTTTACGGCAACCTGCAAGGCTATATGTAGGGAATGATTGTATCCAGTCAACTACTGGGGTTCAACAAGGCGATCCTTTAGGACCCTTTCTCTTTGCTTTAGCTTTACACCCCCTCATTCATCAAGTACGAGATGGTTGCAAGTTACTTTTCCATGCATGGTACTTAGATGATAGCACAATTATAGGAGACGCCATTGAAGTGGCTAAAGCCTTGGATATAATTAGATCTAAGGGGCCAAGTTTAGGGCTTGAGCTTAATATTAAAAAGACAGAAGTATACTGGCCGTCGTGCAATGGGGTAAAGGCAAAAGTAGGTTTATTTCCTATAGGGATTGGGAGACCGGAGTTAGGGGTAAAACTCCTTGGAGGTGCGGTTAGCCGGGATGCTGGGTTTATCAGTAGTTTGGCCATTACCAGAGCTTCAAGAGCCATGGAACTAATGAGACGTCTTACTCGTCTGCGTGACCCTCAATGTGAGCTTCTCTTGCTTCGCTCATGTATGGGGGTGGCTAAATTGTTGTTTGGACTCCGAACATGTCAGCCTATGTTTGTTAAGGAAGTTGTCTCTGTTTTTGACAAAGGGCTTCGAGCGGCGATTGAGGATATTGTGGTATGTGGGGGTCCGTTTTTTGGGTATTTTCAATGGAGACTAGCCTCTCTCCCTATCCATTTCGGTGGTTTAGGGTTATATTCAGCTGAGGATGTTTCCACCTTTGCTTTCGTCGCCTCGAGAGCACAATCTTGGAAGTTACAGGACCACATTTTGCGTGATTGTGGTGGTGATGGGTTGGATTCCGATTTTGGGTGTGCGATGGATTATTTGCACAACTCTATTCCCGATTTTGATCTTGGCGGGTTCGCTAATAAGGACACCGCCCCCCCCCCCCCAAAGCCCAAAATGCTTTGGCGAGTGTCCTTTATTGTAAAACCGTCCAAAGTTTGGGAGAAAAGTTTGGCATGTCCTCTCGTCAAAAAGCGGTATTAGAATGTCTTCAGGCTCCTCATGCTCAAGACTTTTTGACTGTCACCCCAATCGAAGGGTTAGGCCAACACATGTCAGCAGTGGAGTACCGAGCCATTCTTAAATATCGTTTAATGATCCCACCGTTCCCAGTTGATGAGCCATGCCCGGTCTGTCGTAAGGTTTGTTTAGATAATTTTGGTGAACACGCGATTCATTGCAAAGAACTCCCTGGGTTCAAATATAGACATGATTTGGTCAGAGATGTCCTTTGTGATGTGTTAAAACGGGCGGGAATCTAGGCAAGAAAAGAGGCTCTGTGAATTTCTTGTCGGATCCACATGAAGGAAGGTCTACTCTCCGACCAGCGAACATTCTTGTGTTTGGATGGGCGGGGGGAAACATGCTTCTGTGGACCTTATTGGGGTGTCCCCTCTTGTCGGGCTTAGAGACACCGGGTTTGTTGCTAGGCATGCCGTGCTAAAGGCAGAAGCAGGAAAAATAGCTAAGCACGAGAAGGCGTGTGTGGAGAATCAACACGCCTTCATTCCTTTTGCTTTTGACACATTTGGGTCTCTTGCCCCCGATGCTGTTGCGTTTCTAAAAAGAGTTCAGCGGGTCGTGCACAGTAACTCATCGACGCCGAAGAACGATAACTTTGTTTTCAGTAGGATCGGTTTTGTCATTCAAAACGGGGTGGCGGCGCGGCTTGTTGCCCGCTTACCTGCCTCTTTATTGTAATTGGAACTATTTTTAATATAATTTAACTCTTTGATATTACATTGTATTCTAAACAAAATCAAAATTAGTGTAAGACCAAAATACAAGTCGTTTATACAAGTAAAAAAAATGACCTGCGACATTATAAGAATCACAAAAACATGTCAATATAGTTTAGTCATTTCGAGAACATAAAAATGCATAGAAAGTCATTAATGAAATATTACATGAGTCCTAAACAGTTTAGCTCCGTAGCAACTGATCAGTCTCGTTTTTTCTTTACAAATCCAGATTCCACATATAGAATAAGTTAGCCTGGTGGTTGGGTACTTTGCCATAATAATGTGAAAATACGTCTTAATGTTATGCATTTTTATCAATAACAATACCCAACCATGGTTCATAACTCCATCATACTGTATGAGTGTTGTGCGTTGGATATCTTCTTGTTTAGCAAGTACAAGCATAGTATCCAATCCATGAATATGCCATTTTTAGTGATTGTAAAATGTTATCAAACCTAAGATAAGAATGATTATGACGTGTCTAAATTGTTATATATCATTATATTGCAAGTGCTCTTTAATCAAATCAAGAAAAATATCATAGTTATATATGGTAATTCCTGCCATTTATATTCATTAGTGGGTCAATTTGTATTAACTTTCATCTTTAATGGTCAAACCTGTAAAACAAAATATAAAAAGGAGTCAACCCATAACAAGCTTTATTTACGGAACCCATTTTGACATCTTTATCCTATTCCATTTTGCGACCTTAGTGATTAGTAATGGGTGTGTGTACAGTGATCAATTTCAAACCACTTCGATGAAAATGGACCATTTCGACCCAACTCTAGCTAGCTATATTTTATCTGACACATTGTGGATGGAATATAATCCAAACAGACTTATTCATAAGTAAACGAGTCATAATTTCCACCTCTAAATGATCGCATAGAATCAAAATCAAAAGTAGTGCATAATGTAAATGGGTTAGAAATAAATTTTTAATATATAATAGCTGCAGAATCAAAATCAAAAAGTAGGCTGCCACTTTATTGTAATCGTTTTATAGTAAATTATATAAAATAGCTGCAGAATTATATATAATATAAGTAATTATGATCTAAGAAACCATACCTGCTAGTATACTCATTATCTCTATGCTTGTAAAATAACATTGAATCCAGAACTAACCACATCGGCTACTAACACCACACTACCACAGGACTTGTTGAGTCTTTCTGGTCTTGGCAATAACACATGGCTACGTATCCACTCCCTCTGGATTCTGCAAAATTACCAACCAAGCAAACAAACAATCCCATAAATCATTATATATAAAGGATGTTTTAAGGGTAACCTGCCACTTGTTGGTTAATAGAAGATTCACAGTTGTGCTTTTCTCACTGCCACTAAGACCAGCATGATGAACAATATCACAAGATATTTAATACTAAAAGTAGTCGTTTATATATTAAACAAATTTACTAAAGAGCTAGAATAATAGTACAAATGTGCGCAATTACTTCATCAAGATTCACCGTAATGTTCATATCTATTAATCCATGTACTTGTTGAAATGTGGCAAGCATGCATAAATTCTTTGTCGAGATGCCCTCACGGATGGTACGTGGATAACCTCTGGTTCAAAATTTAGTGTGACCACTGACCAGCCAAAAGAAAGTACGCTTGGAATCAATCTGGTGTGACCCGTCAAAAGGTCATAAATTCCTCATATGATTCTTGATCCAGTGCTGGCCCCTTTGTTGAAGATAGATGTCATTTGTGATAGTCGCTTGGTTTAAATTCGTCTCTTTGGTGAGAAATCTGTCTCCACTATGTAGCATGTTAAAAGATAAATTCCGTTGTTCGGTTATTCTTGATCATGAATGTTGTTCTCTGCATATGTGCATGATTTCTCTTATTCTGAATCGTCTCCGGATGTGCATCCGTACCTAATCAAAATGCAATCCCGATAGTGTGATGGATGCGAATCTGCCTCTAATCTAGGTTTTCAATTCGAGGTTTATGTGAATGGATTGCAAACCAATTTTCGATGTTCTTAGATGTCTTGATACAAATTTCCGAATTTGATGATTTTGTTCAAATTGATGACCAAAATGATGTTTTTGGTTTCGAATTGAAGATATCAAGTATTAATTTGATTGTTACTTGATGTTGATTGCGAGGATACAACAACCATATCCAGTAAAATCTCACTAATAGCAAGGCACGCGGCAGGATCTAGGGAGGGTGAGATGTAGGCAAACCGTACTTTTATCCCACTGAATTGCTTCCAGAGAGACCTCCTGTTCCAAAACCATTACATGTTGATTGTGAGGATGTTGATTTCAAACTTCTGACATGAATGTGATGTCGGTTAGCGATCTAGGGGGCCAATTTCAGTTCCGATTTCAATTATGATTCTAGGAATTGTTTT
The DNA here is from genome assembly GCF_021521415.1 of Bidens hawaiensis. Taxonomy (NCBI): domain Eukaryota; kingdom Viridiplantae; phylum Streptophyta; class Magnoliopsida; order Asterales; family Asteraceae; genus Bidens; species Bidens hawaiensis. The sequence goes on from NW_027493200.1 coordinate 291,031, forward strand.
CATTATCGATCTTGTTGGTCGTATCGATTCTTCATCTCGCTTTCATATTCAAAAAAATCATATCATCAGATCGATTCAACGATGTTCTTGATTTTCCATATTTTCGCAGTGGTGATCCTCCGAAACCCTAGAATCGTAACCATGCTCTAATAATCAAGAACATTATCACTGATAAGATAACATCTTTTGGAGGTCAGATGCACAGAGAATAATTAGGTATATTGAATCAACTAATCAATAATTTGTTTACACACATATGCTTGTTATATACTTTCCTTACTAGGGCTTTGAAGCATCTCAATGGTTGAAACTGACCACATTAACTACCACTAACTATTGTTTACAATATAAAATAATACATGTGACATAATAATAATAATAATAATAATAATAATAATAATAATATCCTAAAGTCTAGATTATATATATTATCTCTATCTCTACTGTATATAAAAAGTGAGTGAATGATCTCTTAAAAGTTAAGAGGTCCAACAAATATTACTAAGCTTACAAGTCTTAATGCATGTCTTAACTTCTTTCTAAGGGTAAAGATGTCTTTCTATCAATACTTACATCTTGGCCCCTCAATTTTTATCAACTTTTACTATATAAATAATAATTATATTTTTGGCCCCTCAAGTAAAACTAACTAACCCTCACGATTTTTAAAAGATCATAATTATTTCATACGTTAATATTTTAAAAAAGAAACTACACCATAAAAACGTGAATTTTTTTCTCTTTAATTTGAGTATAGTAATGCTATACTTTGTAATTTTTAAAAATTCGCATGTTACACGAATACGATTTACGACCGACAACCGGGTTCTAGCAAGGCGTTTAACATCGTCGGGTTACACCGACACTGGTTAAGCGTTTGATGTCGGGTTACATGTGTACCGACATCGGTTACGAGTCAGATGCCGCGCTACACACGTGGAGACGTTAGATTTCATGCGTTCAAGCGCGGGTTAGGTACCGAATCTGGTTACGCATTCGATGATGCATTATGCGTTTATGGTCGTCAAGTTATGCTCGTACCGATAACAACTATGTGGTCGATGTGCATTCGTTACATGTGTATCGACATTGATTACAACTTTGGTATTGCTTTATACGACAGATGTGGGTTTGTATTCGTTCCAATGTTGGTTGACGCGCATAACGAGCCTGACGCGCCTACTAACGTCGGGTTGTGCGTGCCATATCAACCTATTCTGATCAGTTGGAAAATAACACCACCTAATTCTAACATGTTTGAATATAACACTAACCCATTTTGACACGTACATAATTAAGCATAAAGAAATATAATTACACACCTTCTATGATAATTACACAACATATTTTCATAATTACACATGACTATAATCACACTTATTATACGCACAACACACCTAGGTATAAAGAAAATCATTTTTTTCTTTAAAAAATAGTATAGCAAAATAAAAGGTAGTTTGGTTTTTTAGAAAAGAAAATACTTATGTAATTTTTTTAAATGCTTGATTTTATGGTGTTGTTTTTTATATAATAATGTCGTGGAGAAAAGTTATCAATGTTTTAAAAGTTGAAGAATTATGCTTAATTTAGGTTCTCGTATAAGGAGGAGAAAAACATAAATGCATATAAAGTTCATTAGTTTAAGTAAATACAAGTGTTAAAACACATTAGAAATCTTATAAATTATTTATCTTTTTGTTTAACGTTAAACATTTATTATTGTTTATCTGTCCATATGAATGGAGAAACAATATGGGTGAGACTGTATATTCTATAAACACAAGTTCAGTCCTTATAACAAGCAACTGACTTACTCAACTTTTTGGTTAAGTAAAGTCTTAGAATTAATCCATCGACATGATTAAATTATATGTGTGATATTTATGATAATAAATTGTAAAGTTGAGCCAAATTGAGTCAATGAGAAAACGTATGATCCTCTTGCAAGATCTAATCGCATAACATGATACGTACACGAGACGAGTACATTAACAATACTTTATTGATATACGTTGTTGTTCATACATTACATAAGTTAAGCCTATAGAGAATTCGGCATGGTAACGTTACACGGAGAATAAATATGGCATAGATATCTACGTATATTCATTAGGAAATGCCTATTTATAAGCTACCCTCATTCGTTAATCATCACTAATGAATGAGGTCTCTCATTCGTTAGACACACCTAACGAATAAGGTTTCCCATAGAGAATGACCTCCCATTCGTTAAACATCCTCAACGAATGGACATTACATTAACGAATGATCCTTCATTTGTTAAATCCCTTAGCGAATGTGCTTAATCTATAATGAATGGACCTCATTCGCTAAACATGCCTAGCGAATGAGCCGTATTACATTAAACATAAAGACTAAACTACCCTTAACTTATTCGATCAGCTGTGGAGAACAAATAAGACACTAACAGTCAAGCATACCATCTCAAGTTTAATTTGAAGCCTAGCCAATTCAGCTCAGAATGAAGTTCGAGTCCAGTTCGAGATAGCCCTGGTTTGGATTATATTAGCTCGTTAACAACCTTTAAATATTGTTCGTCGCCGCATCGCGCGGGCACTCTAATAATAATAATAATAATACCCTTAAGTCTAGATTATATATATTATAATATAGATATATATGTTCTTTTATTTCTTCAATGTCAGATTCATAATTTCCTTCTTCAAAACAGGAACACCCAAGGCTTTTCCTTCTATCAAAGTTCCATTCTCAATTTCTTATCACTTGTTAAAATTTGACTTCTTCTTCACATATAGCAACAACCATTCATTCTTTATCGTTCTTCCCAATATTCTTATAAAGTTAATTCTTGTATAAATTTCCAAATCTTCTTTGAAAAACAGAGCATTAAGTCTCATATTTTTTTTATTCCTTTATCATTACCAGTAAGCGGTTGCGTTGGTCCCTGATTCCTTTTATCGTTGTTGGCAAGCGGTTTGCGTTGGTCCCTTGATTCCTTTACTGTTGTCGGCAAGTGGTTTGCGTTGGTTAACTGATTCCTTTAAGCGATATGCAATTCTTCGTGTCCGGTTGTTTTCTTGTTCTTCACAATCATTATCGTATCCTTTATCTTTCCTTTTGTGATGATGTCAGTTATTCACCAATTTATTTATGGATTATGTACCCTTAACATCTTTTGTATCGTCATATTCGTCCTCATCTTATTGTACTCTATCGTCCTTTAATTCATCAAATTGTCCAAGTTCAGAAGTTTTAATTACATAATTTTCCATTAGTATCAATTCTTGTTCCACGTCTATTATTTCAATTATTTGTTTCAACTTTCAAGCGTAATTTCGAAATTCTACAATCGAGATTGTTGTTCATTTATTGCCTCTACTCGTCCTCTTTTCGTCTTCTTTATCCATCTCTTCCCATAATCATATAATTATTTTCCCTATGTTTTCCAACAATGGCTCTCATACCACTATTTGAGCGGAATCCAAAATCATCATCAATCATCATATTCATATTTATCGTCTTGATGTAAATTTGTATATAATTGATGAATATGTGAAGGATTCTTTAAAAGGATAATCAGTGCATTGGTTAATTGAGTATCTTGATAAAATATAAAGTTACAATGAGTTTGATATATACATAGACTATCGGTTGTGTTGGTTTGTTGAATAGTTGTAATGATTAAAGATAAGGTAACTGTTTAGGGCATTCACATCAGTGAGGTTTTTATAATGTATGAAGTGGTTTAGAGAGTTGTGAGTAGAGGAGAGAGAAAATACAGTGATACTATATATTTGAAAAGTTATTGTTCACCATTTATAATTTTTTAATACCTTTTGAAAATAGTTGTGAGTAAAGGAAAGAGAAAAGTTAATGATAAAGATATAAAAGAAGTATTAACTAATTGAAAACAAAAGGGAAAGCGTAATAAATATTAGTGTAATTTTGAATTTGAAGATAGAGAAAGAAATGAAAATACTCCTTATAAAGGTATTTATGTTCTAAGCTTAAACAAGTAGAGTTTACAAAAATAACATTAGATAATTATAATAAGTTTAATTTATCATCTAATAAACACTAGCCTTGCTATCTAATAAACCTAAGATAAAATCACATCGGAAGGTTTTAGTTCATTTGAATACATTGTATGTAGCTCACATTACATGATTTTTTTTCATGATATTTGAGTATAATTTGAACAATTATCGTAAATTAGAGTGTTCAAATATACATGTTTCGACTTTGTCTCATGTTTGAGCCCAACTCCGATGCTCAAGCTACTAGGGGTGTTCAAAATCAAATATCCGGAGTTTTGGATATCCGAACATTTCTGATAGTGGATTCCATTATCCGAATCCGTATCCGAAATTTTGGATATCCGAGGTTCGGATATCCATTTGGATAGTGAAACGGATATCTGAAATTAAAAAAAAAACATAAGAAGAAGAGGAAGAAGAATCACAACAAATAGTCAAATACACTCCATTCCAATCGAGTAAATGAAATTGCAATCTAAAGAAGAATCTGTATCACACAACCTTAATATCAATCATACATACACACAACCTGCGAATACTAAGAAATACACAAAACTAATCTGACGTTTAAATATACAACAACTCTAAATCACAAATTCAAGTATTTATTGAACATACAAGTTTGAATCACAAATTCAAAAAAAGGAGACGGTGATACGATTCTGTAAGGCCCCGCTACCGGTGCCTCACTTTGGACGTTGGATTTACGCATAAACACAGTTCTACTAATCAGAGTTAATTAAAACTTTCACAGAATATAAAAACTTTCATAAAACATAACATATTAATTCATAACTTGTCTTAAACAAACATCTTGTCTTTCAAAATCAAAAACATTAAACATAAAACATCTTGAGTCTTCATATGCCAGCCTCTTATTCTTCTGCCATGTGTCCCTGCTCAAGCCAGCTGTCTCATCCTACTCACCTGCGTGCATACTAAAAGTCAGCTACGCTTAGTGAGTTCTAGTTAATCATACAACATACAACACATTCATAACTACATACTTTCGTACATACTTCATACTTCCATACTTTAATATACTTACTTATTTTCATACCTTCCTTCATATTCATACCTTACGTTTTAAAGAGCATCACGCCCTATAACCTTCGCATATATTATTAGCGTATGCAACGCTTCAACCTTCGCATATATTATTAGGGTATGCAACCCTTTTAACCTTCGCATATATTATTAGGGTATGCAACCCTTTAACCTTACATTACTTTTCATCATCATTATCATTATCACATTCATACATACCTTTGTAAGTATCATACATACCATATTCATACATACTTCCTTATTCACTTACTCATATCATACATACTACACTATACTTCCATTAGCAATACGTGCAATATACGAAGATTGTTTGCGTACCATCAAGCATGCATTCATATTATAAACATAACTATCACATTCATCATTAGGACATACACTTACCATTTAAGGTAAGTTTATTAACATTCACATTGAGTATGCACACAACCCCGAAAAATATAAAAAGAAAATGGGGCTAGAAACTCACCTGGATCCTGTTACGCTCTCCGTTAATCGTTATCCCTTTCTTTAGTTGAGCTCGGCTGACTATACATTAATTACACGTGTCAATTTATGTTCTATTCATCTTATTCATACTTTAACCACAAATGGTTAAGTCTGGTTTAATATAACGGTCTTGTTTTAGATTACATTTTACTTAGATTATTTATCCTTAAGCCAAAACTTATTGAGTACAAGGTGTTCAATTATTTTTCTTCTCTTTCTTTCTTATTGCATTCTTTTCTTTTATATAAAGTGCTCGGGTTACTCAACTCATACATGTATAAGGTATTTGAATCACATTAGATCGGGTTGTATATATCGTGTCCGATCATGCAATGTAATCAAACCCTTTGGTTGTATTCGAATCACACTTGTATTCGAATGAGTTTAGTGTAATTGAGTCCTCACATGTAATCGAGTATAGCTTGTAATCGATTTAGGCATTGTGTGCGAACATACTATGTAATCGTCTATTATAGAAATCGAGTGTTATTGTAATCGGTTCCCTAATGTTTTGAACTGAGCATGTCATCAAACTCCATTGTAAGCGAGTTCTTAAATTTTAATCGATTACAATCCTCGTACTTGAGTGGCATAAATGTAATAGAGTATGATTGTAATCGAATCACAATGTAAGCGATCATAGTGTAATCGACTAAGGTACATGTAATCGAGTCACTAGTGTATGCGACTAGGTACATTGTAATCGAGTCAGCTTGATGTACGTGATTCAGTTTCTATGTAAGCGAGTTCATTTAATGTAATTGAATTTCATTGTATGCGAGTTTCTATGTGTAATCAAATGGCCCTTATGTAATCGAATGCTCCATATGTATGCTAACAAGACCCAAGTAACCGATCCTGGTCATTGTAATCGAATATACATGTAAGCGAGTAAGTGATTGTATGAGAATGTAGCAGTGTAAGCGAGTTTAACCATGTAATCGATTATAACAATGTGATCGAGTTACCATTGTGATCGAACTATCACAATATATGTGAGTATACATTGTGTAATCAAGTTCTGTAGTGTAGTCGAATGAACTGAAGGTTTTCGTAAGGTGAGGCTACGGTTTGGTCCATTTTATCACCATTTTTATTTCGTTTCCCAACCTTACACCCTATTATGGTTCGGTAATAACTCATCGACGTTTCCTTAACTGTTCGGCTAAAACTTGACCCGAGTGACCATAAAGTTTGAACCTTTAGGCTTAAAACGTTCAAGACTAGATCTAAGGTTTCTTAAACGAGCTGTTCATAACCGTAGGTTTGTTAAGTTAATCAAGTTTTCTACTTTATGGTTCGTTTATACCCGATATACTCTACGTTTAGGTTTCATGGCAAACCGTTCATAAAAACGTAATCTTTAAGATAAAGAACATACCTTTACGCATTCGTTAGGTCACGGTTAGCTAGGTTATGAACTTTAATCTTGTATTTAACTTGTACGTTCAAGATCTATCAAGAATCCAAGTTCGGTTTGTTCTTGGACCCCTCTCTCTATCTCTCGCGGCCGATTTTGGTGATGTAGGTGTGTGTGTTTTGAGTGTGTAGAATACTTGGTGGGTAAGAAATGAGGGTTTTATGGTTTTAGGGAGGTTTAAGGGAGTATTTATACTCTCTTAAGCCCATGGACCTTAGGCCCATCACCCTTTAATTCATCTTTTAATATTCCAAGTCCATACTCCTTTCTTTATTTTTAATACTAATTAAATATTAACACACGTTTCACAAACATAGCATTCCTTTATTTATTACTATAAAATTTAGGATGTTACATATTCAACTCTCACTTACAAGTTCAAGGAGAGGAGATCGCCTCGGAAATAGCCACCGTACCACCACCGTCCACCGGCAAGAGGCAGCAGCGACGTCCGGCGAGTAGGTCGTCAATCGAGGAAGTCGCCTTGATGATAGCGCTTGTCGACTGGGGTATTGAAGAATGAGGATGGATTTTATTTAGGAATTAAATGGGATATGTTTACATATATATTAAATAATTAAAAAAGTTTTCGGATATCGGATATCCGAAATCTCCAAAAATTTTCAAAATCATTATCCGAATATGAAAATTCGAATATCTGTCCGAAATTTCGGATATGGATTCGGGTTCGGAGTTTTTTGAACACCCCTACAAGCTACAACCGTATATGATGGTATCATATACACGAAGTCTCAATCTTTTGCATTTGCATGTTCAAATACACAGTTATTTGATATGAGGCATATGCATCGATACTAAGATATAATATTTGGTTTGTTAGGCTATGTGTAGTGAAGATGCTACAACATGGGGCACCTTGTGTCATGTGGCGCCCAATCAACAAATGGTGAGTTTTTTTAGGGGTAGTATGGTGTTGTAGCCCTCCTTTGCCACACCACCTTTATTATTATTTTATTTTTATAATTAAATTAAACAATCACAAAACCCATAAATTTATTAAAATATATTAAAATAATTAAATAAAAGAAAATAAATTCAAATAAAATAAAAAACACACCCAAAAATAAAAAAAATACACATAAAAATACTAATTTATTAGTCATCTTCGTCTTCGTCCTCCTCCATGTTCTCGTCCTCGTCTTCGTGTTTGTTCTCGTCTTCGTACTCGACTTCAACGGTGTCACACCTTGACCAAAGGCGGCGGAACATGTCGGGGCATAACGTATTGATTGGACAGTAGCTCAAAAGACACTAATTAAAGCGACAATAATTATTTAATTTCATTAACATCAAACAAGTACACAAAATTCGATAATAAGAGACGGTTACATCATGCTTTTGTATTTTGAATAATATCCTAAGGTAAAACTAATTTCTTCGATCTTGAACAATGTAAATTACTTGTACTTGTAGCATGTATAAAAATAGAATTTGTCAACTTGAATGCTTGTGAGAATACATAAGTTTTAGTAGAGATATATATAGATAAAAACCATAATTCATATGTCAATGATGAGTATTACAATTCGTATGATATAAGCAAATAAATTGTGGACCCGTTCCTATTGATATGAAATCAATATACTTGGGTTAATGTATAATCATACTAGATGAGAATAGATGAGGATGAGATACCAGCCACCAAACATAAAATAAACACTTAAGCACATAGAGCATAGTCATAGATATTGCAATCATCACACATAAACATATAACGAATTGTGTTTGAAATAGATGTAGAAATAAAACAATGAATAAAATTGAATAAGGTATACGTGATACCCTCAAAATATAAAAGATGAAAAAAGGGTATGTAAACTCTCCTTAACGTGTGGATTATCGAAGATGAGATGGCGATAAGAAGTTAAGAAGAAACCCCAGGATACATCGACGGAAGTTCCTGTTATGGGTACAGATTGAGGGAGAACAAGGGATGGTTAGATACAGCTCAAGCTAAGATCACGAAGTGGTACAAACGACTCATAAACATGCAATTGATAAAGGGTTTGGATTCGCGATGCTGAGAGGAGTGTGAGTGCGAGTTTAATTGAATTTTAGACGATATATATAGGGATTTAGAGAGGGTTTGGCCACGACTTGATTAGTTTGTGATTAGCTGTCAATAGGGTATTAATTTACCATGTTTAGGGTGTCGGTGGACGCGGTTTTTGGTTAGGAATTGATTGGTTACATCATTTTCGTCAATTAATCCGAGAATTAGGGGCTGCAACTCAGGAAGGAAGGGGTGTCGGTGGCGGGTCGACAGGGAAGGGAGGAGAGGAGGAGAGATTGAATAACTTTTGCAATTAGGTCCTTGTTCTATGGATGTGGGTGCAAAAGTTGTTAAAGCTAAGTTAAGGGACTTGTTGTGTATATTAGTGATAGTTAAATATATACATAAATAAATAAAGATTAAATCTTAAACAATTGCAAGATTTTATTGAAAATTTTTACGAATACGAACCCGGGTATAGATAGGGTTGGGTCACGATTACAATATGAAAATAACAAAAACAAATAACGAAATTTTACAGGCAGCCCCTTGCGGGGTCCAAGGGGCACAGTCCCTTGGTTAAGCTGCTAGGTCAGCTTGGAAATATTTTATTTCCATTAAGGGTTCTTAGCAAAATTTTCATTAACATTTCTTAAATGATTATCTTATTCGTTACTCATTAACATTTAAAGGTACCTTTGTTTCATTCATAAAGTTCGAAGGCTTCTTTGTAATTAATCCATTTTATTCTAAGTCCGGGGACCTTTCTGTCATTTTATCAAACTCCATTCGTTATCTGATCCCTTAACGAATGGGGTTCATTTGTTGACTTGACTAACGGATGAGCATCAAACGAATGGGAGCTCATTCGTTAGTCTTGTCTAACGAATGGCCACCAACGAATGAGGATTATATAACGAATGGGATTACTTCTTAACGGATAGGTATTCCATAACGAATGGCTCATTTGTTGCTTATTGACGAGTGTGTTCTTCATGGACCTTCATAGCGAATGAGCACTCATAGTGAATGGGCTCATTCGCCTGATCAGACTAACGAATGGATCTTCCAACGAATGGGGATTCATTTGTTAGTTTTGCATAACGATTAGCATAACAAATGGCTTGACGAATGGACCTTAATCGTGTCAGTTTGTGTCGGACGTGTCAGTTTGTGTCGGATGTATGTTGGTCATTGTTTGTAGTGCCTCGTATAGCCATGTACGGGCTGTATAGGCCTATGCGGGTCATATTTTGGAAAAAAAATTTCGACAACCATATACTTATATGATTTATGACTTTAACATCCTATGTAGTCATCATCCAAATATATTATTTGACTTGCAACATATTTTTTTAGCTATTTTAGCCGCTCCCCTTTTTAACCCTTTCATGTTTTGTTTCACTTGTATAGATGTATGTTTTATATTAAAAAGTTGAATGATATGATAATTTAGAATAAAATAAATTGTCTATTAAAATTTACATAACATAATTGGCTAAGTAATTTGTAGCACTAAATAGCTCGTATTGGCTCGTATAATTGGATAAGTAAAATTTACATTTTCATTTTACGACGGTGCTTAAGAGTGTTCAAAGGGAGGCAGGCGTTTTCTGCAATAGTTTTATTTACGGTCATATAGCCCAATACGATCGTATAGGTTTTATAGTGTGTCAGTGAGCAATACGAGCCATTAAACACCTATACGGCTTGTATATTCCTATCCGGTGGTATAGGCTGCAAAACGTTTTTCCCATGTTAGTTATGCTTAGCCTATACTGCCCGTATAGGCCTACACGAGCCATCTATGCATGCCCGGTCAGCATGAAGACGGTGTATGAGGATCACATCCCTTTATCAAAGTGTTGCATTGAACTTGTTTGTAGTATTGAAATAATCTCTAAAAAATTATGTTTGGGTATAATGAAAGTTCCAAGTAGTCCAACAAGTATGTGATTTTATGATAAAATATAGTAGATGAATAACCTTATGTCATGTACACAATTAATTTGAACGGGTAGCTTTGACCCATTTGTATTTTGGTTAACTATACATATATGTGCATGTGTATGAATAATACGTGCTCGATTAACCAGTTACCGATTCGCATCCCGTTATCAATGGCATCTATTAATCAAACGTACGGAAGGTTTTAGTTCATTTAAATACATTGTATGTATCTCGCATGCATGATTATTTTTCATGATATTTGAATATATATAATCTTAATGATTATCGTGCATTTGACAGATTAAATATATCTGTTTCGAATATGTCTCATGTTTGAACTCGACTGCGATGCTCAAGCTACGACCACATACGATGGTATAATATACACGAAGTCTCAATCTTTTGTATTTGCATGTTCAAATACAAAAGTTATTTGGTTTGAGGCATATGCATCGATGCTAAGATATAATATTTGGTTTGATAAATAGTTATTTGTTACAACTCCCATTTTGAAACAACAAGAAACAATATACGGCTTGTCTGTTGCCATTCATATCTAAAATTTTAGCCATTTATCAGTTAATAAAATCATACTTTTAATCGACCGCGATATATAATAAATTTGAAGCCGCCGTTATGAGCCCGTTTAAATCAGTTTTTTACACCGCCTTTTTAAAAAAGTGGTAAGGATATACAGCGGCGTGTAACCCGTTATAATTGAAACAATTTGACGGCATAAATTATGTTTTTAAAGCGGTTTGATAACCACTCTACTATTATAACTAATTTGGTGGCTTCCATATTTACGCCGGTTTGTAAACCCTTGTGATTAATTATTTTTTTTTTGGCACGTTATGATCGTATAAAGTGATTTAATAACCGTTTTAACTGTAAGTCCTATAAAGAACAGCATACCGTTATAAAGCGGCAGGCCAAACCATTGTATTACATGATAATCATCGCTTTAGAAGCGGTTCATTTTGTAGTAGTGACCCCTAACGGGTGATTCATATATAATAAAGTCAGTATACATTGAACAATTAAGAGAATGAAAACTACTTAAAATACATTCGGAAATAATATCAAAATGTAATCTACTTCCATACAAATTAGTATAGATATTGCCATATACCTGTGTTATGACACATACATACATTAAGCAAATATGAACACGTAATGTCTAGTCAAGTAAATTAAGTTTGGAATGTAAATTCTCAAAGTTTGTTTGAAAAAAAAGTCGGAATACCTCAATGAGTAATAATGGCTAGTATCTGAAATTTTAGCGGGATGACATCTTTAACTTTTAAAAAATAAGTTTTTTAGTAACGGTTCCAATAAAGGTGGGAAATAGTATCTTTTGCCTCCTTTTTGCAATTCCTATATATAGGGTCTACGCATAATATATTGCATCAATAAACATACAATATTAATTAGAAATAGCTTGAAAGAAAATGAAACAAGAAATATTGTTGTGATAGCCAGAGCAGGACCTACCGGCATTGCGTCGTCAACATATCTCAATCTTCTTTAACATTTTTCTTGAAAGGGAAGATTGCTATGCATCTTTATGGCAAAAAAAAGGCTTTTGATCGCTTAAAGCTTCATTTAGCTAAAAGCTTCTGTGAACACCCTCATATGCCATTCCCTTTGTCCGCACCCACATTTGTACCAAAAGACATATTTGTACAATACTTGCAAAACTATGTGTATCATTTTAATGTAGCTCCGTTGTACCAACGGAGCGTTGAGAATGCATGGTATAATAGGATTGCACAAAAATGGGTGGTTAAAAAGCCATTAAAAGGACCATTCATTATCAAAAAAGAAATCGGACGATCACCTATCATTGATGTCGGGACAATTTCAAAGATGAAAACATGAGACATTAAGGTAAACCCCTATCATGTTTTCATATCTGATAGCAGGGGGCTGATCTAGTGTGTATCCAAGGGTAGCCCGGGTTACACCTCAACTTTTACAACGAACTGCAAAATTAGTACATGCTTTTTTTTCTTCTTCTCGGTTTTATGTACTAGGATACCCCTGAGCAAATATTAGATTACCCCTAAGAAGTATTGAGATAAAATCAGAGTAAAATAGCCGGAATTTTTCTTTTCTTTTTTGTGTTTTTGTTGTCACAGGAGGCTCAGCAAATGCCATTAATATGAGGAAGACGACCAAGATAACCTAATACTAGCATTAGGCTACATTGGGCCATTTTAGAGCCTAAGCCCATTTCACTATTAAAAAGAAAAAAAGTCCATTAAAAAAATAATTGCCTTTTTCGATAGATAACAAATATTTTATATATTTATTTGTTAGACAAAGATTGTTTTTTATTTATTTATTTGTATATCATTTTATTCAACTTCTTATAGAAAAGTTCACGTTTCATTTACTTTGAAAATTTGTTTAGTTTATTGTTTATTAATTTTGGAATAAGCATTTAGTTTTTTTAAATATTTGAATAATATTTTTTTATTGTTAGGGGCTAAAAATATATATAATTTTTATGATGGTTTTTAAATACCAATTTGATATTAACACAATGTGAAAAGAAGTTTACGTTTTGGTGTTTGTAATACATTGATTATTAAAAGAAAGTAGTCGTCATACAATTGTGAATACAACAAAAGTGAGCTCTGGCCCGATTGAAATGTTCTGGTTCTGTCAGGGCGTCATAGGTCATAGGTAAAAAAATTAGGTTACCTCTGAATTTTTATTCTAGATCCGCCACTGTCTGATAGCATTTAAATCTTTAATTAACAGTTGCTTTACTATTGTTATTTTGTTTTGTCTATAGGTTACGAAGGCCATTGAAGAAATAAATGGTGACCAAATCAAATTTACAAATGGTCAACAGAGACAATTTGATGCCATTATCTTTGCTACCGGTTTTAAAGGCACCATGCGAAAATGGCTTAAGGTAACTAAAGTAATATCAATTGTTTACTTAACCTATTGTTCTTTTTATTATCTTAACGTACATTTTCGGTTTAATCTAGGATGATGGAGGTCTCTTTAACAAGAATGGAATGCCAAAACATAAAAGCCCTAATCATTGGAAAGGAGAAAATGGTCTCTACTGTGTAGGATTCGTGAGTGCCGGATTATTTGGTATCTCAAATGATGCGAAAAACATTGCTGATGACATCTTCAAAATCGTTCGTGGAAACTAAACTCGTATTTAGAAAATGTAGGTGTGAATGTTGTGAAATCGCTTAATATGACTATGTACCAGTTTAATTAATTTACTATTTTAATGCTTGTTTCCTTTATAATAATGCATTTATATAATCAGATATATTTTTGGTTGGAAATAAATTTTTTTTCCATGTTTACTTTATATTGCTAAATAACTATAATACTATCAAAATAATCTAAATCTGATTTTTTTTTTGTATATACATAATTTTAGCACCCTCTACAAAACATACATATAATGTATTAAAAACTAAAATATGCTTTTTTTCAAATCTACCCAATTCTCTTTATTAAAAAACAATGTATTAACACTTAAACACTTTAATACGTGACGTTTAGCTAGTAGGAAAGGACTAGCAACGCAGTTTATTGTCTGTTAATTTGCTTTCTATTTCGTGTTATTTGAACCTTGATAAATTGAAATTCGCTAATAAACGAATTGTGTTTTTATTAATCTTATAAACCAATTACTGGTTTTGAAGATGGAACGAAAGTCATTTGTTATGTTTGTATTATTTTTAATCTTAATGAAAATTAAGATTATTATTGGTGAAAAGGTTATAGTGTAACTTTAACCTATTGACTAATAAAATTTATTTCCAAGAAATTATATTTTTGTAATGACTTTATTTTATTACAATTACCTCTTATCTAAAAGAAAACGCAAACGCACATGTTGGGTATTTTATGTCAACCGTACCATAATATATATGATAAAGCTTAGAAGCCAACTCGTCTGTGGACAATACAAGTTTTGGCAATCCCACATATGAAGGTAATTAATACTTACGTCAAATTCGAATATAATGTATAGGATCGCTAGACTCAAAAGAAGTTAATTTATCAAGGCTAAGGATCCTCCCACGCCAATTTTTTCTCTATATGGTTCGTATAGGGCTATATGGTCGTATAAAACCTTAATCGTGTCAATTTGTGCCGGATGTTTGTCGGTCATTGTTTGTAGTGCCTCGTATAGCCATGTACAGGCTGTAAAGGCCTATGCGGGTCGTATTTTGGGAAAAAAAAATCGACAACCATATATTTATATGATTTATGACTTTAACATCCTATGTAGCATCATCCAAATATGTTATTTGACTTGCAACATATTTTTTTAGCTATTTTAGCCGCTCTCCTTTTCAACCCTTTCATGTTTTGTTTCACTTGTATAGAATTACGTTTTATATTAAAAAGTTGAATGATATGATATTTTAGAATAAAATAAACTTTCTATCAAATTTACATAACATAATTGGCTAAGTAATTTGTAGCACTAAACAACTTGTATAGGCTCGTATAATTGGTTAAGAAAAAATTACATTTTCATTTTCCGACGGTGCTTAAGAGTGCTTAAGAGTGTTCAAAGGCAGGCTGGCGTTTTATGCAAAAGTTTTCTATACGGTCGTACAGCCCAATACGATCGTATAGTGTGTCAGTGAGCAGTACGAGCCATTAAACACCTATACGGCTCGTATATTCCTATCTGGTGGCATAGGCTGCAAAACGTTTTTCCCATGTTAGTTATGCTTAGCCTATACTGCCCGTATAGGCCTACACGAGCCATATATGCATGCCTGGTCAGCATGAAGGCGGTGTACGAGAATCACATCTCTTTATCAAAGTGTTGCATCGAACTTGTTTGTAGTATTGAAATAATCTCTGAAAATTTATGTTTGGGTATAATGAAAGTTCCAAGTAGTCAAACAAATATGTGATTTTATGATGAAATATAGTAGATGAATAACCTTATGTCATGTACACAATTAATTTGAACGGGTAGCTTTGACCCGTTTTTATTTTGGTAAACTAAACTTATATGCACATGTGTATGAATAATACGTGCTCAATTAAACAATTACCGATTCGCATCTCGTTATCAATGGCATCTATTAATCAAACGTACGGAAGGTTTTAGTTCATTTAATTACATTGTATGTATCTCGCATGCATGATTTTTTCTCCATGATATTTGAATATATATAATCTTAACGATTATCGTGCATTTGACAGATTAAATATATCCGTTTCGAATATGTCTCATGTTTGAACTCGAGTGCGATGCTCAAGCTACGACCACATACGATGGTATAATATACATGAAGTCTCAGTCTTTTGTATTTGCATGTTCAAATACAAAAGTTATTTGGTTTGAGGCATATCTATAGATGCTAAGATATAATATTTGGTTTGATAGATAGTTATTTGTTACAATTCCCATTTTGAAACAACAAAAAACAATATACGGCTTGTTTGTTGCTATTCATATCTATAATTTTAGCCATTTATCAGTTAATAAAAGCATACTTTTAATCGACCGCGATATATAATAAATTTGAAGCCGCCATTATTAGCCGTTTAAATTAGTTTTTTACACCGCCTTTTTAAAAAAAGTGGTAAGGATATACATCGGTGTGTAACCCGTTATAATTGAAACAATTTAACGGCATAAACTATGCTTTTAAAGCGGTTTGATAACCACTCTACTATTATAACTAATTTGGTGGCCTCCATATGTACGCCGGTTTGTAAACCCTTGTGATTAATTATTTTTTGCACGTTATGATCGTATAAAGTGATTTAATAAGCGTTTTAACCGTAAGTCTTATAAAGAACAGCACACCGTTATAAAGCGGCCGTCCAAACCGTTGTATTACATGATAATCATCGCTTTAGAAGCGGTTCATTTTGTAGTAGTGACCCCAAACGGGTGATTCATATATAAAGTCGGTATACATTGAACAATTAAGAGAATGAAAACTACCTAAAATACATTCGGAAATAATATCAAAATGTAATCTACTTCCATACAAATTAGTATAGATATTACCATATACCTGTTATGGCACATACATACATTAAGCAAATATGAACACGTAAATTCTAGTCTAAGTAAATTAAGTTTGTAACGTAAATTCTCAAAGTTTGTTTAAAAAAAAGTGGGAATACTTCAATGAGTAATAAGTGCTGAAATTTTAGCGGGATGACAATCTCTAACTTTTAAAAAAAGTAACGGTTCCAATAAAGGTGGGAAATAGTCTCTTTTGCCTCCTTTTTGCAATTCCTATAAAAAGGGTCTACGCATAACATATTGCATCAATAAACATACAATATTCATTAGAAAGAGCTTGAAAGAAAATGAAACAAGAAACTATTGTCATGATAGTCGGAGCAGGACCTGCCGGCATTGCGACATCAGCATGTCTCAATCTTCTTTCTATCCCAAACATTGTTCTTGAAAGGGAAGATTGCTATGCATCTTTATGGCAAAAAAAGGCTTATGATCGCTTAAAGCTTCACTTAGCTAAAAGCTTGTGTGAACTCACTCATATGCCATTCCCTTTGTCCGCACCCACATTTGTACCAAAAGACATGTTTGTACAATACTTGCAAAACTATGTGTATCATTTTAATGTAGTCCGTTGTACCAACGCAGCGTTGAGAATGCATGGTATAATAGGATTGCACAAAAATGGGTGGTTACCGCCAAAAATTGGGTTTCGGGTTTGGTCGAGGAGTACGTGTGTGAGTTTCTTGTGGCGGCAACCAGTGAAAATAGCGAAGGTTTTATTCCTAATGTTAATGGTTTAGATAGCTTCAAAGGATTGTTCATCCATTCGAGCGAGTATGATAATGGAAAAAGATTTAGACACAAAGATGTGCTTGTTGTTGGTGCTGGAAATTCCGGCATGGAAATTGCATATGACTTGTGCAATTGGGGTGCTCAAACATCAATCGTTATCCGTAGCCCGGTAAGCGCGCTAAACACTCTCCCGCGTGATTTTTAAATATAAAGTTGTCGCGGTTTTAAATAATGAAAAAATATTGTTGATATATTTTAACATACTTTTTTTTATAGATACATGTGCTTACCAAGGAGTTAGTGCAACTCGGAATGTATTTATTAAAATATATCCCATGCTCATTCGTAGACAAGATGGTTTTAATGTTGAGTAACTTGTTGTATGGAGATCTTGGTGTATGTGGAATAAAAAGGCCATTCAAAGGACCATTCATGATCAAAAAAGAAACCGGACGATCACCTATCATTGATGTCGGGACAATTTCAAAGATGAAAACAGAAGACATTAAGGTAAACCCCTATCATGTTTTCATATCTAATAGCATTTAAATCTTTAATTAACAATTGCTTTACTATTGTTATTTTGTTTTGTCTATAGGTTACGAAGGCCATTGAAGAAATAAATGGTGATCAAATCAAATTTACAAATGGTCAACAGAGACAATTTGACGCCATTATCTTTGCTATCGGTTTTAAAAGCACCGTGCGAAAATGGCTTAAGGTAACTAAAGTAATATCACTTGTTTACTTAACCTGTTGTTCTTTTTATTATCTTAACGTACATTTTCGGTTTAATCTAAGATGATGGAGGTCTCTTTAACGAGAATGGAATGCCAAAACATAAAAGCCCTAATCATTGGAAAGGAGAAAATGGTCTTTATTGTGTAGGATTCGCGAGTGTCGGATTATTTGGTATCTCAAATGAAGCGAAAAACATTGCTGATGACATCTTCAAAATCGTTCATGGAAACTAAACTCGTATTTAGAAAATGTAGGTGTGAATGTTGTGAAATCGCTTAATATGACTATGTACCATTTTAATTAATTTACTATTTAAATGCTTGTTTCCTTTATAATAATGCATTTATATAATCAGATATATTTTTGGTTGGAAATAAATTTTTTTCCATGTTTACTTTATATTGCTAAATAACTATAATACTATCAAAATAATCTAAATCTGATTTTTTTTTTTTTTTGTATATACATAATTTTAGCACCCTCTACAAAACATACATATAATGTATTAAAAACTAAATATGCTTTTTTCCAAATCTACCCAATTCTCTTTATTAAAAAACAATGTATTAACAAACACTTTAATAAGTGACGTTTAGCTAATAGGAAAGGACTAGCAACGCAGTTTATTGTCTGTTAATTTGCTTTCTATTTCGTGTTATTTGAATCTTGATAAACTGAAATTCGCTAATAAACGAATTGTGTGTTTATTAATCTTATAAACCAATTACTAGTTTTGAAGATGGAACGAAAGTCGTTTGTTATGTTTGTATTATTTTTAATCTTAATGAAAATTAAGATTATAATTTGTGAAAAGATTATAGTGTAACTTTAACCTATTGACTAATAAAATTTATTTCCAAGAAATTATATTTTTGTAATGACTTTATTTTATTACAATTACCTCTTTTCTAAAAGCAAGCGCAAACGCACACGTTGGGTATTTTATGTCAACCGTACCATAAAATATATGATAAAGCTTAGAAGCCAACTCGTTTGTGGTCAATACAAGTTTTGGCAAGCCCACATATGAAGGTAATTAATACTTACATCAAATTCGAATATAATGTATAGGATCCCTAGTCTCAAAATAAGTTAATTTATCAAGGCTTAGGATCCTCCTATACCACTAGACATTAT